>NC_056743.1:80562437-80902609 GCF_019279795.1 Protopterus annectens
ATTGGAACTGTAACTAAGAGTAACAGATGGGGCGATTTTAATACTAAAATAGAATTGAGTGAATATAAATGGAGTCATGTGAATTGTACAGAGTGTGCATACTCTAAAAAGCATTGTTCTGGTCTCAGACAGACACACACACACACACACACACACACACACACACACACACACACACACACACACACACACACACACACACACACACTCAGTTGGCCTCTCTTGAAATGGAACCCCTACCTAGCTAGTTTATCACACTACAGCAGTACGCAGTTACAGCACTCGCTATGGGGACTACTGGGTTACAGCAGTCCTATTTCTAGGTGGGAGACATCAGCAGGATTGCCAAGGATGGTCATGTGGGTTGTAAAGAGTGTGCATACTCTAAAAGCATTGTTTATTTCACAGGCAGACACACACACACACACACACACACACACACACACACACACACACACACACACACACACACTTGACCTGTCTGGGATTAGAACACCTACCAAACTAGATTAACACACTACAGTATTATTACTGGGTTACAGCAGTCCCAGAGGTGTATTCGTAGGTGGGTGACATCAGCAGGATTGCCAAAGAAGGGCATTCCAAGTGTACTGCGGGTTGTACATGTCTGCTACCTGCATGTACCCGCTGCTTACTGTCATAAAAACACATTTACACCTGCTTACATCTGCTTAAAAGTGTCTTATGCAGTCCTAATTGACAGTATCAACAAGGCTTGCAGGTCTTGATCATGCACACTGAGGTCACTGGACATACCACTAAGCCATCTGGGTTGTACACATGTTGCATGGAGTATATAATGCACATCCTACTACAGGTATTCCACAGTACTGAAAACAAATGGGACAGGCCCTTTGTGTACATATGTACAGTACCCATGAATGTACTGTACTCTGTGAAACAACAAAGACAAGTCTACATCTGTACAACTGTCATAACTACGTATATATATATATATATATATATATATATATATATATATATATATATATATATATATATACCTCTACGGGATGTGTACACACACATATATAGATGCATATACACAGACACAGCCATAGCTAGATATATTTATATATATATATATATATACACACACACACGTCTGAACGCCCTTTGTGACACAGAAGTGTTCCAAAGGAACTGACGTGTGTTATAACATTTAAATCATAAGCAGTTCACCAGAAAAGGGATGGTTGTTGTGTATGTGGAGTTTGGGGTGGGGAATGATGGCTAATGTAATCTACCCCAGGGATTGTGGAGTTAGGGTGGGAGAATGATGGGTATGGACTTACACCCCAGTGACCACTTCTGTGTCACTGCTCGACAGTGGCACAGGAAAATAACATACCCAACTGTAGTCGTGCTTGAATGTGTATTCTTTTACCATTTCTAACTATGTAATACTGTAGACACTGGTCACCACAGATGGCTATCATGGTGTGCTAAAAGAGATTACACATGTATATCCCTGGCTACAGGGTAGTCACACACACAAACACGCACACACATACCAATATTGTGCATACACATCTTGCCTATGTAAGGTAACTGGTACATTGGTATACAGTTGGGGTATGTGCCACAGAACACATACAATTACACTTACTGATTCCACTTCTGAGCTGGGTGACATCACAGGACCGATTACATGCCGTAGGGAGGGGGGAAGAGAGAGGTTTAGTGGCTGACAAGGATAAAGGCCAGTGCAAAAGGAGGTATCTCTTTGGAATGCAGAAAAACCCACTGCCATGACAGGATGCTGACACAAATGCACACGCGACCACACTCAGCCATTTGCTGATGCACACACACAGGCTTTTGCTGAGACACACACACACTCGGGGATTTTCTGTCACACACACAAACACGCGCACAGTTGCCAGTGGTGGGATCAGAACTCCTGCCTATCTAAAGTTCACTATTACAGTACTACGCAGTTATGAGACGCGCCACAGAGATTACACATTCCAAGGCAGTCAGACTGACCTTCTACAATTGAGGACAATAACAGGAAGACTGACAGTCACAAAGTACATAACTTTAGACCTGTGTGTTTAAAGTAGGTGTCCATTACAACCTGTATGCACAAACAAGGCACATCATCCACAGGTAGGCCTGAGAGGTATAGTTGTAGCACAACAGGAACCTGAACCAGAGTATGGCCATATGCGGAATGGACAACTACTATCACTATACAGGGTTACAGTGGGCATGCTCATACACTTAGTAGCACAGGGCCGTTTGGGATGCACTATGACTACAACTACTCAAGGTTATACTGGGCATCCTCATACACTTGGTAACAAAGGGTTTGTTGGATACACTGACTCAAATTACACAAGGTGGCAGTGGGTACGCTCATACACTTAGTAGCGCAGGGCTGTTTGGGATGCACTCCGATTCTAACCACTGAAGGCCACAGTATGCATGCTCAAACACTTACATGTACAGAACACATTGTAATGGACTGCTATTGTAAACACAGGTTTACAGCTATGTACATCTTACCTGTCCGTATATATGCACATCATACTGGTTTACTACCTGATACCTGTATGTGGCCTGTAAATGATATATCTGTGTCTGTGCTGTGTGATACACATACATACATGTACATGAAGTACTGACATATATATGTTATGTATACACATTCATGCATGTGTGGACGTGACAGACAATAGGTTATCTGGGTCACACAGGCGGATGCTACCTACAGCATGTGTCACACACCTTGCTGCCCTGAAAGGCATACATTGATAGCAGGTTGTGGACAGTGGCATTATACATAGAACAGTGGCATGTGCAAGCATAATGTGTGAGCCACCTTGTGTAATGGTGCTGAGGTGCAGGTGACAAGATGAACACTCCCGGCTGTGGTAGTAGTTGTGATTATTAGCAGGACTGCTACTGTAAGTATTTCTCACATTGGTCATATACACAATTTCTGCCGCTGTCCGTCACCTTACATGGGGCATTTGCTACCAAGCACATTAATGCCACATGCAGTGATGTCATGGTACGGGTGACAACTGCTAGACCAAAACAATGACCCAATGTCCTGCTGTTATTATGAGGTCATCCAGTGTCTGTCATTCCGGGCTGTCATGACCGAACGACGAGCCTTCAGCACAGAGCAAATGCATTCATGTTACACGTGTGTGTGTGGATAATAACTATGTCGCATTTACCCATATAGCCACATTCGATGGCAAATGATCAACACACAGAAGTAACACCCTGACACCTACATGACAATTGCATTGGATGCCTATGCTAAGGCGTGCTAGATGTGTGACTTTAGTAATCCATTAGCTCAATGTAGAACCTACAGTGGGGAATACCGATATCTGTGCAGTGAGGGACACCTGGCTGAAGGGTCTGTAGTGCACAATTGCACTACCACCATATAACTCAGATCCAGACATTTGGGCCATAACAGTGGTATGGACCATACCAGGTGGTGGTCTACACATATTCATAAAGTCTATTCACATGTAAGGACCACTACTCCAACATAACTCATCACAGATGAGTCAGGTACAGGTGACAGTGGCAAATGCTGCATTCTAGGTTGTATCCACATATACATCCACCACCTTGTTCCCAGACTACCAACACACATCCATATGTGGTATGACATAGTTTGGTAGACCACCAGATAACCCTCGATTGGTGGACTGTACCTAGGCCTACATCAGCTGTGCAATGTACCCATGTACAGACACAGCTGCTTAATACATTATGCAATGCAATAATATCACTTTTTGTAACCTGCTCAGTTGTATACATACCAGGGTCCCTCAGATGTTGTTAGCATTAACACGGTCGACTGTTGCTGTACACCAGTAACCAACACCCTCATGGTTGGATATGACCTAGCCGTACCTGCCCTGGATGTGTACATCCCACAATCATACAACATATATTACCAGTTGTACACATACCAGGGTCCCTCAGATGTTGTCAGCATTAACACAGTCATCTGTTGCTGTACACCAGTAACCAACACCCACATGGTTGAATATGACCTAACCGTACCTGCCCTGGATATGTACATCCCACACTCATACAATATATATTACATTACCATAGCTTTTGTTTACCTTTCTACATACAGGTGGCTGCAGTCATTACACACATGCACATGGCAGATAGCATGCTAACAGTACATAAGGTTCAATATCTATGTTGACAGAGGTAATATCCCCTCTCTACTGGTCACCCATAACACCTATCATATCATACAACACCCCATGTGGCATGTATGTCTTTAGACATGCCCACCTAATGGAATGCCTACAAACATACCCAAATAACAGGACCATAGGACCTACACAAGGCCTGTATTGACAGACTCAGGGAAATCCATCTCTACACTGTATGTTCCTGAGTGGTCACAGGTGATATGTTCATGACATGTACAGCCATGTGTTGCCACAGCTCCTACATATACCCCATGTCAACAATTGCAAGCCATGCATGCTGTGTGCTGTCTGGACATTAGCCTTAGTACCACAATAGCCAGTACATGCTAGAGTGAGATGTTTACAAGCCACAGATGCTCGGCTATGTTTCACACATGGCATGGGGAAGGTGTGGAATGTATCCTCTTGACTTGCTAGTGCACATACCGATGTAGACTGCATATCTGTACATGTACTGCTGTTTGTATAGATTCCATGTGTGTGCAGTGTCTGATGTCTGAAGGTGCCTGTTGTCTTAATACATCATACTGTTGCAATACAGCCTCAACATTTCCAACTGTATATGGTGATATGCTCTAAGTACAGTAAGCCGTACATGAGGTATGGACGGATGTTTGGACATGACTACTAAGTGGTGGGGCTTCTTTGCAGATGAATGATTGCTGAGGACAGCTCACTGGTGTGTTACAACCAGTCCTACAATAACCTGTGTACCTGCTAAGGTCAGGTTTTGTTAATTGAAGTGAAAGACAGACAATGTGGAATGCTGTAAGGGTGACACCAAAGGCAAACCCCATGACACCTGTAACAGTAATACCTCCCCTGTGCATATATTGTGCATATATCAGCACAGTTGTCATAGGAAACAGTCAGCAAGCATTGTATTAGATGTGATAGTGCTGTACTGCTGTAGTACCTATCATGAGATAGCCATGTGTTTGATTCACAGTACTGGCACATGTGGGTGTGTGTCCATATATGTCACGTATGGTTGGGAATACATCCCACATGTTATCACTCTCCTGAAAACTGTTGGTAGCACCAGTACAGAGTGAAGTGTAAAAAGAAAGCCATAGGCAGGTGGTTAAACCACACACACATGTAAAGTGTCTGTATGTGTGTGACATAGGTGTATATCTTTGTGAATGCTGGTGTGTGTGTGTGTGTGTGTGTGTGTGTGTGTGTGTGTGTGTGTGTGTGTGTGTATGGCTGTCCAGTTCCTGGAGTGAGGCTGTATGTTACCATAGTGGAATGTTAATGCCCCCTCCCCGCATCCACTCAAAGCAGTGTAGCATCCCTGTTGATAACATAAATCGTAGACGGGCATACTAACCGCCTGTTAACATGTATGCCCTGGGGTGTGACCTGTTATTACAAAGCTTACTGATGGACCCCCCCGCTCCCCACATACACTCATTGCACTGTAGTATCCCTGTCGATGTCCTCGATCTTAGGCCATTCCAACTACCTGTACATGTGTAATCTCTTTGGCATGTATTGTAGTTGCATAGTACTATAATGATGATATGCACATAGGCAGGGGTTGACATCCGAACACTGGCAACTGTGTGTGTGTGTGTGTGTGTGTCAGAGTATGTGTTACTGTGCCTGGAATCCATGAGTGTGTGGGTGTGTCTGTGTTTGCATGCTGTCACGGCAGTGGGTATTACTGCTTCCCAATGAGATGCCACTATTTCCACTGGCCTTTACTTTGTCATCCAGCATACCACACTTTTATCCACTCCATGCTCTAGGTAACTATACCTGTGATGTCACCCACTATGGATGTGAGGGCTCTGAACACAGTAGCTTACTACACAGCTATCATGCTCTTGGATCATTAGAACAGTAAACATAATTGAAACATGGGAGAATATTACTGTGATGTGGAAGCTACAAAGTGCATGCAGGTATTGTCATACTGACCTGTGGGTAGTCAACATGTACATATGGGACTCCCGCATACAGCAACATCTCTCGGCACATGCAACTACACCTAAAAGAGGAAGGCAGAACATCAGGATCAGCATGCTGTTAGTGGTGTTACACATGATACATGCTGTCAGACGTACAAAATGCATTCTAAAACTGCAATACATGTTATGTCTGCTGCCTGTCAACGCTACTCAACAATATTAATCTACAATTGTCTACCTAGTATTTTCGCCCTGTGCATCAGACCATATGAACATGTCCCTGCACCAATGGTGTAGATGATCCCAGGCATCATCATATGCACAGGGTGATAATGTTTACCAGAGGCCTAGGCTGTCATTGGATGACATCATGCATGTGTGTTAGGACCTGTGATATCATTGGGTGTGTGTGGATGTTATGCGTGTGTGTGTTGAGGTGCCCTACATTTGTTTCCAGTGTGTGTGTATGCATGCACACAGGTCTGGCATGAGGCTGACCTATACAGGGGTAATATTGACAGCTAGAGACTGTACAAGGCAGGTGTCACAGTTCACGGTGTCTGGCCACGGCCACGTGACCTGCGCCTGACAGAGGTTGCACAGGCACTACCAGGCAGAGGTCCAGATTGGGTACCATCTGATGAGACATGTCCAATGGAATTGTGTCCCTGTTGGGACCATCCAGGAGCATGTGCACGTGGCCTGATGCATCCTGGTGTGGACTGCACAGCACCAGCAACACTGCTGCTGCTACCGCCACTATGGGAGGGGGCATGTGCAGTAGCATGTTCACGTAGACCTTAAACAGGTGACGTAGCTGGCCTATGTCCACATGCCCCATGCCTCACTCCCACCAGATGTTCCAGCATAGACATTCCATGCTCGAGGATTGACATGCCACGGTCAACGACTCCCACCATGTCACCCAATCATCTATCCAAAACATCTGCAAGATGATGGTGAGCATTTGCAAGTGCCTGGATGTTGTCGGTTAATGAACAGACAGCAGCCCTCTGAAGCCTCAGACCATCTCTATTGTGCCATTCAACACATGCCTGTGCCTCCATTACAGCTGAAACATGCGTCTGGTGACTCCAGCTGATGTGCTTGGTCCCGCAGGGGAATGTTGGCCAGTGGTCCTCCTACGAACAGCACTGGACACATGCCTGTGTGGGACATCACCAGTCTGTTGACTGGGAGCATGGTGTGCAGGCACAACTTCCATAGTCACCACACTTCCCTGTTCCATGCTACCAGCCGCCAACTGTCCTTCTTCTATGGCCGGTGGTGATGGGGTATGTGCAGGCAGGGGAACTGTGTGTGAGGATGAGGGGGAGACAGGTTGAATGGCAACCAATGGCACAGATTCAGCCCCTGACAACCCTGCCTGCACCTCAATCATACTATCATCATCACTGCTAGAGTCTGTGGTGAGACTAACGTCAGGTGGACTGCAGGAGGGCAACGCACCTACATCAACACCTGTGAGGGGAAGAGAAGAACTGTGTACATTACAAGTTATATCAGATGCACACAGACAGAGACACACACACAGACAGACAGAGATACACACACAGACAGACAGAGACACAGACACACACACACACACACACACACACACACACACACACACACACACACACAGACACACACAGACACACACGCTACATGCAGGTGATATGGCAGATGGCATTCAGCTTAGACAATTATAGTTTCAGCTTAGGCAATTATAATGGTAGTCATCATACATCCCTGAGTTGCACACAACAGCATGCACCTTACATAATTATAGTGGTGGTTAGCATACATACCTGTATTTCACCCTTTGTGTTAGTATCCTATAACCCATACCTGCAAAACAATTCATGCACTTTGCACTATTTCACTACACTGCCATGGTGTGTGCAACATACACCACATGTTAACGGACCATCGCCGACCTTTGTATATCTGCCACTGATGCTTTGTGTTGGCCACCACCCCTATGTGTGAGAACATGAGCAGTAGGGTATGTCGACTGCATACTATGTTTGCCTGAGCCCTAGCTTGCATATCTCCCTCAAAGCAGTGCATGTCTGTTCAACAATATTGCGCCTACCCCTGAGCTGAGTGTAGACATTGCGCATGTGGCTGTACATACATGTTTGACATGGCTGTCCCTACTTTGCAATGGTGCCACAGACCAGCACAGGTTTACAGTACACCAGCCTGCTATGTGGTGTATGACCTTTCCAATCACATGTAGTATGACATGTCTTCTACTGACATGTTGAATGACATGCATACATGTGTAACACAATGGTGTCCTTTCCACTCTACAGTATGGCAATGGTGTCCCAATGCAGGGACATGTCATACTAACATGGGCCTTCAGCTGATGCAGTGTTTGTCCACCCTGTAAATATGCAGGGACATACTGCACATTGAGCTGATTTGCATAGCCATTGCAGGGCATCATGTGTCTTCACAATTGCTATACAGTGTGAGCTACTGACACAGTTCATAGCCATGACTATGTTCACATACAATAAATATCTAATGTGGAATGTGACCCACGTCACTGAGGTGTATACACAATAAATATGGAATGTATGACACAGGTCAGAGAAGGGTATACAGATGACACCCCTGCACATCTGCAACCATATTACTGATACCTGCCAACTATGCCCACACATGGCTAACTTACAAGTTCTCAATGTCCCACATGCCATCTGTGTACCTCACACACATGAGGAGCGGGCATGACAGTGATGTCTGACACCAGCAAGGTGAATCTACTGTATCTGCGGCTTGATGTGGATGTATGTGTATGTTGTGCAACACATATGTATTTGGATATTGTATAGGTGAATGTTTCCATGTTGTGACACACTCCAGATGTTCAAGACATATTATGTGGTGGTTTCATGTTATACCTACAGAAGCTGTGCACAGGCCTGTATGATGTTTAGTGTTTCACATCAGCAATATCACCATTACACAAAGGCCATCATGGTATTGTGTCAAGCCAATGTACAACAGGGTGTACACACATGTACATCACTTTACTGTGTGCTGTGGTTCATGTCTCTGGCCATCCTCCATGGCCATGTGTACACATGTGCATTCCAATGGTTGTGATGGCCATTTTTATTTCACATGTTAGTGTTATCCCATATGACATACACCCATAGATGTCATATGCTCCACTGAGGACAGGGTTATGCAGACAAAGGGTGGTATGTATGGGATGTGAGACATGGTTTGCAGGATAGTTGAGCAGTGTTGCAGTCAGCCCACTACATGTCATGGACATGTCTGATAACACATGACATTGTGTGACATTCATAGCAAGGGTATACTCCACAAGGGTGTATCATTTGGGCCGGGCATACTCCAGCTCCAACATATTTAGTGTGTGCACACATATGCTCTCTGTACAGTACTGTTCGTATTCCCAACATGTGTAATGCTGATATGTAGGACCTGTCCCTACAGTGGAACACACCTCCACCATTGTATTCACTGTTGTCCACACATCTGGCAATGACAGTTTGGAGGGTTTAGTGTAAGTGTTTCATATAGTCTACAATTGTTTCACATAGGTAAACAGTGTGATGCACTGCAGGTCTGACCAGTGTCCATTACCAGGACCACCCTACATTATGTGTATGTGTGTTATGGCAGATAGCATGCAATTAATATGTTCCATGCAGTATCATGCCTGGTAAATAATAACAATCTCACCTGACACAGGCTGCTGTTGCTGCAAAATGCCAGAGGTACCTAAACAGGGGTGTCACAGCAGTAAGATCATTAGCCACACCTGTGTGGTAGCTACATGGTGCAATGTCTATGTTAGCACATAAGCCAGTACAATACACTATACTATGGAGTATGCACATCTGTGCATACATAGAGTAGCAGACTATAGTATGTAGCATGTGTGCATACATGCCTTGCATATGATGTTACATTACATACTGTACAGTAACACATGTAACTATGTGATATATGGTTGTGTTTTATGTGCAGTAGTGACTTACCAGGCAACTCCAGGCTCGGTGGTTGAGAGACACCCACCTCCACAATACCAGCTAATGCTTTTGGATGGAGGTATGCAGGTGTCCCCAGGTTGGCCAATAGCTCCCCAGTACATGTGAGTGGGGGCTGGGAGAGTGCCCCCACCTGTTGCACCTTGTTCCCTGGTGATTACATTTGCACGCTGTTTCACCCATCTTATCTGGTCAGTGCAGTGCCGGCACACCTGCTGTTAGGTGCGATTGTGACCACCAACATCATTTACCCTCCTGCAGTGTTCCTCTCACAGGGCATCGTGCTGCTGTGCATCCTATGGCACATGGCTGAAGAGCATTGTGTAGTTGTCGAGGAGGTATGGGTTGAGAACCTCATCCTCCAAGTGGCTGTATGGCAGCAATCAGCTACGGGGAATACCTGGAAGACATAACAATGCAGACGGGTAACAGTAACTCACAGAGAAGTACAGCAGTACAGCTGAACATACATGTGTATCACATTTATTAAGTTTACAAATACGTCTTTGTAGATCTACATGACACTAACACCACTGAAATGTATAAGTCACACACATTTGACACCTACTGGTGATGTGATGTTATCGCCATATATGTGTGTGTCTTGCGATGACATTGCTCATACACCATGTGGATGTTGTCTTGACGTGGGCATGTCTGTTTGCCTGTAGTAGTGTCTTTACCTATCAGCACATTCCTGGATGTGTTCACATTAATGTAATCAACCTTAATGCTGTGTCTATGCCACATATATAGTCATAGCCATTAGGGACATGACCTGTGACTCTGCAGACTTGCAAGCATGTATGTGTTTTGCCATATACATCTACATGGCACTGTACAGCTGTGTAGCATCCTGCCATGTATTGCCTGTGTTGTGCATGTGTAACACATGGGAAAATAGCTAGCCTGATGGTATTTACAGGGTTGGATATCAACTATGGCATGTATGGTCATAGTGATGTGGTAAGCTATATGCCCTGGGCCATTTATGAGCCTCTGCAGACAGGTTACCTAGCTGTAGGCAACGGACAGGTAATATTCAGTGGCCAGTTCAAGCAGTGACACAGAACTGATATACATGGTTAGTGATATATTTGGCATGCGGTCATCACATCATGTCACAGAGAAGGGTGATGTGCAGCTTCGCTGGACAGGGATGCATAGTATGGCAAGAGTATGTTAAGTGTATGGGACAGGGATCTGTCAGACATGTTGTGATCCTTGTACTAGAAAGGTGGATGTCCATGATGTATGTGTTTATTTGGGATCAGGATGTGTTAAGTGTAGCATGTCCAACACCTCTGGGTTGGACATGGCTTTATTCAGGGTAGACTGCATGCTACATAGTGCAGCTAGGGATTGTGAAGGGCAATGTAGGCCATCTACACATGGACAATAACCCTTAAAAGAAATATGTGATCTATTATGGGTCACATGGGTGTTGCGTATGGCTGAGCAGTTATGTTTATATTCCTGGATGGCACCCTATCATGATTAGGGGTGCCACATATGACTATCTGTCTTTTGTGGTGATGTAACTATCAAAGGGAAGTACTGTCCAGCTGCATCTCATACACACAGTTGCCATTATGTTGACCGCTGCCTAGGTGGTAGTTAATGGGTACAGGGTTTGTAACATAGGGGATGACAATGCAATACTTAGCTGTCAGAATGTGGCCATATATCACACACCACACATCTGACACACTAAGGCCCTTCTGTATGTTGAACACAGCACAAAATGAGTTGACTTTTGTTCCTAGTTCATAGTCATTTGCAGACATCAATAGGCTGATGCCTTCTGTGTTAGTCTATGTGGTATAGATACCAAAGAGGAGGCATACCAGGAATGACCCCTGTATTACTGTGGCTAGCACTGGCTTGATGTGCGTGTATTCGGACACCTTCTGTAGTGTGGGTTCTGCCAGCAGTCCAGTTGCCAACCACTCCTGTGACACAGGTATATACACCTAGTTCACTGAGTGTAGCTGGAACACAGTATAGGTGATGGTGTCCTATGACCTGGCAAGGTCATGATATGCAGTGTGAATCAACCCTACTGCCATCTACATCTGTACCGAGTACATCAATTACACTGACCCTGTTCATGGCTGTACAGACCACACTCAGCAGGGTAGTTGTGCACTATGTCCCATTATCAATGGTGTCTCCCCTTCTGTGGGGTGTGATAACTGTTGCTGTGCACCATTCAGTGTGTACACAGCCTGACATGGAGCTATGCTTGAACATGATGAGTATGTGGATAGCTGAATGTTCTTACATTTGTGTAGGATACACCCTGGGATGGTGACAGGTCCCATGAAAGCTGTATGTATGGCATTAGAGAGTGAAGCTTGTACCTGCATAGTCATTAGTACAGGGGCCCTGTAGTGTACATGGATATATTACTAAGTGTACCTGTTGAGGTGGGGGAGAGGTGGGAGTTGGTTTATGTTCTCCAAGACCCTATCAGGATGAGCGGGTGATATTTCTGTAGGTGCAGTACTTCCCATGCCATAGTGCTGTGCAGCTCAGCAGGTCTTGTCGTTACCATTACAATTAACGACACAGCTATAGAATGCTCTGTGCTTGGCCTCATAATATGTGGCTGATTGGTTTCACGTTAGCTTTGCGTGGTTTCATATGGTGTATCTGCATCTTACTGAGGCTGACCAGGGATCAGCTACACTCATGTGTGTTCACTCTTGCAACAGTTACTTCCTTCTGTGGTACAGTTTAAAGTATGGTACCACCAGTTTGCCTACTTGTCTGTGTTGGGTTGACTCCTAGTTCTGTTTCAATGGCACAATCACTGCACATATGTGACTGCTTAAGGTTCATTTGTATAGTATTCAGCATTTGCACATGCATTGTCCATCTACATGGGTGCTATGGCACTCACCGCTCTGCTCTTAGGGAACAAAACATTGGCATTGGAGACTAACTATGTGTAGCATACTGTTAGCCATGTTTGTGTTACTACTGTCATCCAAGTCAGTGGGGTCGATGGAATCCAACATGCACTGAGCGCAGGTGTTGGTACATGAGGAGACTTCACAGTTCATAATGGAATATTTGAGAGTAGCCAATAGTATGGTTCTGTCTCAGACCTATTCTTCCTCATTACAGCACATTATGGCAGTTGGGAAGCCTGCGGCCTGGTGGGTGATCTGTCTCAAGGTGCATTTTGAATTCCACTGTGGCATAAAAGTAGCTGCTCAGCATAATGCATCTGATGTTATGCAAGTGTAATTAGCATGGGGGTGTACATATCTTTCAGGAATATGGACACACCTACGGCCCGTGTGTTCCAATAAAGGATAATGGGCAAAAGGTGAGTATGTTTTATAACATGGTCATGCAGGTGCGCTGTCTGGAACGTTGAAACATATCTCAGCCACTGCACAGATATGTTCTCCATGTTAGGGATTGACATATGTGTGTCCGTATAGTGCTTCTGACATGTATCATTGTGTAGCGAGACCAGCAGTGTATTGCTTGGCTGTCTCTGTAACAGCAGTGGACCCTCACCTGAACCATGCATGATGAAAGCACTATAGGGGAAGCATGAACCCTAGGCTGTATCCAGATTCTCAGGGGTGACAGGTGCAGGCCCTGTCTGGCAAAGCATCATGGTCTGTCAACCATGTTATCCCAGGATGACAGATACTGGATACCCTATGACATGCACCACTACACTAGACAATTGTGGACTACAATCCTTTTTTCCCTGTACTGCAGTATCATTCTGCCCAATGGCAGAATGCTACCCAGGCCTTGGGACATACCTGCATGGCCTACAAGACCTGACAGTACCCACATGAGTTTCCATGCTGTCCAGGCTACTGCATCACAGGTCCAGCACAACAACATGGAATATGCCAGAGCCATGTGTTTAGATCCATAGGTGGTCTGAGTGTATGAGTATGTGGCTAATCATGTCAGACAGGCAGCTGACAGTATGTATGCCCTCGTATAGGTCGGTGTGTAACGGAGTGCTAGAGTTTGCACTCACAAATAAGTACTGTTGAACATGTTTCCAGTCATGTGTTCAGAGGTGTGGCACAATTATGCAAACTATGTCATACAGTTTGTGTATTTCAGTGTCTGTCTTTTCCTGCTTGGGGGGGGGGTCACTTGTTTGACCAGATACTTAGACATGTCTGTGAATGTGTGTGATTTCCGGTAGTGTGTGTGGGTGTCCTTACTGTGTTCTGGTAAGGGTATGTGTTGGTTGTGTTGATGATCTTCATTTGTTAACCTACATCTCATGCCTGTCCAGTCCAGTCATGGCTGTAGATTGGGATGTCGTCCAGCTTACCTCTGTAGCTGCATCCCAGATAATGTGTGGGGTGTGGTGTTAGGTGGGTCTGGCAGTGTACATGGCATAGAGATTACATTCCCCCAGGATGGCCACATACACAAAGCTGACATTAGGAGACACCAGTAACTGACTAGTGGACATGCCTGTATGAGCAGTCAGTACTACAAGTACCAATTACTGTCTTTAGTTTACTTATTGCCTATGAAGATGTTTTAGACAGTGATGCTCACATGTAATTATTTGTGTTATGGATGTGACAACACTGGCTACTATGGAAACAGTGTAGCTACCCTTGACAGCAAACCTCCTCTGAGGAGCACATCACATCCTGTTAGTTGATTACAGATGATGCATGTGTCTACAGGTTTGTTTCCTTCTCTGGGTATATACTCGCATATCCACCAGGACCATGAGCTCAATTGGGCACAGACACCCATTCCCCAAACAGAGTCATGTATCAATAGGCTCTGATGACACTATCAACATGATCAGGATATAATAAGATAGTGTGAGCCATCACCTATGATGCGGCTATTACAGATGGGCAGCTGTCTCCTACATCCTGCACTCCTACTGCAGATGTTACACTGGAGTTAAAGATGGTGTGCAACCTGTTTCATTACCAGTGCTGTGCACTACCTTGCATGCAGTATGTGCTGGCGGCTGTTAGGTTGGACTACACAAACCTGGTAGTTCAACTAGTGTGTCTGTATTCTCAATATCCACTCTATGTAGGTGTGCACATAGCCATTTGGCCCAGCCCTGTAACAAGGGTCACTACACATTTGCATAACATGTACACATGCACAGCTGTTATTGCTTGCAAACAATAGTAGAGTAGTGGATATTACATGTGTTATGTGCATGGATAGTTACCTGGCTCTTCCAATTATCTTTGCTATCATTCTGCTAACCTGTCAGATGAATACTAATGCTATGTATCCTGTCATTTGTAATTGCCAATAGATACAACTACTGTTTGCATAACATATCAAAACTGCTATGTAGAATAGAATACAGATCTGCCTAGAATACTGTACATTACACAGTTATTGGAACAATATCCCACAATGCACGCCATATTTGCACGGTAAGCCCACATTTAACATGTTCATCTTACTTATACACCCATACATATGTCGACTGTTACAATATAACAACATATACTATCCCCTGTTATAGCACATACTTGTTGGATCAATCCTGACACTGACCATGGCTGGAAGCAAAATGGTGGGTTCCAAGCCCATAGCATCCCTTGTGGTGTATGTGGAGTGTGCCATGTGACCTACATCAGTACACACTTAGAATACTACATGCATTACTACTGGTCAACAATACATCGCTACAAGATAGCTATTTCCACTATATGCATTGATTACACTGTAATTCTTACAGTATAGATACATACACAGACACACTACATATTATACATACCATCATAGTAATCAGAGGTGTTATTAACTAGTGTACTACTCATTTTCAGTTCATCTTTCCGTGTTTTGTACTGTCTTACAGGTAGATACAGAAGGTTTGAATGTGTGACAAGGCAACCTTTTATATTTACAGATCAGTAACATGTGCTATCCCGATGGCCAATTGGTATTCCTAAGTAGCTAATTACATGCACATCAGCTGCGCTACTACTGCCTTAGCTAATACCATGGCTACAGTGGAGTATAATTGAGTACTCCACTTGGGCATTGTCCCTAAGCCTTACTTGTGAGGAAGGCAGTGTGGAGGTTTTGTTTGGTATCCATTCCAACAGCTGTATTGAGATGAATAGTAATATATCATGTGCAATGCCTAGAGGAGTTGGTCTAAATGTGAGTACTGTTGTTATATTTCTGAACATTGCTACTTGTGCAGGGTTTGTCTGTACCTAATACTTCTGCATATGTGTCAGTCTGGCCAGGTTGTCTGACCAGCTCAAGGCTGCATAGCTATGCATATAATGTTCGGGGGTTTACAGTGTGCTTACCAGACATATTTAGTGTGGTGTTACAGCATATCATACTGTGCTTATAATCAGTACTCAGTAAAACTTCCTGGTGTACGAACCATTCAACCCTCTGAAACGGGATTAATTCATACAAACCCTGTTACATCAGCAGCTGCTCAATTGTATAACAGCAACTATTTCACATAGGGCCATGTTAGTGTGTCTGTGTCCAGGTATGTTAAGGTTTCAGCAGATGTTGTACAGCAGTTGCATAAATGGCTATGGTATGACAGCATGTATTGATGTAATTATTTCGGTTGCGGGGTATATGTTGGTAGGTGTATGTAGCACATGCAGGTGTGTAAGAACCCCTTTTATACAATGTCTATATGTGTGTGGGTGTTCTTTCCCTATGTGAACACCTATCCCTTAGTGGACTAATACTATGGTAAATGCAGGCTGATTCATTAAGACACTATTAAATGCTTCCTGTATAGTATGCAGGTACTGTTAGTCCTTGAATCCTTTTGGCACTACATCAGAATGTAATGAAGATTTGCAAAATGAAAGCTGTGTAATTCTGTCATGGATATTTGCAGTCAATGCAGTTGCGTTGGTAACTGCGTCCATAAAACATATTTGTAATAGCGTATTGACATATACTCTTCATATGTTATGTTCATATTGTTTGGGGGGGGGGGGCGAATGTGTAATTGCTATAGTCCATGTTATACTCAGATATGACCACTTTGGATGCTGTCTACAGACATGTATGTATGTGTGTGTGTGTGTGTATATATATATATATGCAGACCTGTATATATTGACATGTCTCTATGTATCCCTCTCTTCTCTCTCTCTCCCTCTCTCTCTCTCTCTCTATATATATATATATATATATATGTATATATATATGAGCGTACACCTTTAATTGGGTACATGGTGGGTTGTCCTGTTTCAACACATTCCACCGTTTTGTGTTTTAACCTGTCTGCATACACAACTGGGATAGGTACAGCCCAGGCAGCTTAGTGTTAGGTTAATTGGAGGATGGAGTACATGGTTGCGGGTTCTACTCCTGGAAGGTGTTATTTTACCTCTCAGAGTAGGCATTGGTAGTGAAAGTGTGAGCAACGCACATTTACACGGTTGTGAGCAGGTTTGCCCGTGGTCTGCATGACATTAAGCAAAGGTCAAACGTGTGAAGCACTTCTCCATTTACCATGTAGCAGCACCACTTACCGTCCCGCAAACACGTGGAAACCCGCTTGCAACTACTTAAGAGTGCTTTAATCCACCTATATCCAAAAGCCCTTATTCTGGCCCTCAAAATAACCTAACAGCCCTTGCAGGTCTTGAACCCTGGACCATGAACACCACAGTCACTGACCTTACCACTACGGCATCTGAAATATGCACAAATGTTATGGTGTTTAGAATATACATTGTACTACAGACATTCCTCACTAATGAAAACATATGTGACAATCAGTTGGTGTACATATGTCTGATACATGTTAATGTTCATATGTTTGTGAAAGTAGTTGTTGCAATGTGACATGACAGGGTGTATTATGAATGAGTAAGGTTCTTGCTTTGTGTCCTTTTTATATTGTCCCCATACTCCATGTATGCCCCTCCAGTTCACTTATTGGACATCCGACCCAGGCCCTCCTTGATGCATGATTGCATTATCCATCATTCCTCCCCCACCCCGATCTTCACATACACGACAACCACCCCTTCTATGGTGACTTAGGTTAATATTAATTGTTATGATACCAGAGCTGCATGTGTTTTGTGTACACTCCAATTCCTTTGGAGTGCTTATGTGTCACGAAGTGTGTTCATAGATGCTTATATATATGGCTATTGCTGTAACTGTATAATATATATATATATATATATATATATATATATATATATATATATATATATATATATATATATATATAGTTCTTATTAGTTTGTAACAGTAATACATCTGTAGACTGGAATGTGTTGGTTCACAAACTACAGTACATTATAATGTACTGTACATATGTTGACAAGGCCACTATCCCATTTGTGATCATTACAGTGAAATGCATATGGTATAAGGTGTAGTCTCAGGACCATGAAACATGTCCACACCTCGGATGGCTTAGTGGTACATCCCATGACTATAGTGTGCATGGTCCAGGGTTCCGAGACCTGTGATTCTTTACAAATGTTTTTTGCTGCAGAGTAAGGCTCATTTATGCAGTTGTAAGCATGTTTAACAGTGTTTGTGTGGCATTATAGCAGCAGTTAAACACAGTTAAACAAACGTTGTGATGTATAACCTGTGCACGCAAACACAGCCACATCCGCTAACTACTCTGGATATATACCTGTCAGTGACGTAACATCTCACTATGTGCTGTCATGACATTACATTTTCTGTTGACTGTACTCTCCAGCACACATGGGTTTATATGGGTGATTTGAATGTTTATTATACAGATGATTACTTCCTATATATGCAAGCTGTGGTTAAGGTATACTTTTGCACATGATAAACATCCCTGCCTTTATCGAGATTGTAACCTCGAATGCACAGATACTATGCGGATGCTGTAACCATTACACTGTTGACATTAACATAGCTTCTACCTATTTCCTATTTAGATGAATTCTATGTGTAAGCTAGGCTAAGAAAAGGGTGGGAGCCCCCAAACTCACTGAGCTTCAAGTATTCTTGACATAACAACATATAACAAAAGTACTGTGAGATAATACATTACATTCCTAACTACATTAGGCATAGCCCCTCACTGACACACTTCAAGAGAAACCTTGTTGTGTGAATGGGTAACAGACTATACACCCCTAGGATCATGTGTCCCAGAACCATACAGCCAGGGGGTGGGGGAGCCTGTCCAGATAGCTGCAAGGCATGTTGGGGGAATTGAAAGGTGTTGAATTGCCACATTAACATGCCCTCTTTAGATCACTAAGTGCCCCTGTCACCCTCCACAACCCCAGTCTTCAACAGCTTCCTGCAACTCTGCCCGGAATTGCTTCATTGGCTATGCTTGACAAAGGCTCATTTACTTCATCAATGGTGCAGGGAAAGCCAACACACTGTTGCTATGCTTCTAATTGCCCTTGGGCAGATAGTCAAGTCAAGTCAAATTTTATTTATATAGCATCTTACAGACAAAATATGTCACCAAAGTGCTTTACAAAGTTACAAAAAATAAAATACAAATTCAATCAACATACATTAATAAATGCCAAATCATAAAAATAAGTCTTAAGATTTGATTTAAAAACTGCCACTGAAGAAGACTGCCGAATATAAAGTGGAAGCTCATTCCAAAGTTTTGGAGCTGCAACAGCAAAAGCTCTATCTCCCCTCGTCTTTAATCGTGACCTTGGGACCTCAAGTAAAAACAAATCTTCTGAGCGAAGTGCCCGAGCAGGGACATAAGGATGCAACATCTCTGATAAATAAATTGGGGTCAACCCCTTTAGGGCTTTAAATACCAATAACAAAATTTTAAAGCGAATTCTATAAAAAACAGGTAACCAGTGTAAGACTGCCAATGTGGGCATAGCATGATCAAATTTACGTTTGCCTTCCAAAAACTTCCCAGCAGCATTTTGAACAAGCTGCAAGCGGGACAAGGCACCCTGACTCACTCCAAATAAAATGGAGTTACAATAATCTAGACGTGAAGTTATAAAAGCATGCACCACAATTTCAAGATCACACTTAGACAAAAAAGGTTTCACCTTAGCCAAATGTCTTAACTGATAAAAAGAGGATGCCACTACCCTATTAATATGACCCCTAAAACAGAGATCTTTGTCCATTTTTACCCCCAAATTAATAACAGAATCCTTCAAATAGGGAGTAAATTCACCACAATCTGTCGTAATGGAATCCTTATAACGCCTAGAACCAAAAAGCACCACTTCTGTCTTTCCTTCATTAAGACTCAAGAAATTTTCCACCATCCATATCTTAAGCTCACGTAGGCAATCCAGAATCTTTGATAGTGATCGACCATCAGACTCATCCAAAGGTAAAGTTGACAATCATCAGCATACAGATGAAAGTCAATACCATATTTTCGTAAGATGTCTCCTAGAGGCAAAATATAAATACTAAACAACAAAGGCCCCAAGATTGAACCCTGTGGAACTCCCCAAGGAAGATGGAAAAAATCAGATGAAAAACTACCCAGCTGTACACATACCATTCTATCAATAAGGTAAGACCTAAACCAATCTAACGCCAAACCAGTGATTCCCACATAATGTTCAAGACGGTGTAAAAGCACCTCATGATCAACTGTATCAAAAGCAGCCGTTAAATCCAACAGCACTAATAATACAGATTTTCCTCCATCAGTTGCAAGAAAAATATCATTCATAGCTTTCAACAAGGCTGTCTCAGTACTATGTAACGGTTTAAAACCAGATTGAAAATTTTCTAAGAAATTATTTTTATCCAAAAAGTCCAACAATTGGCCATAGACACATCTCTCCAACACCTTACTCAAAAAAGGTAACTTGGAAATTGGCCTATAATTAGCCAGTACAGACGCATCAAGGCCCGATTTTTTTCAATAGTGGATGTATAACCCCCTTTTTAAAATCATCGGGCACTACACCAGAAAGTAAACTCGTGTTAATTATTGTCAACACGACCGCTGCCACTATAGAAGATACGTCCTTATAAACAAACGATGGTAAAACATCGTCAGGAGAACCACTAGGCTTAGCCTCATTTATCATTTTAATTAAATCTGGCAATAATATTGGATTAAAAGTACATAATTTCTTCGAAACAGGAATCAATGGACCCTGTAAAGAAACCATAGGCACAGCCATTCTTAACTTAACAACCTTATCCATAAAATATTTGAGAAAATCATTACAAATTATAGTTGAAGCCTGAGCTGGGAAATAGTCTTGAGCATTTAAAACAGAATCAATTACATCGTACAAAATCCTAGGATTATGAGAATTTTCAGAGACAAGGTTAGAATAATACATATTTTTTGCACATTTTACAGTATTCTGATAGACCTTCCAACTTTCCCTCAAAGCAATTAAAAATACGGAAAGCTTATTCTTTTTCCACTGCCTTTCACATCTTCTACATTCTCTCCCTGCAGCTCGAGTAACATCCGTTACCCACGGATTTCTTACTGAACTTTTCTTTTTCAAACACAAAGGGGCAATAATATCCAAAATATCCCTACAGGTCTCATTAAAACAGCTTAAAAAACCATTTAATGTAGACCCTTCTGAAAATTGAAACATAGCTTCTTTAAATAATAAAGAAAACCTCACAAGAACATCTTGATTAAAAAAACGTCTAAATCTAACTGGCACAGAATAATTTTCTACACTAGAATACAACTTGACATCAAATACAATAGGTTTATGATCAGAAAACACAGCATCATGTATACAAAGATTTTCCACAATAAGCCCAGATGATAATACCAGATCCAACATGTGACCACATTCATGAGTGGCCCCATCAACACACTGGTTTAAATTAAAGCAATTTAACAGATCACAAAAATCTGAAAAAAGTGGCTTATCAGGACAACACACATGAATATTATAATCCCCAAGTAAAATAATCTGATCATAATGTAAAACATACTCAGACAAGAATTCAGAGAATTCAGATATAAAAACCTTATTATAACTTGGGGGGTCTGTAAACCACTGCACAAAGATAGTAGGCTATCTGTGCACCTCTAACGTACAGGCCATCACGGCCATAATATGCGAATAAACAGACCTTCAGATCACAATATACAGTGTGAACTCACCATGTAGTCAGGAAACAGTTGAGTACAGCACTAACATACAGAACACAGATACTTAGTCACTCCAAATGCCTATCATGGAAGCTAGAAGACTGTATATGGTTAAGGCTTTCTATTGCTTACCAGTAGGTTACCTACATGGGGAGATGAAAATCAAGCACAGATGGGGAACACGCATGCAATGATACCATACTGGCCTATGTGTCTGCCTTAGACTTTGGAATACTGGTCAAAGCTTTTGGTGCCCCCCATGGTGCCTACTTAGGAGAGTCCCAAAGGTGAATACCAGCTCTGTAAACAGCACAATAGCAGATTCAATGTGGTTTATGCTACTCAACACCAGGGGTTGTGATCACAACATGCATGCATTCACAGCACTCCTCAAGATGGACATCAACATCTGTGCATTAACTGCAATTTGTCTTAAGGCTCCTGAGAGCACATCAGCACTACCAGACTACAACCCATACCACGCATTTCAGCCATGGAACATGGACTGACAGACATGGAGGGGCTGTATCCATATTCATCAGGGATACCTACACCTCCAGGTTAGTGGGGCAGCATGATATCTCTGTGATCATCCATGTGCAGCTAACATAAGCCACAACAGCAATGTGGAATGTGGCCTGCTATGGATCACCCTCAATGACCCAGGACCTCCACTCCACCTACCTGCAGACAGGGGAAAACATGACAGTCCTAACACACACCCTGGCATTGGTCGATGTCAACTACCATACCATTACCTGGGAAACGTACTCCGGTACTCACTTCTGGGACCAGCACTTCCTGGAATGTATCACCTCATATGCCCTGTATCAGGTGGTAACCTCCCTAACATGGGGTGGAAGCTACTAGATGTGGTCATCTCCAACATGGGCAACAGGTGCAACACAGTAGAGGTTAACCGGTCACTGGTTAGATCTGACCATGAACTATTCACTGTTTCCACACCCTAGCATCTCACCCACCTATGGATACCACAGTGTATACCTTTCCTACAGCTAAATTTATACTACTAGTGACAGGGGTGGGGGTTTCACAGCCCCCATGCTAAGGGGAAACACTGCTCTAGATACAGACAGATTTACAAATGCAGTCTATAAGCACCTGCATGGATATATGGATCATGCCATCGCTGGTAAACGAAGACTCACTACTCCTAGACAAGGACACCGGTCTGGTGGACCTCTGCAATAAACAGGCTATACTTTTAACATAGGACAGTCTTCCAGACACACAGCAAATCCCACGAAGGGCAGACATCCGTGATCATTATTAGTATGATACATAGGTCCCCCATGACATCATCCAAGGCTAACATCAGCAGGAGAATACGCAAGGATTCGAAAGATAACCACAAAGCCTTCTTTGGCTATGTCAAGGATCTATGTGGTGACACACAGATTTGCACTGTGCCAGTGAAATATAATGCAAAATATGCTGACCCTAATGATATCGCCAACATCCTTGCAGATGCATTTGGTGCATACTTCACCCCCTAAAGAGCCAACAACACTACCCATAAGGTACAGTATCTCAACCATCAGAGACACACAGGTGGAAATGTTCCTCTCTAACAGCAGAACACAATGTCAGTGGGGGCAGATGTTGACCCAGACTGCATCTTGCAAACTGTACATGACAATCTGCCCCCCCCACCTAATTATGCAGTCCTACCTCAGCCTCTCCACAGGCTACATGCCCATACAATGGCACGTGGCAATGGTTATTCCACTCCATCATGGGGAAATCACAACTGACCATGGTAACTACCACCCCATAAACCTGACTAGTCTATTCTGCAATGGTATGGCTTGCATCCTCATGGCACTCATTAACAATGACATTGGTAACCTTCGGACACGTGACCCAACCCAGGTCAGCTTGGTTGACTGCAGTTCATGCCTACTGAACCTGTTTTACATCTTACATACAGTCACCAAGACATTAGATGACAGTGGAGGTGGTTCACATATGCTACCTGGACCTCACCAAGGCTTTTGATACTATGCCCTACTCAGGTATTAATGATAAACACACCAGCCTGTACATTCACCCATACATCACAGGTTGGGTTGCCAATGGGCTTACACACACAACCCACATGGTATGACTAGCGGTCTCCAGGTCCAACTCTTGAACAGTCATGACTGGTGTCCCACAGGACTCAGTCCTGGGAGCCCTACTGTTTGGCATATACGTTTCAGATGTACAGGCAAACACAGGTGGACTATGGCAGACCATGTTTGGCAATGACTGCAAACTGGGAGCCATGACTGATAGTCCAGCTGACACGGACATCTCTCAGGGGGCCTCACAGAGAACATCACAGGGTGCCAATGACATGGCCTCCAGCCAAGTATCACTAACTGCATGGTCATTCCATTGTGGAATTGGCATCCACATATTAACACGAGTGGCAGCCACTTTAATACAGACCAGGTAATGGGATATCTGAGGACTAAGGTAGATAGTGATCTCCACTGTGACAATCATATCTCCACAGTAGTTAGGACATCCTTCTATGTAGGCCATCTGATTACTAAAGGATTCCCATCTAGACATACTGGGGTTATAGTGCCCCTTTACTTATCACTCATCAGTCCCATCCTAGAGTATAATAATCCATGTGGGATGTACCTCGGAGGACACGTCCAACAGCTGGGGGGTCCACGAATGTACCTCACCAAGGGGAATACTGGCCTCCAACATATGGCCTATGTAGCCAGACTGAATAAACTCCTGCTTTACTCAGTGGCATCTCGTTTACTCAGAGATGATCTCCGCTGACCAACACAGCCATGTCGTACTCTGGCTTGATGGATATGCTCCACCTATGGGAGTCCATGTCACAGTGAGCCACACACTGTAGTGAGCTGACCTTGCCTCAACAATAACCAGAAGATGCTAGAGGGATAGCTTCCTGTCACAGACACTCCCCATACTTTGGAACTACATCCCTAACTACATTTTACAGAGCCCCTCACTAACACTCTGTCAGAGAAACCTTGAAGGGTGGATGGGGAACAGTAGATGCACCCCAGGGATCCTGCCATTGGCTCTGCTCCACAGAGGGATGGTTAATGACTCAATGGGGTGGAAAATGCTGACACATTTTGGCTGGCCTTATGAATGGCCTCTGGCAATTGGCCAAGTACCTACCTATGAATCTATACATACAGTATCTGCATATGCTGATAGCTTAATTTACTGTTCAGGTGTTGACTTACCTTGTGCCACTGGCTGTTGTGTGTGTGCAATAATTGAGGGCTGCCTATGTTGGATGCACACAGTAGACTGCCTATACATGACAATTTTCAGGTAGTCTTGTGTGTATGCCATCCATTTTTACTGCGTGTGCAGGTGGAGAAAGGTGTCAGTCCCTAGGTGCTTACACTGTCAGTGTGTGTGCTATACGTTCCCTCTTTGCCAAGGCATAGGCATACTGGGCACACCTCCGTCTGCCTACTGGGGATGGCTCAGGGTGTTCATGGTCTGAGTACTTTTGTGCCTGTGGGGCCCTTGGCAATGGTGGTCTGTGAGGGCCTTCACCATTCTGTCCCTGCTGCAACTGTTTCCGCAGGACCATATTGTGTAGCATGGCACACACTATGAAGATGTGGGCACACGTGCCTGGAGAGTACTGCAAGGCTCCACCAAATACATCCAAGCAACAAAACCATGATTTCAGCATCCCAACCACACACACTATGATGATTCTGGTTTGTGCGTGTGCCTCATTATGGCATTCCTGCATGGGTGTATGTGCATTTCTGATGGGAGTCATCATCCACGGTTCCAGTGCATAGCCCAGCATCCCCCACCAGGTGGCCATTTGGGATGTTCCCCCCTGGCAAATAACCGATACAGCTGTGAGGCATGCCAGATGGAGTCGTGATAGCTTCCAGGGCTGCCAGCACATACATCGATGATAATGCCCTGGGCATTGCACATGACCTGGCAGTTGATGGAGGGGTATCCCTTGCAGTTTATGTAGCACCTTCCCTGCTGACTGGGTGGTGACTTGATGTGTATGTGCATGCAGTCTATTGCACCCAGTACCTCCGGATATTTTGCCACACTGTGAAAGAGACACGTATTGCTGGCCAACTCCTCCTGCATTTTAGGAAAGTATATGTACTCACTGGCATGTGGTAACATGGCATCCAGGAACTGGTCTAGTACCCTGTGACATACCCATGATATCTCCAGCTGGTCTTTGAAAGGTACCTGTAGCTAGTATTCTCAGGCTTACACATACCTTCGTATCCACTGGGATGGGTTCCCTCTGTTTGTTCTGGCTCTACGGTGTGGCCGGCACAGCTTTACAAGTTGCTGTAGGGTGTCCCTGTCCACCCTTTAATGCTCTACTATTTCCAGATCATGTAGCCCCTGGTAGGTTAGCCTGGGTCTGAACACTCTCCTCCTCTGGTGCCTGCGGTGGTCATGTGCATCATCCTCCACACTACCTTCAGTCTCCAACTCATGCTGGTGGATCAAAGCTATGGCAGCCCCTAACACGTATATAATAAAAGTTCCTTGTCTGTATACACCACTGGTGCAGAGTGTATGGAAATACACAAATGTGTGTGAGATGCTTTCAAACTTTATAGTATTGTGCTATGGATGCTGCTGATGTAAGTGAGTATTCATGAACTATTCCAGCTGCTATGTGTCTTAATTATGGATTTTGCAATGAGTACTGCAAGTATGATGCCTTTACTGTGGAAGATCTACTTGCCTGTTTTGATTACTCTGTTGCCCTTTAATTCACTTTTAGACCTGGATCCCCTCCCATTATCAGGCATGCATCCACATGCCGTCTTTCTTGTTTTGTACTTCCTCTACCCGGTCATGGCGAATTGTGCCTTGTAGCTGATATACTGCATATCGCCTTTGTTCTGCTTTGACACTTTGCTGTTTTCTTTGCAGTACAGCCCCTCCCCTTCCCTGTTCTGCAAGTAGCTGCTTGCAGCCTTGTTAGCTGTTGTCAATGGCCCACTGTAGGCTCCTAGCTGTTAATTAGTCATTTGTACTCCAATTTCACTGCTGCAGCATTTCCTTATTTCTTTCCTATATCCTTCCTGTTTCAGCTGCAATGCGCGATGCACATACCCGTTTACCGGGTTTACGTGCGTTTTCATCTCCGTTCACATGCATACTCAGTTGCCTTGTGTACTCTCAGCTAAGCATAGCTATGGGCAATTCGACACACCCCTATCCTGCAGCTTTGCCTAGCTAGGGGCAGACCGGTTTAGCAATGCTCCAATGTGCTTACAGCAATGGCGACACACCCCTCTCTTGATGTCATCTTTATCTCAAGGGCTCACCTCGGTGTTATAATGCTACACTGTTTTGTGCATCCTTACACCAGCGGGAAATCTGTGATTCACTATTACTCATCTCATTTGCATGGCATTGCCTACTAATTCCTAGCTACTGTGCATAACACTGTCACTGCCCCTTAGCAACCCTTGTACAGTAGCTACTGCACATAACACTGTCACAGCCCCTTAGCAACCCTTGCACCATGAGTATGGTGTAGCATGTCTGTCTTTGACTATTATGGGGAAATCATGATATGTGTTTCATTGCGGCTTTATTCTATATTTTTATATATTCCTTGCGATACCCTTTGCGTACCACTGCCCTGCACTTCCATATCGCGATAGTGCGACTATATATATATATTAAATGTTAATTTTATATTTTGTACATTTTTTTATGCCAATGGCTATATATTTAGCCATTGGCATATATTAACATTATAATACATGTGTTTTGTCGGCTGTCATGGCTCTGATTTAATGTTTGCAAAAATGTAAACTGTTTTCTACAGTTTACATTTCTGCTTGCTTACACTACACCTGCACCACTTCCTGAATCACTACATACCTTCATTTGCATGCTACACTGCTGCACATGGGGTAATTAGCATACAAGGCTCAGGAGTTGTGCGGGCATAGTGTATGCAGGTAGTGCAAGTGGAAACAGCTCGTACCTGAATCGCTCGGTGGCCATATTTGGTGTTGGATCGCCAACACTACGCCTGCACCTGCCTCAAGCTTCATGAATCTCGGGAAATGTTTCCTGGATTGAAATATGAGGCAGTACTGACAGTCTGACATAAAAACTCCCTGACAACTTTTTTCTTCTTGCTGTGTGGGAAGGAATAAACAAAGATACCAGTGCCTGCTCCAGAGTGGTTTGTGTAATGGTTATGATGTTTTCTTCACAGACACAAGATACAGGGTTTCATTCTCACCTTTGAGGGGAAATTAGCTATGCGTGATATGGCCCACAGAGGAAGCTAAGCTGTTATTACTTACCTATGAACCTACAGACCTAAGAATCAGCCAATAAGAAGCAAAGGCTTAAGAATTTGTAAACCTTCTAACAACAAAATGTTTGCTTTGAGCAAAGAAACACATTGATCATTCCCAAAAGCACACATGCCTGTTCCTAATATATATAATTTACATAGACATTTAAAAAAAAAAGTTGTCAAAAAACACATTTTACACAGGTTTTTCATGCAAACCTTCACAATAAAAAAAAAATTGACAAGTTCTATAAGTTGTAAATGTATGCTTTCTTGTTAAAGACAATACATTTCAAAAAATAAATTGTGAAAGGGTTTTCCCACTGGCCAGCCTTGAAGAATCACTCGCCAGCTGACAGTTTCATGGTGCCTGACAAATAAGCACATCAAGGAGATAAGAAAACTCTGAGGATTTTGGTACTCTTACTATCTTTATATATGTAGCTCCATTTGAGCTTGTGCAGTTAGAGCAGGGGCGGGTCCCTTAATTACAAAGCTGGCTGGTGGCAGGGGATAAGACCCGAAAATCTTAGGTTACTGCAACAGTGATCTAATCTTGAACATTTGCAGATTACTTTACCACCTTTTATTTCTTTCATACTCAGGTTACAAACTCTGAGGCAGTGCAGTAAATGTATTATGCTAATTGACTTAGTTTATCAGCTTTCTAACATTACTAGTAGGCGGTGTAAATACTTGTTAACATCAGAATCTAACCGCTCACATAGTGCACCTAAAATGTATCCCAGAGATGTTAAAATAATCATTATCTAAGTCACCAATACCTTTTTTAGGGAAACCTCTGCTACATAACACTTCTTGTTCTAATACGTTTTCACATGCACCTTCTCCCACTACTAGTCACCCTGGCTCCATAATGGCTCCATATTGTCATGTCAATACTTGAAATGCTGAGTGCAGACAAGCTGAAAAAAGCTTAAAAAAAATAAGACTAAAACACAAGGGGGGAAAGCACTGCTGCACCACTCATGTTGGGAGCAAGCTTCCCACCTTGAAGTTATACATACTAACTCCAAGATCATCATACTTTGGAGAAAAGGGAGTACTCTGAAAATGGTGTCTTGCACTTAGTGTATACAAGTCCGGTCTTTTTGCAATTCAGTCAATGCTCTAGTGGATCTCAACATTTCAAATGGTCACCTCTACAATGCGTGCTCTACACTTACCAGGATGTGCCAGAATGAGGTCACAATCAACTCTTTCTCTGGTGCCAGGATTCTGGATGTGTAAATAGCCATTAGGTCCCTTTACCTCAAGTATGACTATGATCCTGTTGTCATCACAATGAATAACCTTAAATATGCTACCTTGAGATGGAAACAGAGAGCTCTGTGTGCATGTGTCTTAGGCAGGGACACTTCGCCTTATGCAGTGTTAGGCCTTCTCTGAGAATGATGTCACAGTTTTAAACAAAAATGACTGGTTTCAACAAGTTGCTGTTTCATTCTACAATGAGTCAATCAGATGATGAATGACAGGCCATTCTGCATTGTAGGGATTACCTTCACCTCTTTTCTCAGGTCTTCTGCAAATTGACTAAGACCCTTTCTGCATCCAACATGCTTTTTTTAGACAGAGTTTGTTTATTAGACATTCTAAATTACCAGATTCTAATATGTCCTTCATAGAACACTTTAATATCATATTAACTCTTTCCCATGCCCTGATCGCAAGTACCATGTGAACATCTGCTCTCTGTTGTGTCAGTAAAGTCTAATTCCTGCATATAAAAGTCTTGCAGCATGCACGTACATCCATTTAGTACATCCCCCTTCTTATCCATGCAAACTGCCAGACTCTAGTGTCAGACTACTGGACCTTAGTGCTGCTGTCCGTTTATACCCGCAGACAGTCTGTGTCAGACGCTGCTTCTCCTGGCAAATCTCTTCAGCTATTACTACTGCTGTTTGCTGATTTTTGCATGCAGTCCTCTCAAACAGTTGCAGATTTGTTACAGAGATTTTCTCAGCTTCACTGTATTCTCTTTCTGAGTATTTTACAGAAAGAATTTCAGTATTTATTCTTTATAGGCATGGAGTTTCCTACCACTTAGACAAGCACTCAGATAAGAATATAATAATCGTATAGGCAATTGATAGCTGCATTTCCTGGAGAGTGTTTAGTAACAGAAATATGAAACAAGAATAGGCAGATAAATTGGGCAATTATCTTTGGCTTAACATGATGCAAGATGTGAGTTATTCTATCTAAGCACCACATAATATTAGTACAAGCAAATAAGAGTCAGATAGATCAGCTGAACTTTTACCCTGTAATCCACACTTGTCTTTCGAGTAAGAGCTTTATGGCTGCTGTTTTCTGCATGACAGATTGTACATCCTTCACCCATCTGAACTCATTTTCATTAACAGTGTTATCATAAAATTAGTTTTAGCAAATGAGGTTTAAATTGAGCTAACAAGATTAAAACTTCATCTCACACTTGCATCTAGAGCATATCTTTTGCCTGGCATCTTGTGGGAAATCCTCACAGAGAAAGAAAAATGCCATGTTATCTATTTTGAAATTAAGGTAGACATGCACAGGCATTTTAAGAAACTATACATGGGATTATAATAAATATCAAAGTGTTCCCATAGGTTTTGTTACTTTAACCTGAATTAAAATTGATTTTGTTTTCTCACAAAAGAAGCTTATCTTCAATCTTTTATGGTTTAGAAGATGGATGACAAAATATACTTCTTTATCTTCGTATGTTTTTTTTTTTTTTTTTTTTGCATTATTATAGCAATCTTGCTTTTCCTTAAGTCAGAATTATCAATACTTTTCATGACAAAATGCTTTCACTGTCAGCTTATCTTGCTTCACAATATAAGGCTTGCACCCTTATCACCCTTATATACTTTTATCTTTGCTTTTTAAAATATTGACAAAATACATGTCATAAGTGATTACCTCTAAATCACATTATGATGCATGTCAGTATACACATCTGTACTAACATGCATGCATATTGTATAGATATCCACAAATTGATTCCATGACTGACTGACATGTCCCACCTGGAGACAGGAAGTGATGCATGAAGGATGATGCCGGCAAGGTGTAAATGCTTACAGGACTTGAACGATTTGCGATATGGATGAATCTAAGGCTCAATGAACTATTTATTGCCACACAAATTTATCAGCTGGCACAAAGATGACTTTAATATCATGTATTTATATGAGTGATGCTTCTGTACCTTTTTTGAAATTATAGATACAAAATCAGAAAGAAAAAAGAAAAAAATATATAAGAGAGAGACTACAAGTCTAAAAGCCTGGTAAAGATAAAGTTTGTTCTTATTATAGTCCTGTTTTACATATAAGTAAAACAGAAAATAAATAAAAAGTATGTCATTTTTATATGGTATGCATCCATCTTTTAATCTTTTTTTATTGTTCTTAAACAAAGAGAGCAGATGACAATCCAGGGATACAACCTTTTAACATCTTATATTATTACAATATTTCTATGAGTTCATTTAACATTCTATAGTAATACACTGCATCAACTTGTCTTCCTTTCAAGAACCTCCAGTGCCCCCACAGTTGTACTTGTATCCCCTTTCCCCAGAATACCCCCTGTTAATCTCCAAATGCTGTTTGTCTAAGGGTCTCTATACCACTATTCCTCATTTTACTTTATATTTTTGTTTTTACCTGACAAGCCCTTGTAATTTTGGTCATCCAATCACAAAGTTTACATTAGCCTTCCTTCCTTTTCATTGTGTAGCCCCTACCATGTTCCTGCCCACTCTTATCCTCAAATCTTGTGTTATCTGTCCATCTTCAGTCTCCTACTTTGAATTTATTTCATAGCCAGCCTTTCTAAGCTTCCCATAATTTGTGCATTCATATCATTGCTCCCTGTTCTGTGTATTCTTCCATTCCCTCTTCGAACCAAGCTTTCACAGTCATTCACTTCTGCTCTCCAACAAGCAGTTGCACCTCTAATCTCACTTCTCTACAACACCCTTCCCATTCTTCTTACCGTCTATAGAGTTCATATCTTTCCAATATCTCCTTTCTCAGGAGATTCTCAAATATCTTTCTGGCCTTTCTTCAAAGGGGTATCACCTCCCTACATACTTACCACATATGTATCTGTGGGTATCACCTCTCTACATACTTACCACATATGTATCTGTGGGTATCACCTCCCTACATACTTACCACATATGTATCTGTGGGTATCACCTCCCTACATACTTACCACATATGTATCTGTGGGTATCACCTCCCTACATACTTACCACATATGTATCTGTGGGTATCACCTCCCTACATACTTACCACATATGTATCTGTGGGTATCACCTCTCTACATACTTACCACATATGTATCTGTGGGTATCACCTCCCTACATACTTACCACATATGTATCTGTGGGTATCACCTCTCTACATACTTACCACATATGTATCTGTGGGTATCACCTCCCTACATACTTACCACATATGTATCTGTGGGTATCACCTCCCTACATACTTACCACATATGTATCTGTGGGTATCACCTCCCTACATACTTACCACATATGTATCTGTGGGTATCACCTCCCTACATACTTACCACATATGTATATGTGGGTATCACCTCTCTACATACTTACCACATATATATCTCTTGCTTGCATTCTCCTCAACACAACTCCATCATACAGTATATACTGTAAGTGGCAGCTATCCTGAAATACTTTAACTGGAGTTCTATTCCACCAATGAACTAATCACTAGATGTCGCCAATAGGCCTCAGTCCACCTAGCAGTTTCATTATTTCTAATATTGCTTTCCATGGCCATTCCTCCTTCCACATCTCATCCTCTCCACTCCAGAGTTCCCTGAACTTAATAAATGCTTACCCCAGTGGAGCTAAGTGTCTGTGTATATGTCCTACCCTTCCCTTCTACACCTGGTTCCATATTTTCTTCTTAGACTGTGCTGCTCTAGCCTTCTTAGCTTGTACTCTTCTACTGCTGCTGAACCTGGTACACTTAGCCTCAATTAGCTGATAGCCCTTTCTGCCTCAGTGGAGAACTTTGCCCCATTGCCTAAGTAGGTACATACTCTCCCCATTTCCTAAGTATGTACATAATCACCCCATTTCCAAAGTACATACATACTAACCCCATTCCCTAAGTACATGCATAGTCACCCCATTCCCTAAGTATATACATAATCGCTCCATTTCCTAAGTACGTACATACCTCATTCCCTAAGTATGTACATATTTTCCCCATTTCCTAAGTACATACATACTCACTCCCATTCCCTAAGTACATACATACTTACCCCATTCCCTAAGTATGTATATACCCGCCCCATTCCCTAAGTAACTAAGTGCCTCCATACTTGTCCTTTCCCTAATATGTGCATACTGACCCCATTCCCTAAGTATGTACATACTGACCCCATTCCCTAAGTATGTACATACTGACCCCATTCCCTAAGTATGTACATACTGACCCCATTCCCTAAGTATGTGCATACTGACCCCATTCCCTAAGTATGTGCATACTGACCCCATTCCCTAAGTATGTACATACTGACCCCATTCCCTAAGTATGTACATACTGACCCCATTCCCTAAGTATGTACATACTGACCCCATTCCCTAAGTATGTACATACTGACCCCATTCCCTAAGTATGTACATACCTTCATTAGCTTCTTTCTTCCAATTTTCCACACTTTATCTACAAAAACCCTGTCCAGCCCTGTATTTTATACCACTCATCCCTTGCACTAGATTGATCTCTGTAACATGTCATCAAAAATCTCTCATTCCCCATCCTCCATTTCTTATGAAACTTGATGAACTTGAGTCACATACTGCTACAAAAACTGTGTCCATGTGTGTCCTACTTTCATTTTACTGTACTTCATCAAAGAGTCTGTTAATTCTCCTGCCAACATATCCCTGCTCTTGGGCTTATAGCAATTCAGAAAATACTTATGCAGCTGATCTTGTTCACCTGCTATCTTGACTTGTCCTTCCTCATCAGGTCTTGTAATCTCAGTCAGTGTGGACAGATAGCATTAAACAATGCAGAATAGATAAAAGCAACATAAGTACATCATCATCTAATCACAAGTTTCTTACCTTCCTTTCAGTTAAAAAATGCTTCACTATCATCATTTATATTCCTCCATGACAATGTTCTGCTCAACAACACATCCATGTGCCACCCCATCTTGAGCATGTCTAGTCACATACCTTTTTTCCATAAAGCTACAGCAGCCAGTGTGGGATATATGGTTGATGACCTATCTGTGCAGTTAATTAGAACTGCACAATTCTTTTGCATAATCAAGGTGCAAAGCACAATATTCAGCTTTTTTTCAAAAGAAAATTAATTCAGTTTAGTTTATTATGATGGGCTCACTTCATTTAGCACAGTGAAGTGTTTCAGTTAGATACTTAAACACATTTGTGATCCAGAACTAAAAGAAAAAACAAGCTTATGTCCGTCATGTTTTTAAGCAGATTTTGAGATTTGCCATGGGTTGAAGTTCATCCTTGGATGAATCAGTCCACATTTAACTGCATGTGGATTACAGGTTTGCAGAGTCACACTGAGAGGGTCAAGTAGCTGTATGTGCTCCAAACTCAGGAAACCTACAGTAAAACTCAACCTGTGAACTAAACGTAAAGGTTTTGGTACCAGTCTAGAATGAAAACAAGATAAAATGTCGGCTACAGTTTGCGATAGCAACATTTTCTCCGCATTTTTTGTTCCCAAACACCTAGCAATGATTGCACACATTCAGTTTTTTACTTCCCTCCTCTTGCTAGTTAATTATATGGGTCATTGTTATATATTCGAACATTCCAAATATCCAATACCATATGATCAAGACCATATAGTTGACATTGGAATGTTCGAATATATTATAAAAGAAAAACATACCTTAATGGTGCGAGCAGGGGGCCCCCCCTACACCCCCCACACCACCCCTACTTAAATATACCAACTTTGAGACCGCACTTCAGTGCAGAAAAGGGAAATTCTCTCATTTTGCACCATACGGCGCCATTAAAAGTCAATCTTTGAACACCTGAAATGTCGAACATATGGTCTCGACCATATGACATTCGACATTTCAAGCGTTCGTTTAATTGACATAGACCCTATTATACAGCTCACGCTTTCTAATCATTGTTGCATAGGATCACCTGTCAGCTGAGTCTTTCTAGCATGTTCTCTAATATATCCACCTCAATTTGCAGAGTCATGAGCTGCCTATTTTGATGACCTTAACTTCCAAACAGTGGTTTTTCACTCCAAATATTGTTAGACACGTCTTTTTTTTGTGACTGTCACTGCTTTAGACTAATTTTTATCTGTATAACTACAAAACACGATGATTTAATGCACACTAAGATTAGAGCTGCAGAGCAAGGCAGATGTCTTCTACAGTGGATCACATGACCCCCAATTCATCCTTTAATCTTGAATTTCAGTTTAACATTTATTCCATGTGACCTACAAAACCTTACAGAACAAAGTCACATATACTGTATACCTTTCTAAATGCATGTTCTATACATTAAGACAACTAAATACAGTGCAGTGCAATATTAAAATCACATTTCAGTGTTAAAAATCCCATTACAGAAACAAACAGACTCATCCCATTAAGAAATGGATAAAAAAGTAAATAAACAAAATAAAATAAAAAAAAATGCATCTGTAGAGAAGATCAGCCACCTCTTCACATACAACATACGCTAGAGCTGTAGCTGAACACCAAATTACAGAAAATACACACATAAATAAATACCCCCCCAAAAAAAAAGTGTACACATTTTTTAAGGTGAGATAATTTACCCAATCAAAGTTTGGGTAGTTAAAATACACTCTAAGAACTGTACTGTCATTGGTTATGTCTTGTTCAGTAATGATATCTTTGCAGTTATAGGGGAAAATAATAATTACATTTAGGTTATTATTAGTTCTTATAATATTGCATTAAATGCCCTTGGTATTAATTACTGTGTAAGCAATTACTTGTGTCATAGTATTCTTACCTTTGGATTTGTTTTTAAATGTTGATGGCAAAATCATTGTGATTCTGTTTTATCAGCTTTGTTACTGCAGAAATGTTATTTTTCAGATTTTCTGCACATACTTCACAGCAAGTGTTATGTTAGGCTTCACCTCCCCATACTTCCCTACCCCCACACAATTTTAATCTCCTTCAGTGCTACTGTTTTTCTAGTGAAGAGGCAAGCTTAGTGAACATCATTTCAATGTGTTTGCCCTCTGTAATTAAGACTGAACCCATTCACTTTATATAAACACATCCTTTGGTCAGTAATTATGTCTTCGAACATCTAATCATCTCTTTAGTATTCTGTTAATAATCTTGTCATATGGCTCAGCCATTCTAATTCTTCACAGTAAAACCTTACTATAATTTACAATAACACTCGGCACCCTTTTTTCCTGAGTATTGCGATTTGTAACATCTTGACGCACTACCATTCACATGGCACAAACTTCTGCAATTTGATTTTCATCTGAGACACCATCTGTGTGGAGTTGCAATGTCCTCCCTGTGTTTTCCCTTATTCCCTCCTTCCTTACTATTCTGAAAGACATGCTGTATGTGGACTGGTTAAATCTGAACTTTAACCTAGGTGCACATGCAGTGTGTGTGTGTGTGTGTGTGTGTGTGTGTGTGTGTGTGTGTGTGTGTGTGTGTGTGTGTGTGTGTGTGTATGTGTGTGTGTGTATATGTGTCTGTCTGTCTGTGTGTGTGTGTGTGTCTGTCTGCCTGCCTGTGTGTCTGTGTCCCTGTGTGTGGCTGTGTGTGTGTGTGTGTGTGTGTGTGTGTGTGTGTGTGTATATGTGTGTGTGTGTCTGTCTGTCTATGTCTGTCTGTGTGTGTCTGTGTGTGTGTGTCTGTGTGTCTGTCTGCCTGCCTGTGTGTCTGTGTCTCTGTGTGTGGCTGTGTGTGTGTGTGTGTGTGTGTGTGTGTGTGTGTGTGTGTGTGTGTGTGTGTGTGTGTGTGTGTGTGTGCGCGCGCGTCAGAGAGATGCATGATAAAGGACTGGCGATTTACTTCCATTCCCTTTTTGCCTAGTAAACTCCTTCGAAGGTGATGGTTGTTCACAGGGTCATTGTAGGAGTCAGATGTGACTTTTAAGCATGGAAGGATAAGATGGATAAATAATTTATTGCCTGTACTTGGTATGCGGTATTAGAGTTGTGAGGAAATAATTCATAGTGCAATTTATAATATCACTTTGTTTATTGTGAATGTCTGTAGATAGGAAAGTTTGTAAAGACCTCTACCAATTGCATATAATGAGCTTCCCAACAGCTCAACTCTAGTGTTTATAGGTGACAGACCTAAGTAAATATGAGATTTTGCTTTCTGTCATGTTCTTCAGTTGAGAAATTAAACCAAAGGCTAACCAGACAGCGCTAGTTGCATTTGATGGTCGCTAACATACATGGGAAATAACATCTAGTAATTGCAATGAAGAATGATAGGATTCAAACAGTGGCATAAAGGCAAGACTATGTTATGTACTGCTACTTATAGTACGAAAACAAACAGAAAATGAAAGCCATTGATCTCAGTCCTACCACTTAACCTTGCACATTGTATATGCATCCATTTTCCCTTTCAGAGTTTCCATTATTTTGTTCTCTAGCTGATTCGATGATGCATTGCTTTGTATACCATACATGCATAACGGATAGCTATTACTGCAGACAACTTGGTGCTTGACCGTGGAAGTTGCTTGCTGTATTCTTTTGTATACCTTTCATACATTTACTAAACTCTTCAAACTGATGTGCTGATATTTAACAAATTTAAACCATTTACATTCCCCCTTTTCATCTGTTATCCCTGATATCCTCAAAACATGTTTTACGTCAGAATTCCCACCAAAGACAGGCAGACATACATATACATACACAAACAGACAGGCAAGTGCACACATACACACAAGCCTTCATGCATATGATATGGAACAAAGTTTGTCCATTTTATAGTCATTGTTTCAAGTACACTCGGCATACTATTTATGGCACGTTAATGCCCTGGTTCCTCAATGTATAGATTGATCCTAGGCTAGTTAATGACTCTCATCATATTTTTTCATTGAATGTCAGTCCTCTCTGACCACATGTTTCTAATAAATATTACCAACATTACACTATTACTACTTGTTCATCGCTTTCAGCTGAAATTGTGCATCGCTTGAAGACATCTTCAGCAGATGCTGTACATCAAAATGTTATTTATAGTACAGACTGCTCTTGTAAATCACTCTTCGACTCAGTGCAGTTTTGAAATAGCATCACCTGATATTCTACAGGGTAGCATAGCTTCGGCCTCCATGAAGACTTTGCTAGCGCCATGGAAAGCAGGTATGCAGTCTCAGTCATGACGAATGTTAACCTGATGTAACAGTATGCTGAGTGTTTTGAAAGCCTAACTTGTGCATCATTGGCTTTGCCAAATTCACACACTGTTACTGTAAAGAAACCATCAGTGCGAAAATGCAATCAAAACACTACAGCTACTGCAATTACTTATGTACTCTGTTCAGTTAGATGAAACATTTAACTGCATAATATGTGCAATATATGCTTTAAAACATTTTATCAACAGCACTGAGAAATGGACCTGCTATAAATCTGTTTTATACATGGAGCCAGCGGTACATACTTAAAAAGATTTGGGCTGACATCTAGCATTGATTGCATGTGTTTGTGCATTACTACAAGAAAACACGTTCATAATAAATGGTGTCGTAATTTGCAGCCATGGCTGTTATTTGCCATTTTTAACTGAAACTATGACAACAATATAAGAGATCTGGTCTGAATGCAAAAGCATTCCCAATGTAGTTATTTAGTTTCTAAACCATAGATTTCAGCACTCATCAATCATTCCCAGGAATGCCTGTCTTCTGTCTTTTCATTGCCAATCAAGAAAGTCATCCCATTCCTATTTATCGATATAGACCACTTTGATTAAAAATGCAACCTAGTGTCCATTATATAATGTGAAGATGTAATAAAAAAACAGTATACAAACTTGAGGTCATACTGTTTAAAAGCTGCATTTCTCCTGATTGAATTTTAAAAAGACTAACTGATTAAGACAAAATTATCATATAGTGCCTTTCCAGGTATGACATATCTCTCAACTGTACAGATTTTTACAGAATGTCCAGATTTTTACCTAATATTTTTGGTCTATTTCTCATAAAATTGGGGTTTTCTGGCAAATTGCTGGCAAATCACTGAGGACTGTAGTCAGAAAATAATGAAAGACATTTGAATTTCAAACTTCATACCCTACAGAAAAATGTATGCTAATGCAATACCTGTTGCTTTATCAACTTTCTAAGTTTGTTAGAGCAATATTTTAAAAACATCTCTATTTTTGGGCTTTTGCTCCCATTATTTGTCCAGATTTCTTGCTCTTAGAGGTTAAGAGATATGGATGTGACCCAGCAATAATGTTTTGATGCATGACTTGCTCAAAATATACAGTAGATAAAAGCAGGCTAGCAGAATCAAACCAATGACAGTGTTTAAGCATAGCAGAATGTAGGTATACATATCTGTAACAAACTGCCACCAAATCAGTTTTTAACTACTTACCCTGTACCACATTTTACAAAATCAAACAAATTTCTTAGGATTATCGCTTCTAAGTACTGTTAGTTACCTTATGACTTAAGACTTCTGACATATGTGAAAAGATAAAGACAACATTAATGTTTTAAGTAGTGTTAGCAATTGTTTTCAGTGTTTTGCCTTTGAACCCATCACTTTACTTTTTTCTACAAAAAAAAAAAAATATTTTATCATTTCAACTTCTTATGAGTGAATTTATTGATTTAATAATTTTATTTTTGGAAGAGGAGAGTAGTCAGATATTATACGTGTTTCAGCTAGCTTCACTAGTGGAGAGGGGTAAAGCCTTGATTGCTTTTCTGTGACCTAAGTGCAATTGGTTAGTCAGTTATTTAAAAGATCTGGCTGGAAAAAGCAGTTTTGCTCATATCGGGGTGGGTGGGTGTTAAAGGCAGGATGGAGCTCAGAGGAAGAAGGCATTTTGTATGCATTCTGGGGAAAGCTTTCATCAGGGGCGGCCTGTGCTATTGGACTGCCAGACTGCAGCCCCCCCCCCCCCCCCCAAGCTGGAAAAAAGAAAAGACAATAGAAAAGAAGAAAATAAAATAAAAAAAACAATCGCAAATAGCGGACCCTCGCATGCGCACTTGCAGCATTTCCGATATCCGGACTACTGCTGAGACAGTCTGGAGTATGCGCAGACTGTCTCAGCAGCAGTCTGGATTAGGAAACATTCAAGAGCAGAGATCCCAGAAGTCTATGCAATTGTAACTGCATAGACTGTCACTGGGAAGGGATCGGACTCAGACTGCAACGTCGGCAGGCTGGAGTCTCATCGGGGGAAGAACATCTCGTGGGCTGTAATGCTCCAACAGACATAGGGCAGGCTTGTAGTGCAATGGCTGTAATGCTGCAATGAAGGGATCTACTACATCTATCCAGTGTGTGTGTGTGTGTGTGTAATGCCCCAGGTACTACATGGTGATGGGTAGAGAATAAGGCTTGAAATCTGCACCTTGGGCCCAGGTGGGAAGAGCCTGAATTCCCTACCCACCACCATTTGTAAAAATGTTGCAGATTTTTCCCTCATACTTGTTCTGACTGTTCCTCATAAAATCTGTGGTTTCTGTATTTTTGTGTCCTTGCAAAGCCAGTAGTGCATTGGTGCAGTGGTAGCATTGTTGCCTAATAGCTACATGTTCTCTGGTTTGATTCTTGGCTGGGGTGCCTTACCTTCTGTGTGGAGTCTGTATGCCCTACCTGTTTTTGTTTCCTCTAGTGTCCTCCCATCTTACAAAGACATGTGTCTGTCTGGAGTGTTTCTCCCTGGGCCTCTGCTAAAAATTAGCTTTTGTTCCAAGTCAGACTTTCCTGGTTAACAAATGTTAAAAATGACACACATTTAAATATCAGACTTCATATTCTTCAGAAAGTGCGTGGTAACACAAAAGCTTTTATTCTAGAAATTTTCTAAGTGTATAAGATGGATATTTGAAAGTTGTGCCTATTTTTGGGACTGTATTCCCCCATTATTGGCTTCATCCAGGTTTTGTGCTAAGGTTGAGAGGTATGGTAAGAACTGAATTCACTGAATATGTTTGGGGGCTATATTCCCCCATTACTGGCTTTGTCTCTAGTGTTTTTTGCTAATAGGTTGAGAGCTATGGTGAGAACTGAATTCACTGAATGTTTGTGGGCTGTATTCACGCATTGTTGGCTTTGTTCATGTGTTTTGTGGTAAGAGGTTGACAGCTGTGCTATGGTGAGAACTGAATTCACTAAATGGTAGCCATTTAAGTTTCCGTCTTCCTCTTTCACAAAACAGCTGATTTGGCATAGTGGTATGTTGCTCTGACTGTTTTGCACAGGGTCCCCTGGGTTCAAGATGTGGCAGTGAAATGTATGGTGGTAACACAGCATTTTATTCTAGCAACTTCCCAACATTATACAAGCAGTGTTTAAAATGCGTCCCTGATTTTTTTACCTTTTGTCCCCCCCAGTAAATTTTGGCTTTTTCCAGATTTCTTGTGCTGCAAAGTTCAGAGATTACAGCTAAGTGTCGAGTAGATTTTACAAGGAGCTGAGAGCTGCAGAGGAACAAAAGTTTAGTGCTGCTTATGCTAAGTCTACTTGCACTGTTAATAGCACAACAGGTAGTGTACTTGCTTTTGATGCAGAAGGCTGTGGGTTCTACTCCCACAGTAGGTAGATACATTGCTGATACTGTACTGTGTTGTAAAGGGGGTGGTGGATACTGCAGTCCTTTTTGGCAAAGATACCTAGTAACTATGAACCTGTTATCAGTTTGCTATCCATTCCCTATTGCGGTATTACTAGCTTATCATTTTTTTAATGCATGCAACATAGGCAATTTATTCTTCAAGGGCAAGAGGCACTTTATTTGTAGATAAAACAATGACATATAAAGTTGTTTGCTAGCAGCAACCTCTTTATTAGTTGCAGATTTCTTTAATGTGGATTTTATTACTTCAGAGATTGTGCATATTTACTGATACTGGTGAACTATAGAAGGTTGAGTAGACTTTTTATGATAAAAATGTTCTAAATTGGGCAGTTTTATCATTGGTGTTTGCATTTTGTTTCATTGTTTACTGGAAAAATGTTCAAAACAATAAATTTAAAATGCCCTCTTAACTGTACTGTATTGTACAAGGAATATAATGTAATAGTCAGGAAGGTGTATCAAAGAGCATGTGTATGTTTCATGTTCAAGGGGCCTATGATTTTGAAAACAGCCCAGAGTTAATCTTTATCTGCCACTGGATAATGTATTTTCTTTGAATGTGGGTTTCAATGCTCTTTCAATGCATGTGAGTTTCAAGGGCAGGGAAGTTTTAATGCTAAGTCTATTTTCATTGTGAGACTGCATTGCTTTGTTTAACAGATATCTATTAGGGTTTGTGCTGTAAAATGCAAAACAAAACTTTCAAATGAAATCTAAATCATCGCAGAAGTAAAGCAGTATGCAAATTACAGTGTTTATGGTAAACGGGGAAAAATAACCAAGGAATGGGACATTGGAATGGCTGCAGGGGGGAGGCTCCATTCGACCATGATTTTGTGAGGAGGGGGGGGTAGCAAACTCTGACAGTCCCGGTTGAACTATACCTCTCAGTTGTCCATATGTTTGCAGAATGAATAGATATTTGCTTCTTATTTTTGGTTTGTTCCTCATAAAATTTGTGGTTTTCTAGCAAATCATTTAGAAATGAAGTCACTAAATGACAGACACTGAGTTTCAGACATCATAACCTTCAGAAAAATGCATGCTAATGCAAGACCTGTTATTCTATCAACTGTCTTAAGTTTATACAAGAGCAATTTTTAGTAGAGTTTGTATGTTCCCCCAATATATTTGGCCTTGTCCAGATTTCCTGCATTAAGAGGTTGAGAGGTATGTGCAAATCGCTTTGTAGAATTAGGAATATCCAAACATCTCCATTGTCCCCAATTTTGGCTCAAAATGTTGCTCTCCCCTAATAATCCCTCCTAAAAATGGCAATTTTGGAAGAAAACGTGGAGGGTTTACAATTATATAACTGTAATGATCAGAGTTACAGATTACTTTTATTTCAGAAATGCATGTAGATGCTCTTATTTTGTTAGCTGCTCAAGTTAACAGTGTTAATATTAAAAAGGTGTCCCTTTTTTGACAGGTTCCCAGCTGTATTGTGTGGCAACTTTATATTTTTGCATCACATTTTGGTCTGTAAAATTGTGGTTTTCTGGCAAATTAGTGGCAAGTCATTAAAGATTGAAGTTAGAAAATAATGACAGACATTTGAGTTTCAGATTTCGTACCCTTCAGAAAATTTGTACTAACGCAAGACCTACTACTGTTCTATTATCTAAGTTAATAAGAGCAATATTTAAAAGTTGTCCTTATTTTTGGGCCTGTGTCCCACTTCTAGTTCTGTGTATGGCTTTGTCCAGATTTCTTGCTCTGAAGTTGAGAGGTATGAGTGTCAGAGCCATCACTGTCTGCCAGAGACATTTAAAATTGTGAAATACTTGTTGCACCCCACTCCCCACTCCCCATTGTAGTGGCTCTGGATGTGTCCAAGGAAGGCAAAGAGCAGTTATGCAGTGTAAGTGTGCAGAGTATTCCCCCATCAAAGGTAGACCACAAGTACTACCATGGCTTTTCATCTGTCCTTGATTTTGCAGAATGTTTTGGTTTTCTGTCATATTTTTATACTGTTGATTTATGCTTCTTCTTATTCAGGAAATGCATGCTGTCACAGTGCCCTGTTGCTCTGTTTAAGTAGCAATGATTTAATGACCATCAGGTAAGCTTGTCAGAGATTTTAAGATGCAAGTAAGCTTTAATAAGCATACTGTTAAAGAATTACCAGCATTGAAAGCCTTTTCGTTGTTGCCATGCTGAGAATATTTGCATAACTAGATAATGTATAAGCCTTAGGTATTGAAATGCATATGACAGTATTTGTAATAAAAGGACAGGATTACAGTATTTTCAGAAGCTCATTACATTTGTTGGAGACTTGCAGTCATCTTTTGTTGGAGACTTGCAGTCATCTTTGCAGGCTTACCCGTAAACTAAACAGAATGCCAATCTATCATGTGTGGTCCATAACTTGTGCAGAAATCCTTTAAGCAATTTATCTTGAGCTTGTTTCTTGTTTGCTGTTCATTTTTTACTTTGATCATGTCTTCCCCATGAAACAAGTAGATAGCTGTGTCAGGCAGCAGGTCTTTTTTGGATAAGAAATATTTTTACAAATGGGGGCATCACAGAGATTGCTACTTTTAGCTTGTTACTTGGTAATTTTATAAAGCTGAATATAAATTATAATTAGAACTGCAGTGCAAGGAGTAGTGGTTTGAGTGAGTGCTGCTTGTTTTTTTATACTTGATTTTGACTGGCATTTCAGTAATGTATTTAAAAAGTAATTTATTTTTTCATGCCTCACAACCTGTTTCCATCTGGATATTAAGTAAGTGGTCATGTAGCCAATGCATTGAAATATTTTTTTCTTCTACACTTCATTTTGTCTTGATTGGACTCTCGTAATGACTGTTTGGCACCCAGGGCAGCGTACTTAATTAAAGTTCCAGTTGTTGTGGTTTTGAGCATAGCTCCACCCCCTTTCTAGTTGGCCACACCCCTTCCCATTGCCCCCCCCCATTCAGCTGTCTCCTGCAGCCCTCCTTTAATTTGAAGTCACTAGCCACCACTGGCTTTTATGCCAGGAAGTCCTCACCTGTTGGTTGTCCTCTTTAGTGGATGTAAAGGAACATGTACTTGCAGTAGAAAGGAGTTGCAGGTCCAAATGGTAAAGAATCCAGCTTGTTCCCCCAGTTAGGTAATTGGGGTAAGGCTATTTAAAAGTCTTTATTCCCGAACTCTGGCAATGACACATTTAACCTTAATGGCTGGGTAGATCTTGCTTCCATGATTCAGGAGACTCCAGAATCCATTGTAATGATTGGGTTTGCGGCCAGTTAGGAGAGACATAATAGGAAACAAGAACACAGGACAAATAAAAATCCTAAAAGTCTCTCTACCATCCATTTCATTTTTACCCTACTTACCTGTGTCTGCTTTTACAATTAAAAAAAAAAAACCTTCACCCTCTCATGTTTCATAGTACCATTATGAGACCTACTAAAAATCTATGCAAATACATATGACTCTAAGAAGAATAAGCCTACCTTCTTTTAAACAATAAAATGAATAAGCCTACCTTCTTTTAAACAATAAAATGAATAAGCCTACCTTCTTTTAAACCCTATTTGTATTCCTAAACTAAGACATATAATGTATTTGCTCAAATTTAACTTGCCGACACTCCCTACTAATTTTATAACCACAGAATAAATCTTTGGACTATACTTAAACTCTTTGTATTTTATATTAAATTTGAATAAGGAAAATTAGCAAAGGCTTGCAAATGTCAATAAAAAACAAATCAATCAAATTTGGTTTATTTTTCCAAGCAGTAAAATAAGATAAAAGCTTGGTATTTGCAGAAACTTTCTGATTTTGACCCTATGGGACTTAAATGTATTACTTGTTCTTTAGACCTTGTTGCACTTAGTGGTGCTAGATATACATCTCTAATACAAGTTTTAAAAGTTTTTAACCTTCTTTCTTTCTTTTTTATGTTTCTTTTACTTTTAAACTAGCTAAATGGCAAAAGCACTGCTTAGCAAGAGTAAAATCATGGCTCGATCTATCTCACTCTCACTTTCATGGATGTGCACACTCACACACAGTTAATTTTTTTTAATTTTCTTGTTTTTTTGTTTTTTTTTTACTTTTTGCTCACTAAACAGTAAAAGTGTGGCATTTCAAATGTAAAATAATGGCAGCTGTTATCTCCGTTACAGTTGCAGGTGCAGTTTTGTCAACAGTGGCAGTTTCAAGGTGCTTCATATAAATGCAAAACATTACCAGCCAGTTCTATATCTTGATTTACACTGGGCAGGATTCACAAAGCCTCCGTGTAAGAGTTACAAGGGTTACACGGAGGCTGCAGTTAAACGGTGTGACGTCAGCATGTCATGCATATGCATGAGGGCATGCTGAATCACACCTAAGGCTTACACGGTCCATGGAAGACAGTAGGGGGCGTGTCCGTAGACCGAGCCCTGCAAACGGACACGCCCCCAGAAGAGTAAAAGTCCCGAAAGTAAACCCCCAGTGTAAATCAAGATATAGAACTGGCTGGTAATGTTTTGCATTTATATGAAGCACCTTGAAACTGCCACTGTTGATAAAACTGCACCTGCAACTGTAACGGAGATAACAGCTGCCATTATTTTACATTTGAAATGCCACACTTTTACTGTTTCAATGTGAATAAATAGAACACAACACATGCCCCCACAGACTATGAACATAAAATGTATAAATGAACATGTTATATATTTTTTTTAAATTGTAAAGATGTTTGCCCGTGAGTGCGCTCGTTTGCGCGGGCATGCCCGTAGCTTAGCCACAGTTAGCAGTCAGTGGAAAAGCATATAAGAACTACATATGCAAAGTAAGCCAAGAAGCAATAGCGTAGCGGTAGAGACATCAGCTGAAGAGCAGGCTGTCATGGTTCGAGCCCCCGAACATCAATTTTTATTTTTAGTGAAATAAGCACGAAACAAGTCCCTGACATATATGTACACATATAAAATTATATTTTATGTAAAATGTAATGAAATGGGCCATTTATTTTGAAGAAATGTGAGATAAAATAATAAAAAATGTCAGATGTGCCTATAGCTGAGCTACAGTTTAACAAGTTGAGTGCATCTGCCCGTAGGTGAGCAGTGGTTTACAGGTGTAAAATGAGTGCCCGTAGGTGAGCAGTGGTTTAACAGGTGTAAATTGAGTGCCCGGGGTTGAGCAATGTTTTAACACACTGAAACTGTGTGCCCGTAGCTGAGCTGAGCGTAATATGCGTGCCGACAGCCAAATGACGAGTAAACCAGCATAACCCATTTGCGCGGAGCTGCGCGTCGCGCCAACAAGCTAACCGACGGGCAACGTTGAGCAAGCTGTAACAAAACTGCCTTTACACAGACACACCTCCTAGCCTGTGTAGACCGTCATAAAATATAAAAAGCAGTGGCCAGGTTCGAACCCAGGATACCATGCACCATAGTCAAGGTACTGAACCACTAAGCCATGACAGTTGCACTTAGAAATGCAGTAATAGCATATATATAGGAATGAATAGAAAGAGGAGCATGAAAAAGCAGGTTTTGTGAAGCTGATGCAATTCCAAAATGGCCAATCACAGATATGTGCGGGAAAAATGGCATATATAAGCCCCATAGGCGGGAATACACAGCATAACCGATTGTAGAACCAACTTGCAGCCAGAATGTCAGGTGTAGGTGAGGGTAGTTGCTTTCGAGCACAGAGGTGGGGCATTGAGGAGTCCAAATATATGGTTTGGTTCCTTGTCCACAATCATGAGGCCCAACTCATGCAGGGCCAGGTCCTGTGGGGAGCATATAGGGCTGAGGCATGGGACCGGTTGGCTCATGATCTCACCAGTGCCACAGGGATACCAAGGACTGGTGAGCAGGTCCGTCACCACCATGTGGACCTGAAGAGACGGAAGCAGGACCAACCGAACCGTTGGATCCAGGAGGCCCGGCAAATGCCCAACACCCCACTACTGAGTAAGTTACATCTAATTATTTATGTAAGAAATTAACCTAGCTGATATTATGGAGATGTGTATTCCAATATTACTTTATTTATATTACAGCTGCAGGTGTCCATTCTGTGAACCATAGAGCCTATGGAGATAGGCTGGCATGGTTGCGCCACCAGGCAGGTCAGTAATTCTCTCCCTGTAACTGTAAATAAATATAAAAGTATGACCATTAGCAAAAGAGTGCAGTGTAGTCACTAAGTAATAAAATGCGAAGTAACATTGTAAGAGGGTTTGCAAGTATTGCTTGATTACAAAAGTGTGATGCAGTCTGTAATCCAAACAGAAAAATGAAACAAGTCTGAAATAAAGTCTGAAATAAAGATGTCCCACCTGTAATATAATAGTACATAACCTGCAGCAGGCTGAAAAGTACAGCTGCAGAAGCTGAGTAAAACACATGTGTGAAATATATCCCTGTTGAAATACAGAAACATGACAGAAGTGAGACTGTTGGAAAGGATTGTTATAACTACAGGTAAAACATGTCAATAAAGCCTAGAATTAAGTACCATCCTGAATTGTAAAAATAAAACAAGTGAGAGAGTGTGAGAAAGAGTTATGAATCCGCCAATAAAGTAGTAATAACTCCTGAATAAAGTATACTGCAGTCAGTACAGAATGAAATGAATGTGACAAGCAGAATCAAACTGTAAAATGTGTTGAAAATGTTACCACAGCTGGAATGTGTATCCCAAAATCTGGATATGTTGCTCTCAGTCTGCAATATGCAGATAGTATGGTTGCCTGAAATACCAAACATCCACAGTTGTCTATAGCTATATAAAGCAAATGTAACAGGATGATGTAGCTGAACAGAGCCAGATATGAATGTGTATGAATAAAAATGAAAATGTATATTGATGTAGCAATAACATTCCTATCACCAACTTGAAGTAGTTATCACATAGGGAACTGTAGGCAGAACTGTAGTGTGTATATATCTGCAGCTATTAGAAATGTGCAGCATATGTATTGGTATTTGAAGTTGTTAATTAAATTTTCTTCACCCTACCCTATAACCACATATAATCCATTCCACGTGAAATTGGTATGTGCAATCACAATTAACACCCCTGGACATTTGTCCTGTTGGGTCATACATATTTGTATGTACGTTGATGCATCTGCCCTGTTCATACATCCAAACCTGATGACCTGTTGCCACCAATCAACCCTGCATGTTGTTGGACTGTGTATTGCTGTTCAAAATATGCATGTGTTATGCTTGCTGTTCAATGGTTTGAATATCTGGGTGTTTGGTTAATGGGAATACTAATGCATGCTGTTACAACTAATTGTGAATGGTATTGTACGTTACTTACCCAAACTGTCATGAAATAATGCAAAACATAGGACGACAGGGAAGGCGGGTTCCAGCGGACCCACCTCTCCCTCCTCAGCTGGCGAGTGCACCTGGCAGTAGTGCCCAGGCCGGACCCTCCGGTGGCCCTGTGCCACCTGTGGGTGGAAGCGCTGCAGGGGATGGGGCTCACCCCCCCTCTGCAAGTGTGGCCGGAGGAGAACATCCACTCACCCTCCATAATGTCCGGACTGTGGTGCGTAGGGAGATCCGGGAAGCTGTTCTTGGGCCCCTACGCCAGCTTGAGGCACAGGTGGTACAACTAATGGGCGTGCCTGCTGCCCAGCCTACACAGCCCCCAGCACAGCCCCATCCTGGGCAGTGAAAGCACAGTGGCAACTGCCCATGGGTGGGGATATCAGTTCCACTGTTGCCATCTGTGGGCTCATGGGCTCTAGATATCCAAACATCCATCCCCGTCAATTGTGTAACCCCCCCACATGTGTCATACACCGCCCCTGTATGCGTCTTGTTTGTCTTGTCTGTTAACCTACCCAACCTACCTCCCCAGCTATACCGACTTCCCGTACCTGACATACCACTCTCACCTGAAAAAAAAAAAAAAAAAAAGGGCACTCTATACCCACAAAAAAATTACGCCCCATACATAGCTGCCCATTTCGCACACTTGTCTGCTGGACATGGAAACTGTAAATTACAATTGGCTGTACAACAAGTATTACTGTTGTCCTTACACCTCTCTCAGGGGTGGGGGAAAAAAAAAAAAGGTTTCAAAAAAATGGGTTCCACACCCCCAAAAAAGAATAAATCTTTGGACTATACTTAAACTCTTTGTATTTTATATTAAATTTGAATAAGGAAAATTAGCAAAGGCTTGCAAATGTCAATAAAAACAAATCAATCAAATTTGGTTTATTTTTTCCAAGCAGTAAAATAAGATAAAAGCTTGGTATTTGCAGAAACTTTCTGATTTTGACCCTATGGGACTTAAATGTATTACTTGTTCTTTAGACCTTGTTGCACTTAGTGGTGCTAGATATACATCTCTAATACAAGTTTTAAAAGTTTTTAACCTTCTTTCTTTCTTTTTATGTTTCTTTTACTTTTAAACTAGCTAAATGGCAAAAGCACTGCTTAGCAAGAGTAAAATCATGGCTCGATCTATCTCACTCTCACTTTCATGGATGTGCACACTCACACACAGTTAATTTTTTTTAATTTTCTTGTTTTTTTGTTTTACTTTTTGCTCACTAAACAGTAGTAAAGTGTGGCATTCAAATGTAAAATAATGGCAGCTGTTATCTCGTTACAGTTGCAGGTGCAGTTTGTCAACAGTGGCAGTTTCAAGGTGCTTCATATAAATGCAAACATTACCAGCCAGTTCTATATCTTGATTTACACTGGGCAGGATTCACAAAGCCTCCGTGTAAGAGTTACAAGGTTACGGAGGCTGCAGTTAAGGTGACGAGCCAGCGTCAGCATGTCATGCATATGCATGAGGGCATGCTGAATCACACAAAGGCTACACCGGTCCATGGAAGACAGTAGGGGCGTGTCCGTGGAGCCGAGCCCTGCAAGCGGACACGCCCCAGAAGAGTAAAAGTCCAGTAAACCCCAGTGTAAATCAAGATATAGAACTGGCTGGTAATGTTTTGCATTTATATGAAGCACCTTGAAACTGCCACTGTTGATAAAACTGCACCTGCAACTGCCGGAGATAACAGCTGCCATTATTTTACATTTGAAATGCCACACTTTTACTGTTTCAATGTGAATAAATAGAACACAACACATGCCCCCACAGACTATGAACATAAAATGTATAAATGAACATGTTATATATTTTTTTTAAATTGTAAAGATGTTTGCCCGTGAGTGCTCGTTTTTGTGGCATGCCCGTAACAGCCACAGTTAGCAGTCAGTGGAAAAGCATATAAGAACTACATATGCAAAGTAAGCCAAGAAGCAATAGCGTAGCGGTAGAGACATCAGCTGAAGAGCAGGCTGTCATGGTTCGAGCCCCCGAACATCAATTTTTATTTTTAGTGAAATAAGCACGAAACAAGTCCCTGACATATATGTACACATATAAAATTATATTTTATGTAAAATGTAATGAAATGGGCCATTTATTTTGAAGAAATGTGAGATAAAATAATAAAAAATGTCAGATGTGCCTATAGCTGAGCTACAGTTTAACAAGTTGAGTGCATCTGCCCGTAGGTGAGCAGTGGTTTACAGGTGTAAAATGAGTGCCCGTAGGTGAGCAGTGGTTTAACAGGTGTAAATTGAGTGCCCGGGGTTGAGCAATGTTTTAACACACTGAAACTGTGTGCCCGTAGCTGAGCTGGCGTAATATGCGTGCCGACAGCCAAATGGCGAGTAAACCAGCATAACCCATTTCGCGGAGCTGCGTCGGCGTAACAAGCTAACCGACGGGCAACGCGTTGAGCAAGCTGTAACAAAACTGCCTTTACACAGACACACCTCCTAGCCTGTGTAGACCGTCATAAAATATAAAAAGCAGTGGCCAGGTTCGAACCCAGGATACCATGCACCATAGTCAAGGTACTGAACCACTAAGCCATGACAGTTGCACTTAGAAATGCAGTAATAGCATATATATAGGAATGAATAGAAAGAGGAGCATGAAAAAGCAGGTTTTGTGAAGCTGATGCAATTCCAAAATGGCCAATCACAGATATGTGCGGGAAAAATGGCATATATAAGCCCCATAGGTGGGAATACACAGCATAACCGATTGTAGAACCAACTTGCAGCCAGAATGTCAGGTGTAGGTGAGGGTAGTTGCTTTCGAGCACAGAGGTGGGGCATTGAGGAGTCCAAATATATGGTTTGGTTCCTTGTCCACAATCATGAGGCCCAACTCATGCAGGGCCAGGTCCTGTGGGGAGCATATAGGGCTGAGGCATGGGACGGTTGGCTCATGATCTCACCAGTGCCACAGGGATACCAAGGACTGGTGAGCAGGTCCGTCACCACCATGTGGACCTGAAGAGACGGAAGCAGGACCAACCGAACCGTTGGATCCAGGAGGCCCGGCAAATGCCCAACACCCCACTACTGAGTAAGTTACATCTAATTATTTATGTAAGAAATTAACCTAGCTGATATTATGGAGATGTGTATTCCAATATTACTTTATTTATATTACAGCTGCAGGTGTCCATTCTGTGAACCATAGAGCCTATGGAGATAGGCTGGCATGGTTGCGCCACCAGGCAGGTCAGTAATTCTCTCCCTGTAACTGTAAATAAATATAAAAGTATGACCATTAGCAAAAGAGTGCAGTGTAGTCACTAAGTAATAAAATGCGTAAGTAACATTGTAAGAGGGTTTGCAAGTATTGCTTGATTACAAAAGTGTGATGCAGTCTGTAATCCAAACAGAAAAATGAAACAAGTCTGAAATAAAGTCTGAAATAAAGATGTCCCACCTGTAATATAATAGTACATAACCTGCAGCAGGCTGAAAAGTACAGCTGCAGAAGCTGAGTAAAACACATGTGTGAAATATATCCCTGTTGAAATACAGAAACATGACAGAAGTGAGACTGTTGGAAAGGATTGTTATAACTACAGGTAAAACATGTCAATAAAGCCTAGAATTAAGTACCATCCTGAATTGTAAAAATAAAACAAGTGAGAGAGTGTGAGAAAGAGTTATGAATCCGCCAATAAAGTAGTAATAACTCCTGAATAAAGTATACTGCAGTCAGTACAGAATGAAATGAATGTGACAAGCAGAATCAAACTGTAAAATGTGTTCGAAATGTTACCGCAGCTGGAATGTGTATCCCAAAATCTGGATATGTTGCTCTCAGTCTGCAATATGCAGATAGTATGGTTGCCTGAAATACCAAACATCCACAGTTGTCTATAGCTATATAAAGCAAATGTAACAGGATGATGTAGCTGAACAGAGCCAGATATGAATGTGTATGAATAAAAATGAAAATGTATATTGATGTAGCAATAACATTCCTATCACCAACTTGAAGTAGTTATCACATAGGGAACTGTAGGCAGAACTGTAGTGTGTATATATCTGCAGCTATTAGAAATGTGCAGCATATGTATTGGTATTTGAAGTTGTTAATTAAATTTTCTTCACCCTACCCTATAACCACATATAATCCATTCCACGTGAAATTGGTATGTGCAATCACAATTAACACCCTGGACATTTGTCCTGTTGGGTCATACATATTTGTATATGCGTTGATGCAGCTGCCCTGTTCATACATCCAAACCTGATGACCTGTTGCCACCAATCAACCCTGCATGTTGTTGGACTGTGTATTGCTGTTCAAAATATGCATGTGTTATGCTTGCTGTTCAATGGTTTGAATATCTGGGTGTTTGGTTAATGGGAATACTAATGCATGCTGTTACAACTAATTGTGAATGGTATTGCGTTACTAACCCAAACTGTCATGAAATAATGCAAAACATAGGACGACAGGGAAGGCGGGTTCCAGCGGACCCACCTCTCCCTCCTCAGCTGGCGAGTGCACCTGGCAGTAGTGCCCAGGCCGGACCCTCCGGTGGCCCTGTGCCACCTGTGGGTGGAAGCGCTGCAGGGGATGGGGCTCACCCCCCCTCTGCAAGTGTGGCCGGAGGAGAACATCCACTCACCCTCCATAATGTCCGGACTGTGGTGCGTAGGGAGATCCGGGAAGCTGTTCTTGGGCCCCTCGCCAGCTTGAGGCACAAGTGGCACAACTAACGGGCGTACCTGCTGCCCGGCCTACACAGCCCCAGCACAGCCCCATCCTGGGCAGTGAAAGCACAGTGGCAACTGCCCATGGGTGGGGATATCAGTTCCACTGTTGCCATCTGTGGGCTCATGGGCTCTAGATATCCAAACATCCATCCCTGTCAATTGTGTAACCCCCACATGTGTCATACACCGCCCCTGTATGCGTCTTGTTTGTCTTGTCTGTTAACCTACCCAACCTACCTCCCCAGCTATACCGACTTCCCGTACCTGACATACCACTCTCACCTGAAAAAAAAAAGGGCACTCTATACCCACAAAAAAATTACGCCCCATACATAGCTGCCCATTTCGCACACTTGTCTGCTGGACATGGAAACTGTAAATTACAATTGGCTGTACAACAAGTATTACTGTTGTCCTTACACCTCTCTCAGGGGTGGAAGGTTTCAAATGTCACACCAAATTACAAACATATGCACAGCTGTTGCTGATGAAGAAACGGGCAGCTATGGGCCTTACCTACATCCATCCTGAAAAACCCGAGCTTGTTTCCCTACTGTCTTACCCTCTTTGTGACCCCTTTTTCACCACTTTCCTGTCTCCCCATTTTCATTTCTTTCAAAGAAAATAGCGCGGGTGTGCGCAAGAGTAAGCACTTTTAAGCGGTTGTAAGTGGATGTGCGTGGAGCTGAACACCAGTGCGCATCCGTGAGATCCGCGCAAACCAGCGCTAATCCGGTTACAACTGCTTAAAAGTGCCTTAGTCACTCTGAATGACAAGGCCTGTAGTCTGCTCAAAAGCAAAATAAAATCCCACTGACAGTCCCGAACCCAGGACCTTGGAAACAGTAGTCTGCATGACTTACCACTAAGCCATGACTGTTATATAAGAACATTGTGCTACAATAAATATATCATGTAATAGTAGGAATGAATGTAAAGGGAATATAGGATGTGTAGTACACAAAGCATGTCGTGTATATTTACTGTCAAATGTAGTGGATGTCTAGAATAGTAGTGTGTGAACAGAAACAGCCATGCTAGTTGGTAGCTAGTAGGTAATAATGTCACTGTAGCACCTTGTAAGCCACACACATACTCACAGCAGGATAATCACTGCCCATACCCCACAACCTCTTACAGGAACACATCCGGACTAAGTAGTAAAAAATGTAGAGCAAAGGGCCAAAAACAGGGACACATTCCAAATAATGCTACAACAAACTTAGACAGTTGAGAGAGTAACAGGTTCTGCATTTTGTTGGATGTTTGGAAGCGTATGAAGTCTGAAACTGAAATGTTTGTCACTATAGTCTGACTTGAGCCCAGAGTGATTTGCCAGAAAAAGCTGTTTATGAGATATTGACCAAAATATGAGGCAAAAATGTGGACAACCTGCAAATATCTGTACACTTGAGAGGTCTGACACTGCTATATTTGAATAGTTAAGAGCCTAGACATAGCAACAGTGACTGAGTTACAGGGATGCCCCACAGACTTCCTGTGAAATGTACAAACAGTAGGCAGAAAGGTGTTACAACACATGCAATGGTAACTATTACAACACATGCAATGGTAACTATGAAGTACTGAAAGTATGCACCACTTGCACGGCAGAAATAGTGTAGTAATACATATGCTCATGCTATCCCACAGTCACAACTGCAGAATACCAGACAATTTAATGGGTGTACCCCACTGATATGTACCATTCCATGAGGCAGATAAAAGATGCACCTGAGAGTCTCTGGGGCCTGCTCAGCAGCATACTCAAATACCCTAATAGATGTCAAGGCCCACACCATGGCCAGACCACACTGCATGCAGTAACACCCTAGCAGATATAGCAAGCATTCCAAGGTGTGAATGTACATGGAAATTAGGAAAGCCACAGCAACACACTACGGTCAAGACACCTAGCAGGCATACAAGTAGTGAATGTAAAGGGCAAATATTGAAGCCATAGCAGCAAAGTGCAAGAGCCACTGCTATATACCAGTTACACAACATGTCCCACAGGAAAGCACACACACACACACATTAACAGTAGTAGTAGTCTTAGGTGTCAGTGTACATACACACTTAGTACAGGAAACTGGAGAAATGAATGGAGAAATGTTAATCTACAACACAGCCAGAAATATGAGAGAGATACTAACCTTTACACTCGCAGAACAGTGTCCACAGCATACCAGCATGGTCCCTGCCCTTAAACTCTGAAAGGGCTACGCCTATCTCACATACCTTTTTATAGCACTATCCTGGAATCACAGTGAGAACTGCAATCAGTGCACAACTGGCTGCATGCAATTAGCAAATGCTGGCTAACAATTGGTGCAGAGGCCATCACACATGGACATATGCAGAGACCTACAAATCATGCTGTACTCCCAGTCCACACATGCAATACTTTCATTGCACCCTGTGGAGGTAGGGAGAGACAGAGAGAGAGAAAAAAAAAACATACACAAACAAAACCAGACATCAAAACCCACTCGAAAGCTGCCAACTGCCAACTGGAGCAGCAGGACACCAAACCAAATGGCAACGCAAGCAGCTGTGACAAACACAGGTAATGTAAAGTAATACTTTAAAAGTCTACATACTGTGAACCCTCCATATGTGTCATTGGTCTGTATCCATATGTATATGAAGATGTGCATAGGGCAGGGAACATACAGCAACTATCAGTGAAGGCTGTACATACATATGTATGTGAGGGCATCTATGTGCACATATCAATGTAGGTTGAATGTAGGTTGTAGTGCAATGTACAAAGTAGGTTTCACAGTTATGTATGTTTAGCAGTATGTTAGTGTGTGTATACAGTTTTGTAAACAAACATGTTGATATACCTATCTATCATATGGATACGTATGTATGTCAATATATGTATGTATATATATATATATATATATATATATATATATATATATATATATATATATATATGTATATATACATAGAGAGGGATGTAGGAATACATAGACAGATGTAGATAGAATATGTAGAAACATATATATGTAATACACACATACAGATATAGATATATGTAGATACATATACATAGACAGACAGATCTGACTATCTACAGATATGACTGTATATGACGATCTCACACTCCCCCTGTCCCACCCCCTCTGACACTCTCACCCTCCCCTCCATATCTATAGCAATATATGTACATCGATATATATATATGTGTATATGTATACAGACATATATATATATATATATATATATATATATATATATATATATATATATATATAGACATTATATATATATATATATATATATATATATATAGAGAGAGAGAGAGAGAGATGTATATATATTCTGAGTGAGGCACATGTGTACAGATGTATTGCAACAGGTGCCTGGTGACAAAGGCATGGAGTGAACACCAGTGTCAAAACTGGAGTACCATACCCCATTTCAAATCACCTACACCAGTAACCACCAGATATGTGATTGGCTGTCCACCACTGCATGTGTCAGGGGTGAACAGGGTCATAAATGTGTACAATAGTCCCCCCAATGATAGTCACAGTGGCACACTATTCCTGGAATACCTGCACATGGTATGAGTCAGCAGACATGGTGTGTCAGCTACGGACATGTAGGTCAGTGTACCCCTCCACACCACACAATGGCTGCCACGGTATGTACCTCACATGACAGCTACATATATGGAGAAGGAAACAGTGACATGTACAACACTGTGACAATGCACTCAAACACATTACCAATGCACAGTGACTGACAACACCACAGAGTACACACATACTACCCACATAGAGGTTACCACTCCTGGATTTACATACTTAAGTCACACCCATGACAGATGTCCAACAACCATAGTAACACCTCACACCATCCACAACCTAAATGACTGTTGTGTGTCGTCCATGACACTGCAGTAGAGAGCACATGGCGGAGGTACAGGTTCCTACCCACAGATAAAACATACCCTGCAATAAACCACACAGCATTAAAAAGCAAGACTCCCCATGAGTACATGTCACACATACCCCTGCTGAATGTTAGTCAGATAGGTAATATGCCATATGAGTCACCCTGTGTAACTGTTTGACAGGAGCAGGTACCATCACATCACATGTGTCACAATGGTCAGGGTAGCAGAACAGTATGCTGCTGTAGTCCCAGGGGCAATAGCATATTGTATTATATTGTATTGTAATATATTGTATTGTGTTGTATTGTATTGGTATGTAGAGGTGCCTCCTTCATGGATTGGAACCACTGCTGCTGTACGCCAGTGTACAGGTACATATCCTGTAGTCAGGCTAGTGTTACATATCACTTCTATATGTGTGTTTAGCTCCTCTTGGAGTTCATGTAGCATGCAACCGGGGATACCATCAGGTCCCATTGATGCTGTGTTTTCTGCTTTTCTGAGGGCGGCTCTCACCTGGACATCTGTGATGACAGGGAGGTTACAGTCAGCTGGGATAAGTATGTCTTAGTTTGGGGGAGAGGGAGGGGGGAAACTTGCACTGAACCTGTCTGCCACAATGTTGCCAATATCTGTGGGTTCAGTGAATTATTTGTTATTGTGTACTAACTATGAGCATATTGGAGGGTTTCTGACCAGGTTGCTAACATAACTGAAGAAGGCCTTGTGGTTATCTGTAGTGTCCCCATTGATTTCCCTCTCAAAGTTGCCCATGGATGTTTGTATGAGAGAAAATAGCTCCTTACTAGTGCTGATCAGACATGCCTTCCCGTTATGGAATTATGCTCTGTCTTGCAGTAGCTTCCATCTTTTGTTATACAATCTGTCTATGGCTGGGGTCCACCAGACAGGATGCTTTCCCTTTGTGGAGAGTGTCTTGGTCTTATATGGGATTGCATGATCCATGTATTCTCAGAGATGTCCGTAGAAATCATTTGTGACGGGGTCAGCATTGTGGGTTGTGTCTTCCACTGGCCCAGTGGGCTTAAAGGATACCATGTCAGTGTTACGAAGTGTAAAGTTTGCATTTGAAATGTTATTCACTGTAATCGTTTGTGCTGGTGGTGGAGGTGGGATATGTATATCCAGGGCAATTAGTTTGTGGTCAGCACACAGTAGTTGACGATGTACCCCATACAGTACCTCGATACAACCCCCCAGAGTGAGGAGGTGCTTTGGACCTGAATCAGTGTTCTGACTGCTGGGGTTTGGTAGTATGTTGTATGAAGTGTGCCAGGTACTGTTGCACAGTTGTTGGCTGAGCACTGATACCTGGCCATTTACATGTGTATCCACCAATAGACAGACAGATGCTATATATGTGAGATATGTTGTATCACAACAGTCGAGTAGCATGTGTAGTATGTGTGCCAAATTCTGCTGACATATTTTGCTGATATCATGTTATTTCCTTTTTCAGGACCATGGCTCACCAGCGCAATCCAGCGTACTCTGCAGCTGAGGATGAGGAAATACACCAGAGCCTGGTGCGGGATTATGCAATACTCTTTTCCTGCACCAGCCAGAATCAGCAGGAGAGGACTGCACTGTGGCAAGACCTGGTCCGTCGGGTAAATGACATAGGCACACATAATAGGACATAGGAGCAGGTACGACATCACTGCAGTGATTTAATCAGAAATGTCCATCAGCGTGTGTCGGATATCCACAGGCAACAGGTTGCCACAGGTGGTGGGGTGGCTACACATCCCCCACTCACCAGACTGGAGGGACTACTCATAAGTGTTGTGGCTCCAGCCCGACAACAACAACAGCAGCAGACCTGCATTATGACGGAGGCTGGAGCCACACAGAAGCAAGACTACGAGCGTGCAGGTAATATGCCATATGTATAGTTGACTGTTGTGTACACTGGTAGTTAATGCATGTGTGAGGTGTGTCCTTGGTTTGTAGCTGTCATCATAGTATTTAATGTGCAAGTGTGATATTCTCAATATCAGCAGCTGACCTGTGAAAGGCAACTGTTGTACTACTGACCTGTATCATACTCAGTAACAATGGCACAGTTGTGCCCGCTGACATTAATTTCCTCACTTCTGCAGGTCCCTCCGGTGTAACAGCAATGCAGCCTATCCATGCTGGTGAGTGTGTATTAACAATACCTTTAATAGTCTTGATAGTAATAGTAATATTAGGCTCACTTAGTAGTGCTCTGCGTATGCATGCAGGTGTGTCTGTGTTTGTGTGTTGATATCTCGCATACTGAGTAGTGTGCAACTGTGTGCAAGTGTGCATGTGTGCAACTGTGTGCAAGTGTGCATGTGTGCAACTGTGTGCATGTGTGCATGTGTGCAACTGTGTGCATGTGTGCACCTGTGCATGTGTGCATGTGTGCATCACTGGTAACATTGTGTAGACATTGTAAACTGTGTTTCCTGTTTTCCTCCCACAGGTTCTGGTGCTGCTCTGGTGTCATGCAGCAGGGAACCTGAATCAGGTGCCACGGGTACTGATAATGATGACATCTGTGCATACCTCTCAACCTCTTAGAGCAAAAAATCTGGACAAAGCTAAAATGAAGGGGGGACAAATAGGGCAGATTTTAAATATTGCACTTACAAACTTAGAAAGTTGAGAGAATTATAGATTTTGCATTAGCATGAATTTTCTAAAGGATGTGGAGTCTTAAACTCAAATATTTGTCATTATTTAATGACTTCAATCTTCAGCTGTTTGCCAGAAAGGTACAGATTTTAGGAGGAACACACCAAAAATATGAGACAAAAATCTGGACATTCTGTGAAATTCTGTACAGTTGAGAGGTATGCATCTGTGTAATGGCACAGGAAGGTATGCCAGGGTCCGTCATTGGTCAGCCAATTGACAGTACACAGCTGTCAACCCCATCAATGTGCACAGTCATCCTGCCAATACACCCTTTGTCACCAATGTCCCTAGGTGATGGACAGGATACACTGGGCATTGACCAGGGTAATGTGGTATCTGTGGCACATGCCTCCCCACACAGCAGCCATGGGCATGGTCCTGAGATGGTACCACACAGACAGATGTCCAGGGGTTCTCGTGTGAGGATCCGTGGCATAATGCCCCTGTCAGACATGCCCACAGAGGTCTTACAACCTCAGCTATGTTTCGGGCTGTCATGCAGGCACAGTCACGTATGGAACGGTACACCAGACAGGGTCTGAGGGAGCTGAGAGCATGTCGCACAGCCATGACTGACAGTATGTGTGACATTGCGGCTGCCATCCGTAATTTCACCGATGTCATAGACAGACATTGTGGGGACATATTAGATTGGTTCCACAACTACATGTCCATGAGCCAGGGCAATGGTGGACGGTTGAGGCGTCGATGTGGGCGTATGCCAGCAACAGCAGCAGCTGGTAGTCATCGTGGATGACAACAGGGCCGCGGCCACCCCCATAGTGCCAGCAGCAGCCCCAGCAATGCTGGGTCTGTGCTGTCATCAGACCGCCCCAGGAGACCATGTGCACGTGTCTCTGGACAGGCCCGACAGGGATCTGTGTCCAGTCAATGAACACCTGCTTCTGATGACAGTACCCAGTCTGGATTGGTACCGGATACGGTCCGTAGCACCCCTGCAAGGCACAGGTACCATGTCCGTGGCCAGAGACACTGATCTGTATGACGTGGCAGGTACAGTCTGTGGCTGTCCACAAACACCAATATATGGCAGCCATGAGGTGGAACTGTGTGCATCCATACACACATGCGAATTGACAACACCTAGGGCTACCACATACAAGCACACACTGCATCAACATTGCCCCACCTTGTATTGCTGTCCCTCACCAACACACATACACATACATGTCAATTGGTGGTATCAGTGGCAGACTCAGGCATACCAAGTTCACACCCTGTGCATATGATGAAACTGTGCCACCTCCTGCAATCTGTAACATCAGTGCAGGTACAGGTTAACATGTTGCTGATGCACAGGGTGACTACATAGACGTGTAGTAATAGTATCATGTTGTTAACAGTACTGTGTGCTGATATAATTGTGGGTATATCCCAGCATGCCTGATGCAGTAAGGGTATGATTGTCTTGTACTGTTGTCTACACTCATGGTAAGTACCATAGTGTATCATCTGCACATGTTGGCATACTGGTGGTAAGGATGTCAACAGAAGGCTACATACATAGGTAGCACAGGGGATAAGGTAATTGATACGCAATGATGGACATGTAAACTGCAAGTGGCATGTTGCCCACACTGGACTCTGCAATGCAGATGTTTGAGGATGTTGATATGTGTGCAGTACTACATGACTGGTACAGGACACACAAGAGCACCCTAGCACTGCAAGCTCACATCTCATACCATGCTAGACAGCCCCAACACACAAAACTAACTTTCACATGAGGGAGAGTCCCCATAAATGTCAGGGATACTGTGGTGGCACGACAGGTAGCATACATCCTACTAAGTATGGAACCACTGAGTTAAGGCTCAGTGTCTGTTATTTGACATGTGTATTACTGCAGGTATGAGCACCTGGGTTTCCATCCAGTTATTGTACATCCTGACTGTACATGGTCTGTACACTTGTGTGCGCTGAGACTGGACCCTAGCCATTTGACCTGTGTATTTCCATGTACATGTGTATAGTGCCTGCATATTTGCACTGTTACCTACTGGAAGTGGTACAGCTTGTTTTTTGTACAATGGACTACATGCAGCCCTGCTTACTGTAGCTTTGTTTGCATGCATGTTTGCTTGCAGTTACCCTGGAACACTGATCCCACCTGCATTGCAGAGTTACAGAGCTTCTGTGGACTCCTAGTGACATCTGCATAGCTTACTATATGTATGTCCATGTCTCACTTGACAGAACATCACTGTTTGTCCTGTTCACATGTACGTTGCCTGTGACACATTGCATATGACTTAACTGACATTTGTCCACGTGAGCAGTCATATATGCCAGTGCTAACTAATCACAGGCACTACACCCTCACATACTCACCTTCTGTACCTTGTTTCCCATTGGCCCTATGTGCTGTTAATCACCGTGGCAATCACAATACTATGGTAGCATGTGCAAAGGTCACTTGTCAGTCACCTCTATGATACAGTTGTGGAATATGTGGGTCATGTGGCAATGTCACAGCTGCCATTTGTCAGATAATGGAGTTTGTTCGACTATGTAGTTATTATTATTAAATTTAATAGCTTGTGGATGTAAATTTTTAAGTCTAGTTAGGATAGTATTGGTTTTTAAAGGCATATATCCAGGTCCATGATTAATTTTAGTATTGAAATTTATACACTACCCTACCAATATTAAAAATTTTTTTTCTATTACTGCAGTATAAGGTATCAACTATGGAAGGGTAAGTCCCTGTTAGAAATTCATATGTTGGTTATATATTTATATATAGATGTATGAATTTAGGCAGGGTATGATGTATAGAAGATTTATACTAAAAGAAGAATTTTTATTAGTACATTTTTTAATGGCATATATATATATATTTTTTATATGTATAAAGGTACAACAATGTTTTTTTATTTGTTAATAATGTGATGTTAACAATCTGATTAATAGCACTATTGCCACTTTTCTTAGTATTTGGACGGTTAGCCATAGGTCAAACGCATTCAATACCTAATGTTAATACAAGGTTATCAAACATACTTGTGGCTATTAGACTTTTTGAAGTTTCCTGCATTTAACATCGGGCTATCCCACTCAGTTCCTGAATGCAATCCATGTTGTGTATATGTTAATTTGCTCAGGAAATGATGTAAGTAATTAATTAACCTAGTGGGCGTATTCAAACATTTAGTTACTTAAACAGAATGTTTGAATCGAATTGCATTATGTCTGAGGAAGTTCGGGCAGTGCACCGAACGAAAAACGCTGGTCTTAGTGTTTTACGTTATTTGGTTCTTAGTGCTTGGTACAACCATCTGCTTTGCTAGCCTTGCGTATAATAAAGAGTTTTAATCATCTGTGGACTCCTGTGGTTGTATTTATCTACCTTAATTTCAACACTGAATGGATTATTTCATCTAACTACGTGCCGTTCATCTCGGATACTCTTGTGGATACTACCCTTCAGCTTGTTATTTAGTACAGCTGCCACATGTACACAGTCAACCCTCTCCCCTACACATGGACGTACAACACATGTATGAGATGCAACCACATAGCCAAACTGGGGACTAAGCACTCTGAACCCAGTACTGGCATAACCTGTCAGGTGGCATGAAATACTACAGTGATTACAATACTAGTCTGATGTAGACCTACACTGACAGCAATCCAAACACGTAAACACACTGGGCCATTCGTGGAGCCTCAGAATAGCATCCTGCCTGAGCAGCAGACACCTCTGCAGCTGGCACACAGACATACGTTAAGCCGGAACACAGCACGTGCAACACATAGCACACAAATCCTGTGTGCCAAACAGTCACAGCCTTTACGGCTAGACAACACACCTTCTACAGTTGTGTTAGGTACCTTTATTGTCCGGTACAGTGAGGTCCCGCTCACCAGGCTGGACAAGGTGAAGGACACAGTGATATGCCCGTGGGGCACTATGGTCCACCACATAACACAAGCATACAGGTCAGTCAGAGGCATGGACACATATGACTCAGTCATTGTCCATGCCACTATGGCTGACCTGTGATGTACCCCCCTGGACTACATGATAGGGAACATAGAAGGGCTCTCTGAGCATGTGGCACAGAGTGGTATGACCCTGACCTTGGTTGGCATCATACCCTCACCAGGAATGCTGACGTATTACTGAATGCTGATAAATTACTGTAGCTACAACACCCTAGCTGAAAGGTTCCTAGCATGTAGTCACTGCATTGCTATGGAACAACTTGTTACCACTCCCACAACAGGTGAAAACATGCAGCACCTGTTCATCAACAACATGTAGACTATATGCCCCAGACCAGATGTGTATCCCTCGCTGCTAGGATGATACCATATACAACTCACACTTTATATACACATACCACATGCAGCACCCGCACAGAAGACCACAGTCATAATGTTATCCAGTGCAAATACCATGTATTCACATGTGGCGTCAGACATGGGAACTATTGAAGGTCACAGGTAAATATGTGTATTTGGCACACACATACATCATCTGTGTCCATTGCCATTACTGGTTTAATCGATGTCATGCATTATTGTGAACAACAACCCACACACATGGGCATTCTGTGTGACAAAAACACACGTGGCATGTGTGGAATTCAAAGCCATAACTAACTGTGCTATGACAGTAGTGAGAGACGCAGTAGCAGAGCGTGCTATTTGCATTACTGGGAGATTTGCCCTCTTCTTCTGTACTTGTACGGTGCTGACATCATCGCTGTGTAGAGATTGGAATATGCAGCAGCTGGTGTGTTGTACTGGTTGCCAAAAGAGTCAGTTCTCTCACACATGTAATTGCACCCACCCTACTTCCACCCCCCCCACACACACACACTTGCCATTTGCAGGATTCAAACCCCTACCTAACTATGTTATGAAACTCAAGATGGACGCATTAGCAGAGCACACTATTCGCATTACCTGGAGGTTTCCCTTCTCCTGCTTTACTTATAGGGTGCTGACATCATCAGTGTTTAGAAAGGGGAATGTGCATCCTGTAGTGTGTTCTCCTAGTTGCCAAAAGGGACATTTCCCTCACACAGAATTGCACACACACTAACCCCCCTCATCCAAACACACACACTTGCCATTTGCAGGATTCAAACCCCTACCTAACTATGTTATGACACTCAAGACGGATGCATTAGCGGAGCGCGCTATTCGCATTACTGGGAGGTTTCTCTTCTCCTGCTGTACTTATAGGGTGCTGACATCATCAGTGTTTAGAAAGAGGAATGTGCATCCTGTAGTGTGTTCTCCTAGTTGCCAAAAGGGACATTTCTTTCATACAGAATTGCACACACACTGAGCATTTTCAGGATTCAAACCCCTACCTAAGTATGTTATGACACTCGAGATGGACGCATTAGCGGAGTGCGCTCTTCACATTACTGGGAGGTTTTCCTTCTCCTGCTGTACTTACAGGGTGCTGACATCATCAGTGTTTAGAAAGGGGAATGTGCATCCTGTAGTGTGTTCTCCTAGTTGCCAAAAGGGACATTTCTTTCATACAGAATTGCACACACACTAACCCCCCTCCACACACACTGAGCATTTGCAGGATTCAAACCCTTACCTAACTATGTTATGATACTCGAGACAGACGCATTAGCAGAGCGCGCTATTCGTATTACTGGGAGGTTTCCCTTCTCTGGCTGTACTTATAGGGTGCTGACATCATCAGTGTTTAGAAAGAGGAATGTGCATCCTGTAGTGTGTTCTCCTAGTTGCCAAAAGGGACATTTCTCTCACACAGAATTGTATGCACACTAACCCCCTCACCCAAACACACACACTGAGCATTTGCAGGATTCAAAACCCTACCTAACTATGTTATGACACTCGAGACAGACGCATTAGCAGAGCGCGCTATTCGCATTACTGGGAGGTTTTCCTTCTCCTGCTGTACTTATAGGGTGCTGACATCATCAGTGTTTAGAAAGGGGAATGTGCATCCTGTAGTGTGTTTTCCCAGTTGCCAAAAGGGACATTTCCCTCACACAGAATTGCACACACACCAACCCTGCTCACCCACACACACACACACACTGAGCATTTGCATGGTTCAAACTCCTACCTAACTATATTATGACACTTGAGGGAGACGCATTAGCAGAGCGCACTGTCCGAATTACTGGGCATCTGTTCTGCACCTGCAGTATTTATAGGGTGCTGACATCATTATTTCTACAGAGGTATGTACATCTAGTACTACCTGTCAGGTGGGGGATAGCATATATATGCATTTGCAGCCACCTACTTCAGGGTCAGATATGCACATCAGCATTGACAGGTTATGTACTATACCATGCTTCGTGACCACAGGACCTGTAACACACAACCAGTTCGGACCACCCCTCCCACATCCAGGACACACACTTTGCTTCCCTGGGAACAGTGCCAAGATATGCAGGTGTTCACATACACCATTTCAGTTGTTAACGTTAGGTACAGGTATATTGTGTGTGGGAACTACTCAGGCCTCTACAACATTACCCTACAGCCACTACAATTTGTGAGTCCATGTGCTATGGCAGAACCACTCACCACAGCCACAAGGGGGAATACATATTGCAACTGACCATCTGCAACATGGGTACTCACTGTTGCACACCAGAGGTAGACCACCATTGTTGATATCTGACCATACCCACCTTTCCCTGGACATCCATATCCCATCCCCACCCCCAGGCAAGGTTGTCACTGCAAACAAAGTGTATTTATCAAAAGCGGACTTTACACTTGTGAAGACTGGGGTGGAAGACTTCAAAGGACCCATGCTGGGGGAGTATACAGGCCACTCTGCATAATCCTTGACAATTGCATTCTATGAGCATGTGGAAGGTTTGCATTGATCATGCTATCCCAAATATACCCATGACTCCTCCACAACAGGACACCTGTCAGGTGTACACCAGCCATATATGAGCTGTCCAACAGACAGAGTGAGCTAATACATTGCAGAGCAGTAGCCCACAGAGGGAGGACATCTCTGAACAGTACTGGCACGACACTTCATTCCCTCATAATCAGCACGACAAAGTGTTGACTGTGAAATTGTCCACACAATGCAGATAAGGCTCCCCTCAGTCTGTTATTGATGCCCACTTACTGTTAGAGGTCCTCACCAACCCTCTTCCAGCACACACCAACAACATGGATGTGGCTTAGCAAATTCAACCCCTGGGATCTCCACTGTGTCCCTGCTTGACGGAGGCACAGCACACTAGCCTCACACGGTGCCTTATGTGACCTACTTTACAGTGGCACAGTAGCCTACTGTACTGGGAGGCAGGCCAAGCACACTCTGGCTAAGCTGTCATTCCCTAGGGCAAACAGCCTAGTGTTGACCTCTACACCCATATGTTTAATTGTCAGATGCACAATATTTGTTGCTGATAGACTGTTTGCAGGTCTTTATTGCCATAGCATTCCCTGTTTCTATGAACAACTTGTGTATCTGTGGAAGATGTTTGAATATGAGAGGGATCCACTATATCACTTATGTCTCTGTAGTCATTTAACTGTGTGCACTGGGCAGATTGCTGTAATGTGGTTGGTTCCTGGAATAACACGTACAAATACCAGATATGTGTGGCCAACTGCTAAACTGAGATTTGTCCTAAGTGTGTGAGCATGCCCAGTTCAGGCTTTCCATAGCATGTTGTCTGACATATGTCTCATTTATCAAAGTGTACGAGCATGCCCAGTGTGAGCTTTCCATATGTTGAACTCTGCAGCCCACCACATTTGTGGATGAGTGTGAACTTTAACAATATCTCACATTTATGGTTGTGTGTTGTGTGTCATGTTGTGTACTTACTGTCCAACTGCTTTGTGTCTGAACACAACAGGGATTATACTGTGCCTGCAGGGTTTGCATGGGATACTTTGCATACAGTTGTCAACATCCTTTCATACTGACCTAACACTGTAGTACCGTATAGTGTACTGGTTCAGTACTTTCACTGTGGTGGACAGTATCCCGGGCTTTAGTCCTATCACTGCTTTACATTTTCATAGTGAGCACAACAGACTGGTTAGGGGCCAGTTGTGCACATCTGACCATGTTGCATTATGTTCAGATATGAACTACTTAAACCAGGCTTGTCCAACATTGGTAGTGTATTCCACAACATAGGTGGACATTGGCAAACACTAGCGATGTGCCCTAGGCCATTTCTAATGCTAGTCGGAGAGTGTGTTTGTCCTTCGACACACATTGTAAGTGGAGTTTGCCATGACATATGTCATGGTTAGTATATTGTGCCTCCGTCTACCCGTGACATAACAGTGATACCCAGGGTAAACCTACCATCTCCCATCCACTCATCAAGATTCCTCTTGAGGAGAGTCGATGAGTGACTCTCTGGCTAACCTGTACTGGGAGTTTACTCAAGAGTGGGGGTGGCTTCTGTGTTATGGATCATTCAGTACAGCTTGTCCTATGTATGTCAGTGCTGGGGTTCAGATGTCTCATGTGCATAGCTCACTGCCATTCAGATTGTACAAGGTGCAGCATGTTCATTGATTCCAGCTTGGACATGGCTTTATACATCAGGCACAGCTTGCCTCTGGGTGGGCAGTATGGCAGTGTGTGGGGCTGCAGTTTGTTTAATCAGGCAACACATGGCATCTGTTCAAGCTCTTTGATACTCCTGGTGAGGTACTTTTGGGGACTTTACAGTTGATGGAGGTGTCTGCTGAAGTACATCCCACAGGGGCTATTGTAGTCAATTGTAACGCTGATGAAGGATGACTGCAGAGCCACAATGACCTCCCCTTATCTAGATCTGACAACCTTCATGATTAGGTGGGTATATGGTATGTTTCTGTAACCACTACAGCCACATGCTTGTCCAATGCAGGATATCTATCAACTTGTGTCCCCAGGTCTCTTATTACATGTTAAGTACTTAATGGGTTAACACCTATGTGGTAATTGGTGGGCACTTACTGTATATCCACAGGGGTTGACTATACACCTTTCTGCAATTAGCTTGCTAACATGGCTATGGCACCAGTTGTCTGTTTCTATGTGGCCCTTTTGTGGGATGCTTGTGTCAGCTGGAGGGTCAGATATGGTGGCCAGTTTGTAGTCCTCTGCAAACTTGTTCAGACACAGTCCTTCCATGTTGGCCTGTACCTATGGGACATATATACCAAACGAGGGAGGTCCCAGGACCAAGCCTTGTGGGATTCCAGTTATATCTGGTTTGTAGTCTGACATGGCTGCAGCATGTCTGACCATGTCAGTTCTGTCCTTGGTCTGGTTTGCAACCCCTTTACTGACATAGGGGTTTATATTTAAGCTGGTGAGCTTATCTATAATGAACATGTGGGGTATTGTATGGAAGCCTTTGCAAGGTCCAGCTACGCTGTGTGGACCACATTGCCCTCATCAATGACCTTAATGACTGTTTCAAATGAGTCAAACATGTTTAAGGGGCAGGATCTGCACTTAAGAAAGCCACACTGGGTAGGGTCCGGTGTCAGTAGGTCCCCAATATCTTTGTCTGTGGTACATGCTGATCCTTTCCATAGCTGTGCAGACCAAGCTTGTCAGGATTATGGGGTGGTAGTTTGCAGTATCCATTCAGGCAACACCTTTGTTGAGAAGGACCACTGTTGTTGTACACTGCTCTTTGGGTACATATCCTGTGGTAAGGCTGACATTGAGCAGTAGTGTTATTTGGCATTCCATTCTTCTTGGAGTCCATGTTGGACTCAGCCCAGGACACCATCTCATACCATTGATGCTGTGTGTTTTGCTTTGTAGATGCTGGCTGTTACCTCAGCATCTGCAATGTCAGGGGGCCAGCAGTCTGCTGGTATAGATATTTTGCATTTGGGGGGGGGGGGTTGCACTCCACCTGTCAGGTTGGATGTTGGCAATATGTGTGTGTGTTTGGTATGTTGTTTGCAATATTTGAGTGATTCAGAGCATATCTGTGAATTCCCAACAAGGTTCCTACCATCAGTTAAGAAATCCTTGTGATTATCCTTAGTGTCCTGTACAATTTGTATCTTCATAGGTTCATAGGTTCATACTAGGCTATCCACCCTAGGGCATTTATAAGCCTAGCCAGAGTGTGTGTGGCTTTCGCCACCCCTTGCTATGTGAATATTATGGCCATTTACGATTTACTTTACTGTGCCTCTGTCTGGACGTGACACAGTGAAGACCCCCAGTGTACATCTACGATCATCCATCCACTTGGCAAGATTCCTGTTGAAGAGTGTCAGTGAGGGGCTCTGCCTAACATGGAGTGGGATTCTTTTCCAGGGTGTAGGGAGCCTCTGGGTTATGTATTTGTCCCTCCAGCACATCCTATTTCATTATGTGTTGAGGTTGACATCTCTCACTCTCACAGCTCAGATGGCTTTGGGTTTTCTGGGGTGGAGCATGTCCATTACTCCTGTGTTGGACATGGCCTTGTACAACAGGCATACAATGCCTCTGTGTAGGCAGTATGTGACTGCATTCAGCTGGGGTGTCTACAGCCAGGCAGCATATGACATATATTTGAGACCCTTTATCCTCTTGGTGAGGTACCTTTGAGGTCTTTCTAACTGCTGCAGGTGTTGGGTAAGGTACATCCCAAATGAGGCATTGTACTAGATTATGGGTCTGATAAGAGAACAGTATAGGGGCACAATGACCTCTGTTGATGTAGATGTGAATCCTTTCATGATACGGTGTCCAATATAGACAGTCTTCCTAGCCACGTTGGCAATGTGAGTGTCACATAACAGGTTACTGTCCACTTGTGTCCCTAGGTCCCTGATTACTCCTTCCATACATAATGGATTACCACCTATGTGGTAATTTGTGAGTACCTTGTTTGGTATTTGGTGAGACATTCATACTGTCCAGTGTCTTCAAGACGGCTGGGTGGGGTTCCTGTGTGTGAGAGTGTGGTCTGTAGCATGCTACAGACTGTACAGCAGTTTTGCCTACGGTTAGTTGCACATGGGTGGTCTCTGATGCTTCGTGCATTGTCAGTTACCTGGACATGTTGGTGTCTGTGCTGAATATGGATACTCCCCCTCCTTTTATGTTTTGGTCCAGGTTTTGGAGCCATAACGCATGATATGAGGTATAACCTGGTAGTGCTGGTGTGCTGTCAGGAGCCTTGCTGCAGGTTTCTGTTACTGCACGGACATCAATATTCTCCATACTGGGGAGGGCCTCAGGAGCATGCATATTGAGGTTTACACATCTGGCATTGGTCAGCATTACCTTTATGTTTCTTTCCACTTATGTTTTCTAGGGTGGTGGGTTAGTCTTTTCAGCCTTGCCTACAAAAGGCTCTATGGAGGTGGCAAAATCCTTATCCAATATCCAGACGTCCAGGGGTAACAGGTGCAAGCCATCCCTGGAACAGCAGCGTGGCTTGTCAAGCATGACATCCCAAGCAGACAGACATTGGATCCCCTTGGAATGACACCAGTAATTGTGCCACTTGTTAAAGCTGATCATTCTGTGTTTGTACTGTGGCATCATTCTTGGTGAGGGTAGGATGCTGCAAACGGTCAGTGTCATACCGGCCTGGACGACATAATCGGAGAGCTCATCTATGTCTCTTTTCATGTAGTCCGGGGAGGTACAACTCAGGTCATTCACGCCAGCATGGACAATGACTGCATCATATTTCTACTTGCTTTGGGGTGACCTGCGTACTTGTGTTATGTGGCGTATTGTAGCAGCCTACAGGCAGCTTACTGTACCCTTTCCCTTGTTCAGTCTGGTGAGCGGGACAGCAGTGTGTCTGACTATGGAGTCACCTATTACAACTCTATCAGGCATGTTGTTTCTCCTTCTGGCCTGTGACTGTTTGGCACACCAGCTTTGTGTACTGTGTGTTGCATGTGCTATGTTTGGAGGTTGTGGTTGCTTGGGTGTCTGCTTTGGAGGCCTCTGTTGATGTGGTGTGTTTGTAATTAGGGCCTCCGGGAATGTTTTGCTGTGTTTGTCTTTGGTTTGCAGTTGTGATAGGTCTATGTGGGACTGGGTTTGTGGTGTGTGTGGCTACCTTCTCCTCCTGACTAGTTTTGACAGTACTGAGTTGAGGGAGCTCAGCCTCCGGTTTGGATAAATGGTTGCATCTCTCACATATATTTGTATTTCTTGGGGGGAGTTGAGGGTTGTCTGTGTACTTGGGGCAGGTGTAACATTGCCTCAAAATTCACAGATTCAACTTGTTGTAGCTGGCCTTAGTGGATTGTATGTGTGGACATATTTTATTGCCATACTACTGATCAGTGATTACTTCCCTTTTTATGTTTGCTCTATCATGTAGTAGCTTCCTCATTCTCTTGCATGGTTTGGTAATGGCTGGAGTCCACCATGCCAGATGCCTGCGTGTATGACATTGTGTCTTGGTTTTATTTGGGATTGCATAATCCAAGCATTCCTGGCAGTGTTCATGGAATGCCTGTATAACAGGTTCTGAGGTGTGGCCCATATTTTGCACTTGCACAGGGCCTTTAATGGATTCCACATCAGTTTGGAGGAGTGCAACTTTTGCTTTACACATGTTTTTCACTGTGGTTTTCTGGCCAAGGACTGTGGTCAGGATGTGTATATCCGGTGTGATTACTCTATGGTCTGGTCTTACCAGTGAGGGATACACTTCCCATCTTGCCATCCAGTACCCATGTTGCTGATTATCACATCCAGTATGCTTACCCCTCTTGTGAGAGTGGTACGTTGTTCCTGGGCATTTTGGTTTATGGATTCTAGGAACTTTTGTCCTACAGTGTTGAAGCTAGTATAATGCTCCCAGTCTATGTTTGGGTATTTTCAGTCACCCAATATAATGTGGTTTGGAGAGCTTGATATATTCATGTATTCCAACATAGGCCAAGTGCAGTTCCTGGTGTTAGGATAGTAGTCTGTAGCAGGCTATAAACTGGGAGGCAGTTTTAGCCACTGTTACTTGACCATGGCTAGTCCATGCTGCTTCTTGTTGTGGTACCAACATGGGGGTGTGGTTATCCTTGACAATTATTGCTAGTCACCCTCCTTTTGTAGCTTGTGCCATGTTTTGAGGCTGTACAGCACATTATGAGGTGTAACCTGGTAGTGTTAGGGTGCTGTTGTGAGCCTTGACCCAGTTTTCTGTTACAGGACAGATATCAACATTCTCCATACTGGGGGAGTTTAGACTGCATGCATCTTGCTGTTTAGACTTCTGGCATTGGGTAGCATTACATCTAGGTTCTTATCCCTTGTGATACCTATGGAGGTGGGTTTGTGTTTTGAGCCTTACATATTCAGGGCACGCTGTGAGTAACAACAGCCTTTGCCAGTATCCATAAGGCCTGGACTGATAGGTGCATGCCACCCCTAGCAGGTGGAGCATTATGTCATGCTCAGCATGTCATCCCAGGCTGGCACACATTGGATCCCCTTTGATTAACTGCAATACTTCAGCCAATTATTGCAATTGATCATCTCATCGTCATATTGTGGCATCATGCTTGGTGAGGGTAGGATGTTAGTCAGGGTCATCAAGTGTGCATATACTACATGGTGTTACATTGCTTAACACATGGCATTCATGCCTCAGGTGGTGCTGCAGGGCTGCCTCTGTCTGATGCACATACTACACTCCCTGTACATGTTTGAGAGCAGGTTATGTCATTTTAGGCATCCCTGTTATTATATGAGTGAGTCAGAGAGGGGTATCATTCCCAGGGTTCCTACTGAGCCAGTGTATGTGCTATGCGTTGCCTCTTTGCCAAGGCCAGGGCATACTGGGCACACCTCCGTCTGCCTACTGGGGCAGGCTCAGGTTATTCCTCCTCCGAGTCACGCTCTGCCTGTGATGGCCTTGGCAATGTTGGGGGGCTGTTTGGCCCGGCCCTATGCTGGTCCTGCTGCAGCTGTTTTCGCAAGATCATATTATGTAGCATAGCACATACCATGACAATTTGGGTACATGTAGTTGGTGAGTACTGCAATGCTCCACCAGATGTGTCCAGATACCGGAACTGTGACTTGAACAGCCCAAACACACGCTCTATTACATTACGTGTTTGTGCGTGTGCCTCATTATGGCGTTCCTGTTCAGGTGTGTGTGCGTTTCTGATGGGTGTCATCAGCCACAGCTCCAGTGCATAACCTGCATCCCCCACTAGGTGTCCATGTGGGATGTCCCCATTGGCAAATGTCTGGTACAGCTGCATCAAATGCCAGATATGGGAATCATGGTAGCTCCCAGGGCAGCCAGCACACACATCCATTATTATGCCCTGGGCATCGCACACAACCTGGCAGTTGATGGAGGGGAAGCCCTTGCGGTTAATGTAGGCCCTACCCTGCTCACCGGCTGGTGCTTTGATGCATATATGCGTGCAGTCTATTGCACCCACTACCTCAGGGTATTCTGCTATTTGCTGGAAGAGACACATATTGCTGGCCAATACCTCACTGGCATTGGGGAAATATACATGATCACCGACATGTGCTGACATGGCATCCAGGAACTGGTGCAGTACCCTGTAGGCTGATGCCTGTGATATCCCCATCATATCACCAGTTGGTCTCTGGAAGGTACCTGTTGCTAGTATTCTTAGGCCAACACATACCTTGGTTTCCACTGGGATGGGTTCCCCTCTGTTGGTTCTGTGTGTGAGGCGTGGCCTGCACAGCTTGAAAATTTGCTGCAGGAGGTCTCTGTCTACTCTGTAGCGCTCCACTATCTCCAGCTCATGTAACCCGTGGTAGGTGACCCTGGGCTTGTACACTCTTCTCCGTCTCCTCACTGTGGGTTGTCTGGCACCATTTGCATTGTCACCACCCTCAGCAAGTAGCCTATGTCTCCTTATGACAGCTATGGCAGCCCCTAGCATTTCTGCTCTGAGTTCAGCTTTTTCAGTTTTCACTTCTAATAGCTTACTCCTGTCTTGCAGTGTCTCTTGAGAGAAACATCCTGCACTGCTGTTTGCAGAGTTTTAAGTGCTTGGCTGAGCTACTATTCTACCTGTGTAATTGCCTGCTTCTAATTGTTTTCACCTGCTAGCTCCAGCAGTATTCCCTGTTAGCTTCCTATTAATTCTGTTGCTTCCCGTTTCCTCTCTGTTTCCTCAGGGGGGAGCAACGCGCATACCAGCAGAAACACGCTCACAGTGGCTTACACTCACGCACACATGCTTACACGGTTTAGAATCTTGTTATTCAGGTTAAAACATGCGCAAACAGTCTTACAAGTCTGCCAACAGGCTCCCACATGCTCAGTCTGCCTTACACGCGCACACACTGCCCTACTCGCACCTCATGGGGCGCTGCGCATGCAGCCAGCAAGAAACTTTGGTGTAAGCAACAGTGTACACCTTCCATTTCTTGACTTTCCCATGCTTATCTTGTGGCACTCCTCTTTCCATGATATGTGTCTGACATCTGTCATGTAACACTGACCTCCAATGAACTGCATTTCTTTCTGCCATTCCCCCCTGTGATGTCACCTATCTCCTACTCCCCCTTATGTATCTCTTACACTACTCAGAATGTGCTCATTTGCTATGTGACAGTGGAATTCAGTATCCTAACACTCATTTACATCAGATTGCCTACTAATGCTTAGTTACATGTCTTAGACTCAGCTTCCCCCCTTAGCAACCACTAAACAGTGGCCATGTTGTTTTTGGTCTGCTGGTCCCTGCATTGTAAATCCATGTATTGCATAAAACCCACATTTGTGGGTTTATAACCTTAATTTTTATGTTTTATATATCACAGCCCGTTTGCGCGGGGCTGCGCTGTGTTTAAACTAAAAATATTTATTTTTCATATTTGCATCGGGGTACCTTGCCAATGGCCACATATTTGGCCATTGGCATGCTGCCTGACATATATGCACCCTTTATTTGGAGCTGACATGGCTCCATTGTGTTTTTTGCAGAAACGTACTCAGTTGTCAACTGAGTACATTTCTGCAGCTAAAACGGCTCTTACACGGGCTGCTTTGGGCTTCCTGGATCGCTAATCTACCTCATTTGCATGCCTTTCGGCTGCAAGTGAGATGATTAGCATATCCATGCCCACTCCGTGTAAGAGATGTTTTAGCTGGTCTCTTACACGGAATTTCGGGCTGTTCCTGGATCGCGAGGGCTGCATGGAGTCTTACACTACTCTTAGACTCCGTGCAAGCCTTCGTGAATCCTGCCCACTGCCTCCACATTGTTTGTCACTTCACTCCAATTCACAATCAAGAACATTTTTCATCATTCTCAGTAGTAAATGCTGAGCATAGTAAAAGCTTGAATCAGTCAGTAACTCATACCTGTATAAATATTTTTCCTCTTCACCACATAATCCATTTTCTTCATAACTAGCGTTGTTGATACATTTATTAACAGTGACTTGGTGTACAGTCATATTGATGGCTGTATAGAGAAAACTGTATCCACTCATATTAAGAAAAAGACAAGTCATCCTGGTGGAATCACAATATGACTTAGTTATACAACAAAAGAAAAAAAAATCTTGGTCAAGCGTAGAAGGAACAAACCCAGGCATAATAAAAGCCCCCGACCAAGCTAAACAGGCAACCATGGGGGTTAATTAAAACTTCAGTAGCTACATTTGAAGAAAAAAACAGCTTCTCAGACAAAGAACAACCACAAAGCTTTGCAAAACTATGTCCTCAACTTCACAGCAATGTGCAGAATTTATTGTATGTGGTATCACCCACACTGTACCTGAGACGACTGCCAACCTTTAGGTTGACACTTCCAACTCAAATTTCTCCACCACTCCCCTCTGATAGTCCAAAGGAATTATCTCATATCATAATCCCCCAACCATTATTATGGAACACGTCATCGGTGCGCTTTTCAAGGGCAAAAAATACTGCATCGATGAGTCCTGGAAACATTTTGAGCAGCTTACTAAAGGCCATGAAACATGATCTCTGTGGTCCACATGAACCGTTTTTCATCTGGAGCCTACAGTCAGGTTTTGTGCCCAAAGAATGGACCATGGCTACAGTCATTCCTCTGCACAAAGGAGGCCCAACCACCAATTTGGTAACTACAGTCTCATAAATCTGACCAGCCCCATATGTAAGGCCATGGAAAGAATCATCATGGACATGATAAATGAGGACATAGGTAACCTGAAAATGCTGGACTAATCACAGTTTGGTTTGTTAAAGGATGTTCATTCCTATTAAATCTGGTTGACTTCTTTATATGAGTCTCCAAAGCACTGGATGAAGGCAAGACTGTGCACACATCTTACCTTGCTCTGGCCAAGGCTTTTGATACAATAGCCCACTCAGGAATAGTTGACAAGCTCAGTAAATTAGATATAAACTATTTAACACCCGGTGGATAGCCAACTGGCTCACTTAATACCCAGGAGGTCAAAATAGGTGAGGTAACCTCCACCAAGTGGCCAGTCACTAGTGGAGTCCTCCTGGGCTCAGTAATGGGTTTGTTCCTTTTTGGTACCTATTTCTGTGAAGTGGGAACAAACACTGAAAGTTTATGGCAGACTATGTTTGCAAATGATTGCAAGCTGGGTTATCAATAACTCCCCTGCAGACACTAGCATTTTTTAAGGAAACATATCTCTGATCAATAGTACCAAAGCCATGGTCCTAAACTTAATACTTAGAAATGCATAATTGTACCCTTTGAGAAGTTAACCATGGCAGATAATTACCATATTGATCATACACCCATAAGAGTCAGCCAAAGTGGTCAGGGATTTGGGTATGTACATAGACAATAGCCTTTCCTGTGACCACCATATGACCACATTGGTGAAAAAATCCTTTTATGTTGTCCAACCTGTAATTAAAGGCATGGCCTTTAGGTCCAAAGAGGTTGTTATTCAACTGTAACTCTTACTGAACTAATAAAAGAGTACCCTACTCCCTTTGGTATTTTCCTGACCAGGCTTATGAAGCAGCTAGAGTGACCTCAGAGGTTCCTTACACGAAAAATACAAGGCATAACTAATCTGCCTTACTCCAAGCACCTTAAAGTCATTTCCTTCTACTCAATCTCATGTAGTTTTTTGAAGAGTGATCTATACCTGGCTTAGAATGAATCCACAAACCCCACACTTATGAATCTCCTGCACATTTGAAAGTCAAACAGTAACAGAAATACAAGGTCCAGGGACCTAAATTTTGTCTGTGACTTAAACAGAACATGCTAGAGTGACAGATATGTGTTCCAGAAACTACTACTCCTATGGAACAGACTTTCCATTCATGTGGATCTGAGACTGTCTATTACCCAATTTAATCGCAACCTAGACTAGTAGATAGGTAATAAGACATTTACACTGGACCTGGGACCCATATCCCTTATGGACAGAGGTAGCTTATAAGTGCCTGGCCCTCAATGTCCTATTTGGATACAGGACATTATTATCCTTTGAGGAAAACTCGGCTAGGCTTAGAAAGGTCCCACTGGTCATTAATCTAGTAACATGCTATGAATTTATCAATATAAACAGAGCAACAAAGTGGCATTACCCTCAAGCAGCCCCTAATGTGCTAATACTATGACATCTTTATGGGCATCTTATTGTGGTAATACAGGGAGTTGTAGTGATGTTGGTGTTTGTTGGAAGTTGACAATATCAACCATATTTAAGGTCAGTGCAGTAATCCCACTTGAGGGGTGAATGTCATAACTATTGCATTGCCCACCTTCTATTTATTAAAAAATGGCCATAAAATTCACAGAAAATAAGTCTGTATAATGCTGTACATCAAAATGTTAAAATGTGCAGCAGGAGAAAATAAAATTACTATTTAAAAGGCACACAGCAAAAAAATGGACTTTAAAATAACATACTATTTGTTTCTTAGTACACTTTGCCATTTCAAACATGTACTGTTTATGATCATTGTCTTCCACTCCTGCCGCAGCTCAAAGATTGAAAAAGGAACAGCCCTTCATATTGTTGGATGAACACACAATTTATAAGCCATTTGTCTCTCTTCGCATCATTGTCATCCCCGTGCTAACCCCTAAAGGAATGATTTTCTTTTGCTTAAAGCATTTAGTGGCTGATTTGCCTACAGATACCATGTCTGATGCACTTGTAGCTATGATGCCGCCATATAAAGGGGTCTATATTAGAACATTGAAGTTTCAAAACTTCCAATGTTCTAATATCGAACCCTATTCAGCGAAAGCTGAAAATATCGAAACAACAGAAAGACAAATTTTTTCCTAGGGAAAGAATTCGGTTGTCCTTTTCTCTTGCTTCGGTATTTTCAGCTCTGTGGTGGAAAGTTACATGTCGGGTTTAGGTAAGTGTGCGATTGAATGCGGGTTAGGGTAATTAGGGTTAGGGTGTGGGTTAGGTAAGTGTACGATTGTATGGACGTGAGGGTTAGGGCGGGTTAGGTGAGTTAGGGTTAGGGCGCAGGTGAGGTAAGTGTGCGATAGTGATGGACCTTATGGTTAGGGTTTGGGTTAAGGTAAGTGGATAGTTAGTGGTGTGTGTATAGTTTAGTGTAGGGTTAGGTGTAAGATTTTAGGTGTATGTGTGTGGATTGCTGTTAGTTTGGTGTGCTTGTGTTGTGTGTGTGTGTGTTTTGGAACAGCAAATTTTTTCCCTAGGAAAAAATCCGCTGTTCTATGTGTTCGATGTTTTCAGCTTTCACTGAATAGGGTTCGATATTAGAACATTTGAAGTACTGAAACTTCGATGTTCTAATATAGACCCATATAAAGGACAACACTGCATGCCTTCCTTAAACAGGTTTGCCACCTCCCTTTCTAGTTTCTTCAGTGGATCTTGATTTGTAACGGCAATGCTTTTTTTTTCCTGCCATGGCTCAGTTATTTGAATACAGACTTCACTTTTCCTAACTCTTATTCTAGAATTGCCCTTCCATATTAGTACAGACCATTGAAGTCATCCACTGGAAATGTCACAGTTAGGCTGCTATTTCAATCTATACTCTTTTTGCTTTAATGTGTGTTTATTGTATGCCTCTGCATTGTACTTTACCTGTATGCACTGTGCTTCAAACCATCCAAATCTGAGAGCAGTGGTTAGCAGTGTTTGCCATGTAGCAGTCTTATGTTCTTTGGAATGTTTCTAGATAAAACTGCATCACAGTTCTAGAGTGTTTTACTAAGATATCTGTCAGCCGCTGCACATTCCCAAATGACTGATTCTTTTCCACATATAATCCATGACCTCTTATGAAAGTATTGGATCTGACATACCAGAACAATGCAGCTGATTCTGCTTGCTTCCCTTCCATATAAAATACACACACACACACACACACACACACACACACACACACACACACACACACACACACACACACACACACACACACACACACACACACACACTCCCTCTCTCTCTCAGACAAACTTAAACACAACCACATAGACGTACGCGCACACACACACACATTTTGCTAGCAATGCTATTTGAATCTGGATTCTTATGATTTTATCAGTTTAATAAATATCTTCTTTGTTCCATGTCAAGTCAGCTTCACAGCTTTTTTTTTATTATTATTATTTTTTTGTGTTGTTTCCATATGCAATTGTGGGGGCTTTTGGATCTTCAAGCCATGTATATGTCATGTCATGTACCTGTCAGCATTTTCTTCTTTTGCTTTCATTCCCAGTTTTGGCATACAGCTCTCTACTTAATTGGCTAATGCTTTTTTCAATGGCATGTCCTCAAGTGTATCTGGAATTCTGTACTATATTTGCTCTCTTATTGTCTTTACATGCCAAAAAAGTCCATCGGATAAACTATTTAGTCAGTTGGTCAATCGATGAACCAGTTAGTATGTTCTTACAACTATAAAGTAAAATGGTTTGACTAAAATAAATGCCATAATTAAGCAGTACACATATAATCAGAAACTAGCAATAAATCAGTTCACAGTGCAGAATATGGTCCAGTGAAAGCACCTCCACAACTAAAGAGAAATTGTGCACAGATGTTTGTAGGATGTATGATTGTATATTCAAAGCAAAAGCATTTTTATTAATGAGTGCTGTTTTGAAGTGACTGAGCATCTCTGTCACTTTTATATAGCCAATGAAATAGGTATCCCATGTACCAAAAAAATGAGCATGTGGGATAAATGACACAGCAGTTCATGTATTACCATTTCAAGCTAGAAATTACAATCATGTGAACGCAGTGAGGGACCTTTATCTTTATAGTCCATCATAACAGTCACTCTCAACTGCCCCTAATTTTAGAGAACGGCTAAGAATTTGTTTAGTATTTTAGCCTAGTTTCTTGTATATTTTTTCTATTTTTCTGCTGAATTACTGAAGATTATGGTCAGTCATTAATATCAGACAGAGTTTCATACTATTATTGATCAGAAAATGCATGTTGATGTGACGCATGTTGTTCTATTAACAGTTTAAATATACCAGATTAATATTTAAAAATTGTGATTTTGGGCCTTTGTTCTACCCATTTACTTTGGCTTTGTCCAGAATTCTTGAGCAAAAAGCTGAGAAGTATGACACAGACTTCTTTGCCACCTTACAATGTTTATTTAAATAGGCATGTTTATTATATCATCCATTTCCTAACTGTCGATCCTCACCTTCGTGCAGACTGTTTACAAATCCAGTCTAATTTTTTTTTCCCAATGGTGATGTAAGTGCTTGTAAATACTATGAATATCAACATCTGTACTGTTAGCCTGACAAATCTAGTAAAACATTTCACTTTCCTTATTCAAAACAAAGGCACTTCATGCATAATAACTGTTCTGTAGTTTGCAAGAAAAGGTGAACTATTGCATAAAGCATTTATCAGAACTCATTATTCCATTCCTACTTATATTTTAAGGTAGAGCCATTAAAATCTCATTCCTACTTATATTTTAAGGTAGACCCATTAAAATCTCATTCCAGGCACTTGCATCTTTCTGGTTTAGGCCTTGAATGTGTCACTCTTGCCATTGGGTCTATATTAAAAGAGCGAAAGCCCTAGTCACCGAATACTAACACTGACACATATTCTGCGAACCGCGAGTACACCGAACGCCCTAAACCGCGAAATTCAAAAACTCGAACCATTATAGTTGTCCCAACCTACCGCCTGCTACATACTGCCTACCCAAACAAACTAAATAAACCACATACATACACTAACCAAAACCCTACTTCTAACCCTAAACTAAACCCTACTTCTAACCCTACACTAAATCTTTCATATACCACCATCTATGCACTCACCTTAATCCGCACCCTAACCCTAAGGTCTGTAACTATCGCACAATTACCTTATGGAGCTATACCGCAGAAGGGTCAACCATGATGATTCAGCGTTTCAGATTTCTCACTTCAGGATGATCAATGTTTTCGCGGTTTGATGAAGACATATCAGCGTTTACGTATTCGGGTAAGTACACCTTCGATCTTCTAATATAGACCCTTGCCATCTACTGCATGGTGTTCAATTGGAAGACAGTTCTAGTTGTGTATCTATGTGGGTATTTTTTATACCAGAATAAATATGCTTGACACACATCACACTTTTATTAGTTTGTATTTCTTATGACTTCCCTTCCCATTTTTTCATCATGGATTACTGCTGCCTTTTTTTGGTTTGAAAAGTTACAAACCTCGTGAATTCTGGTATTATTCAGGCAATTTAAAAAAAAAAATGAATAAGCAGAGATTTATTGGTCAATTATGCTAAAAGGATATATTTAGAGAAAATGACTCATTTAGGAGCAGGTAATAATTCAAAACCGTAACTGTGAAACTTGAAGCTATAGAATGTGCTGCCAGACCACAGTCTAGTTTCAGAATGAGGTAGGACAAAGTCTGCAGTAATAAAATAAGAACAGAGGGAGCTAAAAACATCAATATGAGCAAAACAGCTCAAATGAAGGCAGTGGATTTTCCTCATATAGGAGGGTAAACCCAGGGACTGGAAGTGAGACAGTGGAAGCAGTGGTGTTTAAGTTAAAAGGCAGTCGGAAATTTAATACATGACTGCATGTAGAAAGGAAATAATGTTTACAGAATGACAGAGTAAAGGATCTTCACGCGTTAAAGAATCGTACAGTTAAGGAAGGATGTGTACTTTGAAGGTAAACAGATCAGGGCTGCAATATGTTTGAGAAATAAGCTAAAAAAGACAAAGAAACACAAACTCATAATTACCTTTGTGAAAAAAACTACATTGGGAAAAACAAGAAAGTAGGCTGAAGTGATGTTCAGTAGCATGCAATGTTTGACTTTTGTTGACATTATTTTAAACAAAAATTCAAAATTATGTCTGAATAATTTGAAGGGCCATAGTCTGCCACATCGCAAGAATTGCATGAGTTAGTTCATGTTTATTGTTTCTTTATGGGAATTCTTTATGCTGTACACTGTATTCAGATGTGATTTTGCTATGGAAGAAAGATAGTAGCATACAATTAATATTAAATCAAATCACACATGATGCACTGACCTTCATGGTAAAGAAGTGCCGATTCCTTAGTCATTTTATGAAACAGAAATGTACAGATGGTCATATTTTCATTTACGTAGGATATAACTACAGGAAGATGTCATAAGAGGAGGCAACAACCCATTAACATGGACCTTTAATTACAAGGCTTTACGATTTTAAAGCATTCCCTTCATATGACCTGCAAAAGCTGCTAATGTAGACCTCTGATGCATCCAAATGCTCCTCAGAAGGGTTCAAAAGATGATAAAACCTGCATTACTTCCCATAAAAGGAATAGCCTTAACATCATCAAGTTTTGGTCTCAAGCAAATTAGACCACTATTTCAAATGTGGCAACAAACATGGCAAATCATTGAAGCATTGTATATCAAGTGACTGTTTATTTTGACTTTGCCACCTGCAGATATGGGAAAAACAGCTCTAGTCAACCAAAAAAGAAAACAATTTGCCTTTCTACGAGTTCTCTACCATCCCTACAGGACAAGTAAGAGTGTCAGCCATGACGGGAGCACTACAGAAGAACAATACCAAAAATCAAACCCCTTAAAACGTTAATCCATTTTCATTAATACTATTTTATGTACATTTCATAGATATAAATTAACACTGCTGCAACAGCAAATTATTGTCAAGTTACTAATACTGATAAACTAGATGTCAAGTTATGATACACTGCCCCAAAGTTGGATTCCCTGAGGAACTCTGAGAGTAATTGTGATTTCTTTCTAGAAATGACATCTCTCCAGTGTTCTCAAATTCAAGAGCTACTGCATTGAATCACAGAAAATATTAACAAGCTAACAATCCTGAAAGCACTTCAAGTGAATTGAACCAAATATGCTTTTTTTTCAGTCAATAGAATTGCAAGTCTAGAATCATTCAGCCTTCAAAGGAGTCAAAGAAACCAGGAAAGTACCTACAGAAGGAGCAGAAGGACTCCACCCATATTACCTGACAAAAATCACAATCGTAGAAACTCATTCCTACAAGTACAATACTAGAACCCAGAGATACTATGGTATATTTTATTGCCCCAACATACGTTTTACAGATACCCTAGCTTTCCCACAAACAGGAAACTCCCTCAGTTAACAAGCTGTTAATGCTAGTTACCTTGCTCCACTGAACAAATGAATAAAGGCCAGACTGTAGCCAGACAACCCAAGTTCAATTAGTGTACTGGGTGCTGGAATGGACCATTGGGAGGGGTGAGTTTGAGTAGCTATCATCAGGTTGCCTATTGGAGGGTGGAAGCAGGGGAAGAAGTTATGCTATATGATCTAAGCCCATGGTTGATGCCTGGTGTAAACAAAAGATCAATGGGTGATGTCTGCAAATGACATTGCAATTGTGGAGTCTTACAAAGAGGAGTTTACAGCAAACAGCAGCGCCCATTGAATGACAATGCCTTGGATATTACAGATATAGGCATAGAGTGGGTTAGTCCTGCAGATGAAAATAATCTCTCAGTAGTGTGATGTTGCCTTGATCTTCTCAGAGACTCCAGACCTGGTGAGGGACAGTACAGGGGAGGAAGTTTTTTGTACAGCCAGTGAATGACTAGAGATACTGTGATCAGCTGATGATCAGATGTAGTGAAAACAAAAATGCTGCAAAGAAAAACAGCTAATGATGTTCTATACAGTGATTTAAACCAAATCATGGCAGTTGCTGTTCCATAACTATGTGCTCTACTCTAACTTCAAATACCCAGTAGTGAACAGTTAATAGATGCTTAAAAGGTGATCGTTCATCATATATCATTTTCGTATTTTATTATGTTTTTACCTAGTTGCAACTTTTAAAATACTGCTGACAACTATGCTTAAAGTGTGTACACAAAATCTTGTAACCAAGTACTAGTAAGGTATCTTAATTAATTAAATTGATTAATTACATTAATTAACAACGAACTGCCCTATTTAAAGGGAGTTCACTACCCTGCTGTTTTATCTTGAAAAAGCCTGGGATTCACGCAGGCGAAAGCGCTTGATTTATTCATTTTTTGTTCACCTTATTGTGTTGTTCGTTTTCCAATAAAAGGATTTCTACCAGTTTGAGGAGTCTTGGAAAAGTTCATTGGATACTACTGTGCTTTTTGCATTCTGTTGTGGCTTTTCTGGGACCTTGTTCGTGTTTTTGCTTTTTTTACTAAGAATAGACCAGAACCATCCAAAGTGGATATAATTAAGGTGTGGGCTGTCCCTGTTACCAAAAAGTAGATGAGAGCTTTTCTAGGGACAGCAGGGTACTATAGAAAATTTGTGCCCAACTATAGTACGATATCTGCACCCCTTACTGATCTAATAAGGGAAAACAACTATTCTTCTTTGGATTATCTGCTAACAGTTGTTTCTGCATCTTATTTTATCACTGTTGTGATTATTCACAGACGTATAGTGCTGTTTTCTGTTGCAGTCTTTTTCATATGGATACTGTGCACACAGTTTTGGTTTGGCACCATTTTTTTTTTATATTCATTTTTTATATATATAATATATAGGTTTACTATCAAAATACTGAAGATAAAAAACACGTAGTTAACATCGCAAAGAAACTTCGAATCCCTGCATATTAAGTAGGCACGAATGCCAAATCTGTTAGATGAATTCAGCAGATTCAATATTTATATCGAATATCGAACATGACATCAGTGTAGGTGCAAAATTAAGTTAAACTCCTATAATGGCATTCACATTTTAGCAGAGGGCATGCCCCCCTGCACCGAGGCTGTGCCCCCCACACTCTCTGCAAACTATATATTCCAACTCTGAGATTGCACTGCAGTGAGGAAAGGGACACATTTCCCAGTCCGCACTGTACTGTAATCTCTAAATATAACATCAGGTACATATCAGCGAATGCAGAGTTGCATTTGCTGTTATTTACTCTCACTTTCATAGCATTCGGCAACATTGAAACTGGCCAAATGCAGTTCGTCCTTTCTGTGTTCGCTGAACCTACCTTCAACATTTTGATAGTAAACCTATATATATATATATATATATATATATATATATATATATATATATACCTATATCTATATATATCTATATATATATATATATATATATATATCAACTATATGGATTTATATGACTTCCTTCAGTTTTTGGAAACTCGAAATTCATATGGTCAAGACCATATGACTGAGTTTTGGAAACTCAAAATTAAAAGCCACAATATTAATTTATCAGTATTCTTCTCAAATTATTCCAATAAAGGTGAATATATGTTGAGCAGTACAAATATTCAGAGAAAAAAATTAACTTTGCCTTTACATAACAATGTAGTAAAAAAAGACCTGCAACTTCTTTCATAATCTCAAATGAAATTGAACATCAGTGCAAACTTTAACCTAAATTAGAATATTTTTTCCAGAGAATTCATATGTGAGGCTTAATTCGGAGCTCAGCCCTGCTGGTATTACCGGTTCCCTATTACATCATTGCAGACGCAGGTTGTCGAATGCATCTTTTTCGAACAGTAAAGCGTGAAAAGGCAAAATAGCAAAGCGACATTTCAGCATATTCTTTCCCTCGGAAAGAATTAATTTGGCCGCTTTCGCTACTTTGCTTTTTCGGCACTGTAGTGAGATCTCAGAGTTGGTATATTTAAGTAGGGGTGTGTGGGGGGCACAGCCCCCCAATGTCAGGGGGTATGGGGGGTGAAGCCCCCCATGTTAACTAATGTTTTACTGTTTTTTTTTTCTTATTATTTTTTTTTTGTTTCAGAACAGCGATTGTTTTCCATTGGAAAATAATCGCTGTTCTGAAGTTTCAACGTTGTAAGCTTTCACTTACATGGGGTCAATTATCTGTCATCCACTCTTCTGATCGTGCAATATAATAATATAAACCTGGTATTACCAGTCCCAGGTATGTTAGTTACTTACTTATCATTTCAGTAGATATGGATTGGTTTTCAGTTCCTCAGTAACATTCCCACCCTTGTTATAGCATCATAGACCTAATTGGTCTGTCAAGGGGTTCATAGAATTTATTTTTTTGTTTTTCACATACTTAGCTTGGTTCTTTGTGCTTTTATTTTGTACAAAATAAAAGGTCTAGAGAAATATCCCCAGGAGCACTGCACTGTATGAAAAGAGGAAGAGGTTTGCTAGCCTCAGAAAGTTTTTGAATTTGAGCTCATTTCTGTCAGTCTTAGTACTACAGGCAGTAAGGATAGCATCATCAATGTTAAGTGCATAAATTAAGGTGTGTGTGTGTGTGTGTGTGTGTGCGTGTGTGCGTGTGTGTGTGTGTGTGTGTGTGTGTGTGTGTGTGTGTGTGTGTGTGTGTGTGTGTGTGCATATAAAGTATACATGTATGTTTGTGTTCAGATAGATTGACTGATACTGCTAAATGTAATAAACTATGAATATTTGAATTACATTATCACCAATAAAGCAAGACACTATACAGATGTAATATATGATATGGTTTGTTTTGTGTCATTAAATGTTTGTTCACCTGCATATCAACTTTATACCAAGGTATAGGAAATCATGCTGTCTGGTTTCTTTTGGTATTGCAGAGTTGTAATAACAAATTGCACATCACATCATATCAGTCTACTATTTTTATATAACCATGTTTTACAGCATGTGCATCCACACACACACACACACACACACACACACACACACACACACACACACACACACACACACACACACACACACACACACACACAAATATCACTTTACTATCCAGAATTTCAAAGAATGCCCACACATTTGGCTGATATATTTTGCCTGTTTCTTCATAAAAATTTTCTGCTAAGTTAATGAGGACTGAATTCAATAAATAATGACAGACATTTGACTTTCAGACTTCATATCCTTCAAAAAATGCATGCTAAAGCAAAACATGTTATTCTATCTACTTTCTATGTTTAAAGGACAAACATTTAAAATCAATGCCTCTTTTTCTATATTTACTTCACCATTACTTTTGGCTTTATCCAGAATGCTTGTGCTAAGATGTTGACAGGTGTGCAGTCATGTATGCACAAATCACAATTATAAAAAAATTGCTAGCATTGTTAGTTTACATATCCATCACCACAGAAATGCCAAGGTAGTACTACAGATAGAAACACATGTAACATCAGAGTATTGCAACTGGTCACTAACGCAGGCGTGTTACATGTTAGCAGTGACACATCACCACTCTTGGTTTATCACTTTATTTGCATACCACATCAAGGAAGTTGGTGGCTTTCATAATAAAAAAAAAAAAGTTGGTATGAAAATCATTGAGTTAGTCTCAAGGAAAATTTGGAAATGCATGTTTCATTACTAATGTCTGCACAAGAAACGTAAGTGGCAGTCTTGGTACTTAAAGATTGAGTCCATTCTTATTAAGTACGTTCAATTAAATTGACTGTTCTGGCTACTATTTTGTGAAATGAATAAAAAAATGAAGTAACTTGTTTGTTTATTTGATATTATATTTTCTAATTGCTCTTGTGCCTTCCTTTGGGCATGTAAACCGTGCTGTATTATTCAAGTTGTAACATAACAGAGAGCTCAAATGAGTTCAATCTGCTCATGGCGGACATCTCAGCTGTTTATTTTGCTATCAGATCACTGATGATTGTAGTCAAACAACAATGCCAGCTACTACAGTTTCATTCTTCTTATTGTTCAAAAAAATGAAGAATGCAAAGCCGGTTCTGTTTTCTTTTTTAGTGAATTATAATAATGCCTAAGATTGCCCCTGATTTGGATCTTTCGACAACATTATTTTTAGTTTTGTCCTGAATTCTTGGACAAAGACATTGAAAGGCATATCTCATGGGTATTTCTTAACCCCTTTATAAACCTTTTAATGCTAAAACTTTAACATATAGAGAAGTGTCATTGTAGATGTTCCAGGAGTTATTACTGAAATGTAGTTATAATGTAACATACAATGTGACCAGTTGTTAAGACTTGAAATTATTTGAGCAATTAGATGTCCCCTTTCTTAAACTAGAACAGGAAAGACTCACTGGTAAGAGGACAGTGCACTTAACATGCAAAAATCCTTCAAACAAACTGCATCACAGAGGAAATGCCAAGCGAAAAATGTAATTTTACAAACCATTTTGTTAGTTCCATTCAGTACAAACAATGAATGCATTTATTTCATTTTCTCATAGTGCAAGTGTGGTTAAGATGCATTCTCAGTGTCATTTGTGTCAAAGAAAAAACTTTGAAGTGTTTGGCTGTAAATTGTTTTTGTCACTGTTATCTCTGCCTGCAGCTTTTGCCGAGCTGAAACTCTTTTGTGAGCACAACGATGCCATTTAAGTCATTGCCCTAGATTTCTCCTACTTTAATGTGACAGGCAGTATCCTTTGGTATAATTATTCTGTCACTATTACTTTATACTTCACTTCATTTTTCAAAATACTGTGCATAATTTTTTGGAGGTAGAAATAATGAAACTCCAGTGACCTAAATGGCATTGTCTGAGGGATACATATCGAAACAAAGGAAAGCAAGGAGAAGAAATCTCATTGACATATTCCTATCGAGTAGCTGAGTTATGTTGTTTTTGATCATTTTGATCACAGGAAACTGCTTTACTACTGCTGTTAAAAATAACAAGAAAATTAATTTTAATTCCTAATGTAAGTTGCTGCTATTCACAGTTTACAAAGGTGAAGAAACTGGCATTACAGAAGGATGAACATGTAACACTTGACTTCATTTGAGAAATCGCTGCACATATTTTAGCATCAGCTGTGTTTTTTTTTTTTTTTTTTTTTGACTAAAACATCTCTACTTACTCACGCTTTTGTTTGCCTGCATGTTGTTTGTGGATGTCTGTCCTATATACAGTATTTCCTTTTAATTGATTCTGTTTCACCTAAATGTAAACATCAAGGAAAAAAAACATTCATCTTTAGAAATATGTAAATAAAAGCTAAATACATTTATTTAGTGACAGTTGTATATTCAGATAAACTTTCTAAGTTTAGAAAATAATAGATAACAGGTCATTATCACAAAAATGGAACTGCAGTATATTTTATGTACATACCATGTGAAAGGCAGAATATTTTCTTATAAAGATTCAGAGAAAAAAAATCTTTAATAAACATCTTTGTGTTTTTCATAATGTTTTTATCAAAACATTATCAAAGGAAATACACTTAGTGTTGTGAAAAGAAAGCTAAAGTTCTAACACTCTCGTATATCACCTAAGGGCAATAACTATCTAAATATTTATACATTCTACCTGGATTTTTAAACTAATCCTAGGATCTTAGGACATAAAACTACTAATATCTTTTTAACTGTTTCTTCACTCATATGTGCTCACACACACAAACATGCAGACGTAAATTCACAAATATCGATAGATAGATATATAGATAGACAGATAGAGATATACTATAGTGCAATATAAGCACAGCTGAGCTAGAGTTTTCACAGTGTGATACCTTTAACCTCTTTTAATGGAGGCCCATGGGATATGTGTAAATTACCATTAATAAATCAGTGTTTCAGCTACATGGTTTATGAAAGCCCATCACCTTTTACTTTTTAAGTCTTTGTGGTACATTCATGTCAATAAAGCCAAACCCCACTAGCTATGGACATACATGTTTCATCCTTTTAAGTGACCTGACCAGTACAGTATAAGTATATTGTTATGCTATGCTTTAGAAACACAGGGCTTTAAACCTGATTGATGTCCATAAACATGAAGGTGTCTGCAAAATATCACAGCTAACATCCAAAGCAAAGGAAGAAAAGGACACACAGACAAACCATTCATTAAAATCTGCAAGAAAAACCCAGCCAAGCTAGAGTTTAGATGGTGTGTTACCTTAAACCATGTATATATATATATATATATATATATATATATATATATATATATATATATTTGAGTATTTAGATCAAATGGTATGTAGCCATAGATAGACATAAATAAATATTACATAATAAAAATTCTAGCTTGTGTGGGGTTTTCCTGCAGTTTTTAAGGTTTCACATAGTAAAAACTCTATCTTGGCTGGGATTTTCTTGCAGATTTTACTGAATGGCTTGTCTGAGTGATCTTTTTACACTTTGGTTTCTTTTATATGAGTCTATTAGATTGTATCTAAGAAACTTTTCATCTTACACATATATAAATATACACATACACAAATGTTGTCAGTAAAGCCCAATTTTTTACGAATTTAGTACAAAAACACTGGGACATTTTATTAATGGATGATAAATTAAGAGGTCTGATACCATCCAAATGCCTTTTTACATATAGAAAAGGGAAAACTATGGGATTTGGTTTAATCATTATAAGAAGTCTACTCATAAGGAAACATCTATTAGCCAAACTACTACAGATGGCGAACCTCTATTGGGATGTCATCCTTGTGAACATTGTAGTTTTTGTTAGTACATTTATAAAGGGAAACAATTTACATCTAAAATCACAGGTTTTTGATATTAAAATGCATGGAAATTGTAATACTGATTGGATTATCTATTTGGCAACATGTATATGTTCTACATTTTATGTGGGACAAACCTTTTGTCCTTTTAAAATAAGAATTTTGGAACATTTGAAGTGACATTAGTTTAGTTGTGCTTGAACCTCTAATGCTTTGTTTAAGCATACTATTCAGCATACTTGGGTTACATTCAGTTTTACTGTTATTGATAAAATTGCTTTAAATAGAAATAACAAAATTGGGTGGCATGCTGTACTAGATAGAAAATGAAAATGTGGATCATTAGACTGGGTAGTCTGTTTGCTCCTGGAATTAACGATAATTTATAGTAACCAATTAGAGTGAGGGGTGGTATATTTATGATGACGAATGGGTGTCTGGTTCATAGCCCTGATGAAGGCATACATGCTGAAACAGGTATGTTGCTTAAGAATGAATAAAATGAACCTGGAGAGCTGACTTTGTCTGCTGGCCTTCGGTTTTGAATGTAATGATTATCTTGTGTTCTCAGACAACCAGTTAATCATTAAAGAAAATAGCACAGCATACAAGAGATGTAAACGAACAACCTCCTTGCAAGGAAAAATCTTGCATACAAATGAGATTGTCAGGAATGCCCACACTACATTCCTCAGACATACTGTTCACCACACATACAGATGGTCCCATGCTGAGGCACTTAAAAAAACCCTTCTCAAATCTCAAAGAACTCCACCGCCACCTAATGGCAGCAGTGATCCTCATCAATCGCTAAAGCATTCCGCAAAAGCAACATCAAACATCTGACATAAGCTCAAAATAAACAACAGGAATAAAATCCCATAAGGCAAACAAACATGCTTGTCATTAGGGACTCTGTTGTGCGATACACAGATGCCCCACTCACCTGATTGGACAAGGAGAAGATCGCAGTTAGTTGCGTTTCTGGAGTCAGGCTCAGCAATATCATGCAAATACTTAAGTTACTGTATCTCACCTATGGATAAGATTTTATTACAGATCATGTAAGTGTAAAGTGACCTGAGGCATACTTCACTCTGTTATATGAAGCCAGAGCTAATGGATCTCTCAGATGGTTTACAAGCAAAATATTGAAAAATCAGTTGAACATCCTGCTCTTGTTCGAACATGGTAGGAGCAACAGTTGGTATGTTGACAATCAAGTGAATGCCAATTAAGAAGATCATCAACAGGGCAGAGAAATGCAGCATGTCTGTAAATGGCAACTGTCAACATTAAGATTGAAAACAGATTGTTGCTGATATGGGTAGATCATCTGAAATCATTAATATGCATGCGACAATGAAATGCGTCGTGGATATCAAAGTTCATGATTTTGAATTCCACAATTTTGATAGTAAATCCTCTCAGATAGGTATCAGCCATGCACTGAACAGCATTCTATCATGGAAGATGTCAAAATATGAACATAAAATGAATGATTTTAATAATTGGCTTAGTTTCTGGTAAACTTGAGGGGCATGCGATATCTGTAAACATAGGAGAACATGGTCAAAAGATCACATGGCTTTGCCAAGGATTGGCTGTACTTGTCCCCCTAGGTTTTCAGATATTTGCTAAAACTTTATCGACCCCCTTAGAGCCCTTTACAGGCAATGCCAAAAAGATAATGCTACCAACATGGTGAAACTTCTACAGTCAACCTTAAGGTGTTACTGCTCAGTGCTAGGAGCCTGAAAAAAAAAAACTAAATAAATAAACTGACCCCTCTTCAAGCCCCACTCATCCTGTAAAATGTAGACTTCTGTGCTGTGAGAGAGACTTGGTTTATAGCAATAGAAACAAAAGTGCTATATTTTTTTCTTCCATGCATTTAGACCAACAACAGCACAAACTGGGGCCAAATGTGGAGGGGTTTTGATTTATGTTAGCAATAAACATACCTCCTGATTGGTTAAACAAGATGATGCCATGGAGATCATCCATGTGCAAGTCACCATAGGTAAGGTCCCTCACCATATCATGGCCTGCTACAGGTCACCATCTATACCTCTAGCATCTCATGACTTTTACCTAAGCCTCCTACAGAAGCTCACTATCCAACCAAACACCTTATTCATAGGTGAATTTTACTAGCCCTCTGGGGAAATGTACATTGCCTCAATCTTACAGATACAATGTTTCATGGATTTTATGAACACAAATACTCTGGAACAGATAGTGTACGCTCCAATCAAAGGATCAAACATACTGGATCTGATACTCACCAGCATGAGAAAGCATTGCATCTCCTACCCATTTCCTGTCCTCACTAGTGAGGTTGGATAATAAAGCTGTCTCTTTTTAGGTGAAAATCTACCCAGAATATCCAGCTAAACCAATAATGGTAAAGAACTATTCAAAGACAGACTGCATTCTATTAAGTGACAGCTTGTCAACATTCAAGGCTCACCCCTAACACCAAGACCACTACTACCTCTGTAGAATTAATCACAGAGCTGCTATACAAACATGCAACTGACTTCATAGAGGCTGCCATATCTACCAGAAATAAACCCAAAACAAACACTAAAAACAAGTCTCACTGCTAGAATCCTCACCTAAACAGTTTATGTAAAAAAAGAAAAATAACTCCCTTGAAGACAAGTGCTATCTTATACAACTAAACAAGAACGTGAGAGGACTAATTACATCCAACAAGGCCAATTGTGAGGTCAGGATAGCCTTGCAGGCTAATGGCATTCAGAAGGCCTTCTTCAGCTTTGTCCAGAACCTTAAAGGTAACACACAACAGAATGCTGAACTGGTAGTGAATGGTACCACCTGCACTGTTGAGGATGACATAGCAAATCTACTGGCTGATTCATTCAGCTCAAATTTCACCCTCTACTCCCCCCAGCTCTATTAGATGGAATCCCCTCCAGCATACTTCCCTCAGCAGGGACCAGGTGTTGGCAGCGCTCTCTAAAGCCAAGTACACTACCTCTGTGGATCCTGACACCATCCCTGGCTGTTACTTGAACAGTCTAAAACATGACCTATCGAGATGACTTGAGGCAGTCTTCAGCTGCAAACATGGAACAGGCTACATTCCAATTGAATGAAGGACTGCAAAAGTCATTCCCCTACACAAGGGATGACCATCAACCAACCCAGGGAACTACAGGCCCATCAGTTTAACAAGCCTAATATGCAGAGCCATCAAATTAATTATCATGGAAATGATAAAAAATGACATCAGCAACTTACAGACACTGGACCGATCCTAATTTGGCTTTGATAATGGAAGGTTATGCCTACTTAACCTAGAGTTTTCTTTGAGAGGGTGGCCAAGGCAATGGATGAGGGTAAACCAGTGCAGACTGCATATCTTGATCTAGCTAAGGCATTTGATAAAATACCCACTCAGGCATTGTTGCTAGGCTCTCTGAGACCGGAGTAAATCCTTACATGACTCATTGGATTGCTGGCTAGCTCACAGACAGGACCTAGGAAGTCAGGATCAGTGTGACCACCTCCACCAAGAGACTGGTAACCCATGGACCACAGGCCTCCATACTGGGCCCACTCCTGTTTGGCATCTACTTCTCGGAAGTCAAGGCTAATGTTAAAGGCCTCTGATTCATGAAGTCCACTGATGATTGTAAATTGGGAGCTATTAAGGATAACCACCAAGACAACAGCATCTTGCAACTGGGGTTAATGCAGACAAATAACTGGTGACAAACCATGGCAGAAAACTAAATGCCAAAACATGCATTATAATGTCCTTTGAGAAACATTTAACTTAATTATTCTACTGATAAATGCCCCTAAGATAGATACCCCTAAGAGGCAACCCAGTGGTAAGGAATCTGACAACATATGTAGACAGCAATTTGGCCTTTGACCAACATGTAGCTAAGATAATAAGAAAATCATTGTATGTCACCCAACTTATAGGTAAGGGTATGGCATCTAAGTCCAAGGATGTTATAGTACCCCTCTGCTTAACCCTTATCAGACCTATCATTAAATAAAATGCCCCATTTGGCATGTATCTAACCAGACACTTGCAGCAGTTGGAATGCCCACAAAGGTTTCTCATGAGGTGAATTCAGGGCATGGATACCTTGTCTTCCACTGATCACCTCAAGGTTCTGTCTCTGTATTCAGCCTCCTACAGGCTGCTGAAAGTGGATCTTTGCCTGGCTTACAGGGCCTCCTAAGTCCAGCATTATATGTAGAAAAACTGTTGGACCTTTGTGGACAAGAATCTATCAGCACGTGTATGCAATTGGTAAAGGCAACTTGTGTAATCCCCTTTACAAGCATTCTTTAGTGTGCAAGATTTTAAGAAATTTGGCTTTGCCATTTTAGAGAAGGTGGAGTGCTCAGAAAGGGGTGGTAATTAGGAAACCTTTGTTGAGAAGAGGGAGCTTCACTGGCAACTTGTATTAAATGCCACTGCCCCACTAGGTATTAATGGCATAATATCTATCAAGCCTATTTTGAAAATTAAGTCAGACTGCCTGTCATAGGACTTCTATAATCAAATTTTTCTAACATGTTTTTAAATATTTCAATTGATCATATAAGCTATTTCATGTGTTTACTGTTTACTAATTCTTAACGCATCTGCTATTATGTTTTTTTATGCAATATTTACTTTTATATTTAATGTTATTGGTGTTTATCATACATATATGATTGATGCAGGAAGTTTGGTAATAGTATTTGATATTTTAATTTGTGTATACCTTTAAATTTTTGCCAGTGTATAAAAGGAAGGAAGTAGAGATCACATTGTTTCTGATGAAGTTCCTTTTCAATTAGAACAAAAGCACTCAAAACTTTTCTGTAATTAAAGACTCTGCTGTGTTCTGGTCTGGCGTTTTTTTTTTTTTTTAATTTTTATTGGAGTGCCTTTTGTGTGGAGTCTGCATGTCCTCCCCACGGTCGAGTGGCCTCTGAAAGAAATGCACAAATGGGCGTGCCTTCACTGAACCTTGGGCGTCAGGCTGGCAACTTGGCACCATAAAAATCTACTGCCAAGCATTAGCGGACCGAAGTTCTGCTGTGGCGACCCCTAACCGGGAAAAGCCAAAAAGACCAACAACATTTGTGTTTAACAAATACGCTGATTGTGGTTTCGGGTATTTTAGATACAAGGATGTGTTAAAAAACATATACATACTTACAGATGCAAGAATATGCTATAACACTCCATTCAAGAAGTAATTTATGATGACAAATCATGGATGGAAAAATGGAATCATTCTTAGCAGAGCTTTTTGGATAAGATGTCGCCAACATGAATGAGACGGCTTATGCATTATCAGAAAATGTTTGCCAATGTTTGTTCTAAACAGTTAATTGTGTCAATTTTATATTTATTTTAAGGGTAGTTAAGGGCTATGCAAATGCTGACAGGAGATGTAAACAGAGAGAACCAAATCTGATGCACTGATTCATTCCTGGATCTTACATGTTATACTCAAAAGATCTGCCAGAGTGATATTTACTGTATTAGATCTACAGTTGCAGTTTTCCTCTTGTACATTAAGTGTCTGCATTTCAGTCTTCATTGGGTAATTGTTCTGGGCAATGCCACAGCTCTGTCAAATTCATCCAGAGGTTAGTGAGGTTAGTTGGAAAGTTAAACTCATGTCTACTCCCCGAAAGACCAAAGCTATATTGTAACATATAGTTTGAAATAAATTTCAATATGTCCTCCTGCAAGAAATAAAAATAAAACAGAAGCAAGTGTTGGCATATTTCTTTAAGGATGTGGCATACTTCCTGTACTCCATCTGCTAACTGTGGGGTTGTTATACTGATCAACAAATCTTTGGGATAGGTGGATAAGAAGGAATTAAGTGGTAATCTGGGGAGATGGATGGCTGTTAGGCTACATATGTATTGTGGGATGGTTGTGTTAGACCACTCTTACTGCCTGAATGAGGATGGTAGAGGGCCACGACATGATATGTAGGACAGTGGCACAACAGGTAGCACACTTTCCTTCATAGGTTCATAGGGTCATAGGTGTGTACTAGGATAACAACAACAAAGGACACTTTTAAGCCTAGCCATGCATCACAAATCTCTGACAAGTTCTCATTCTCTTGATAAGTACAAGCAGGGACTCGGGAGATGAACCATTTACAGACTGCCTGTGTCCATTAGAGACATATGTGCCAATCCATGAATTAATTTCCTGTTCCCCCATTGTCCATAGGATCATCGTAGGATCATATGAGGTTACTAGCCTGTTGAACCGGATGTCATTTTAAGCTTAGCCATTTCATCCCAAAGTAATACCATAGATACTCTTGTCAATACCCAGGACTGTATTTATTAATGACTGTCCATGTCCAGGAGGGTTGTGGGCACTATAGTCAGTAAGAATTTATGGTGCTCCACCCACTCGCCTAGGTTCCTTTTGGACAGTGTCATAGAGGTGCTCTGCTTCACATGAATTGGCAGCCTGTTCCAAAGATGCAGCAGTCACTGGGAGACAAATCTGTCCCTCCAGCATGTCCTGTTCAAGTCACAGGCCATTAGACTTGAATTGAGTTAGTGAGGAACTCTGCTTTACACTAGGGGGTGTGCAGCACTCTCCCATATTATGGAGGACCATATCCAGTATGGTTGCAGCCCTGGTTGGTGTAGTAACAATCTGGTCAAGGGATTTTCTGTTTACAAAGTCCAGTAATTTATGTGCCTGTCCATTTGGTGTCATATAGGATTCCCAGTTAATAGTGGTGTAATTAAAGTCACCCATGAATATGGCATTGGGCTGGATGGTGAGTGTTTCCAATAAGTTTAAATACACAGTATGGTGTTCCTGGTTCATAGTTGGGGATCTATAGCTTGCAAGAAAGAGGTACTGGATTTTACCAATGCTAATTTGAACATAGACAAGTGTATTGTCCTATATGACCAGCCCTGAGGTATATTTATTTTTGATGTAAATTGAGACAGCTCCACCTTTAGTGCTTGTCTGTGTAGTAGCTGGCCTAAATGTGCGGAAGGCATTACAACCTAGCACTGTCATTGTGCTCTCCATGGCTTTAAAATGTCTTGGTGACCACACACACATCAGCATTCTCAAAGGTGAAGAGAGCTTCTAATGAGTGAGGTTTTTGTTTAGACTCCTAACGTTGAGCAGTAATACCTTTAGCTTTCTTGGTTTTGATTTGCTATGTTGGAAGTGCTTTCAGTTTGGTATTTCCTAAATATAGCACTATGGAGGAAGACAATGTTGTAGTTAATATTCAAAAGCCTAGAGAGAGAGGAGCAAACCATCCTTGGCAAAACAGTGTGGTCTGTTGACCATCTCCTTCCATGCTGACAAATGTTGCACTTCCTTAGAATGACACCAGAAACTAAGCCAATTATTAAAGTCAGTCATCTTTTGTTCATATTGTGGCATCATCCTTGGAGAGGGTAAAATGCTGCTCAATGCTAAGGTCATACCAGCCTTTGACAAATATTCCAAGAGCTCCATGGTGTCTCTTTTCATATAGTCTAAGGAGGTAAGTCTCGGGTCATTTACACCCACAATGGACAATAAATGAGCCATACTGGTACTTGTGGTCCAATTATCTTAATGTGTGCATAATGTGGTGGACCCTAGCTGCTGATAAGCAACTGACTGTGACTTTATCCTTACTCAGCTTGGTGACATGGACATCAGTGTGTCTCACAATGGAGTCTACAATGACCAGAATATTGGACTGTCTGTCAGCTTGCCTTGTGGGCTTAGAAGTAGAGGCTCCATGAGATGTTGCTGTATGTGTTGATGTGGATATTGTTTTGAAAGAGTGGATTCAGGGCTGCTGTGAGGGTATTTGCTACATGTACTTTATCTAGGAGGTATTTGGGGTTTAGAAAGATTAAAAAAGATTTGTAGAAACGGAGCAACAGCAGGCAAAATGCTGATGTAATATATCCTTAAAAGTTTAATAAGCACAAGTTCCAACAAAAGATAAGTGCTTTTGCTAATCAAGCTTCTTCAGATCTATATACTCTGTGCTTCATAACTCAAAACATTTAAATACAGATTCAAAAATCTAACAACCAATCATGTTCAAATATCAATTAGCATTTTAAAAACATACACTTTATCTCATTTAAAACCGAGGTCAATGCCTCCCTATAAGAATATATAGAAAATGTACAATTGTTTTTTATTTATTTTTTATTTTTTTATTTATCATTTGTTGACCGGGAAAGTCCGACTAGGTTCCACAGGTGCTGTTTTCAGCGGAGGCCCGGGGAGAAATGCTCCAGATATGTATATAAAATACAAACAAATGAACTCTTTATAAAAAATCTATACATCTGTATATGTATTCATAAAAACATGTCCATGGAACAGATGTATAATACATAATAAATGAACTCAAAGTATATATATATATATATATATATATATATATATATAAGACATGAAATAGCAAAAAGGAACATTACATTTAAGTATACCTATTTAATGTGTCTGCGCTTTCTTAGCTTGGGCTTAATAGAAGCCCTCTCATTGAGCCCATGCCCCCTATCAACCCTTAACCGGATAATCCAATCATTCTCCGTGTCCTCAGTATGATTTCTGATGTCACCACCCCGCATGCTAGGTGTTATTACCTCAAGGGCTCTAAGCAAAAACTGATGACTAGTGTCCTGCTGTGTAACATGTTTAGCCAGGGCATTATGCTCTGAATGTTTCCTTATATGATATAAATGTTCGCGAATCCTCTCCTTAAAAGCTCTATTCTATTCTATTCTACATTAAATAAGTATACTTAAATGTAATGTTCCTTTTTGCTATTTAATGTCTTCTATATATATATATATATATATATATATATATATATATGTGTGTGTGTGTGTGTATGTATATATATATATATATATATATATATATATATGTGTGTATATATATATATATATATATATATATATATATATATATGTGTGTATATATGTATATATATATATATATATATATATATATATATATATATATATATATATATATACATATATATGTGTGTATATATATGTATATGTATATATATGTATATATATGTATTATTGCTTCAGGTGTGTTTGCTCACATACTTTTCCAGTAGAATACATGCTTTCTAACAGTAATTTGACTGTGAAGTAGTCACACAAACCTTTCATAAATAAAAGTTGTATTTTTTTTTCATGCAGGGATTTTTCCAAACCTCTACACAGAAAGATTTAGACTGCACCTATCAAACTAGATTGATGACTATTTAATGTACCAACAGTCATCAGAGCCTTTAATAAAAAGACTGCCTTTCATCATCAGTGATATATTCTTTCTTACTGTTTATGCCTCTGTTGTTTGACTATGATTAAAGTGAAAGATGCAGTAGCCACAATAATATTTTTCTACTTGATGATCTTAAATGTACAATGACACTCACTGCAAGCCATGATTATGATCACTTACCAGTTATCAAACATAGTGCAATTTGACTTCACGCAAAGCCTGCCTCTTCATGCCAACATTAGACAGCAATGACTCTGTATATCTCTGATGCTTGATTGTGACCAAATACAAACAAGTCATGGGCACAGTATTATATTCTAGCTTGTTGGTCAGACCTGTACCTTATTTTCCCTAACAAGCTATAATAATGGTCATATAACAGTTATCAGATAAAGACTGTGACCCCTATAGCATACCACCCTACATTCAGTTTCTGGTTTCATATACCTTTTGTATTTCATGTGATCTGCAGTGAAAGGTGCATGCCCAAAGTAATGTATTTCAGCATGTTTCTCAGTCATATATACTGCTACTCCTTGACATGCAGTAGAGATGATCAATCATTTAACAGTGATAAAGTAACTGCCCTTTACTTTGACAAATAGTCTACCTTCCCATTTCTCATTCCAAAATTACCAGTATCTGATTGCCCACCCCATATTTTATTGCTATGAAAGTCAAAGAAGTAATGGCAACAAAAGTACATTTCCATTTATTGTGGTCAAACAATTGGACTATGTAACTGACCACTGCTTTCAAAGTATTTCCTCCAGCCGCTCATGCCAAGTAACTGTATTCTGACTACTTATTCTACATAGTTTCATGCCAGGACGAGTATTTGCTGCCTATTTTGATACCCTGTGCTGTAATATTAGAAAAATGTAAGTCATTGGAGTGTGCACCATTAGCACTGCCTTTAGATTTACTTGATATCCTGCAAGCATTGTTTTGATTCCACCAAGATGAAATTATCTGATGATCAGAGCCTCTGAACAACCTCTAATCAAATGACTAGTGATTGCTTGAGAAGTCCTGGTGATTGTTGCCATGAGTAATATATTACAAATTAACATTGCACAGTAGGATACCACATAAAAGATGGTAAGCAGGTGGAAAGTGAAACAGCATAGCGATATTTAGTATTATGCCTGATTTCTGAGTTGAATCTTCATTATTTTTGAATTATCTTATTTCACAACTATATTAACTTCTCCGATAAGAGAAAGAGCTCTCACTTGTCTGTTGTACCTTGTACCTAATTGTCTGAGTGCAGCTATATCAACAGTTCCTTAAAATTCATTTTGAGTTTATTTCCTGTACTTCATATCCACCTTTCAGGGCCATGTATTCTGTACGTTACCTTGTTTTTCTTCTTTTTTACTTTTTTCTTAAGAAATAAACATGCAGCCTACTCTAGCTTAAATTACTATTACAAATGAGGAAAACTCTTGATATACAGCAGTTACTCTGTTCATTTACTGTTGTTACTACTCACTGAACTGATGGTGTCGATTATGTTTGAAATGTAGAATGTTCTTACTCTCCGTGTAGGTTAAGCATCTACTTCATTGCACTGTTAATTGCTGCTTTTATAATCTGACTGTATCAACTTTGTGTTATGTTACTTTTGTTATGTTACATGTACTGTAAATTGTGAAGCTTTTCTCCCTGGGCCTCCTCTGAAAAAGGGCTAACCTGGTCAACAAATGTCAAATAAATAAATAAATAGATAACTATAGATGTAATTTAAATGTTCAGCATTAAGGTTGACATTTTCATGCAAATAGCCTTATCAGTAAAAGTGGTGATAAAAGACCCATGGACAAGTTAAAGCAATACAGGTAGGTCAAAATTTGCATTTTATATTTTAAAAAAAAGTTTACTAAAGATTCTATCTGTCATTTAACTATAGAAATATATTGTGCTTTCTTCTTTTAGATAGCATATGGGATGTAAAAAATGAGACTTCACTCTCTGTCTGGTATGCTTATTTAGACATTTTCTTATAGGATGTACATTCACAGGCATGACCACTAATAAAAGGGAAGTCATACTGTGCTTTTCTTCATGTAAACTATTTTCACAACGGCCTGCCTATCCAGTTGCGTCAAACACCTGACAAATGTTTCTACATCCTGTAGCATTGCATCTTGCAGTAGAAAATATGTGCACAGGCAGATGAAGGCCTTAAAATATGACTTATGTCAGGTGGCAGAATGCCTTCAGAACTTGGCACTGAGCCCAGCCACATGTTACCCCTAGCTAATTAAACATCAGACTCTAATGTAAAGATTAAAAAATATTCACAGTCAGATGTGTAAACAATGACATGATTTCTTCTACTGTGTATGACTGTGAATAAATAATCCAAAAGGATAAGTGTGTTCAGGAAAAAAGCTTTTTATCCATTCTAATAACATTACTCCAGGAGTTGACTTTAATACACAATTTAAGCCTCCAGTATGTAAAATAAACCTAATAGTTTAAATAAACTCCAGGAAACACAGCTGTGATAAAAAGAGATTATTAAATGTCTTGATCGGCAGAACATACCGTTCACTGCATTACATCATTTTTCTGTTCATTGTCTGAACTAAAATAACAGCACAGATGGAATCTTAAGTCAAATTAAATTCATTGCAATCAAGAAGAGAGAAATATAGATAAATGCAGCTCTTTCGATTATCCCTGTATACTACCTTTCTACATGCTTCACAGTGCTGACTTTTAACTGTTGATATTGCCATTTTAGTACAACTATTTCATAGTATTTAATTTTGATTTAGGTGATTATACATAGGTTGTATGTTTATGAAGTCCGTGATGAAAAAGAATATTGATAAACTCCGTATCTTAAATTAGAGCCATCACTGAAACAGTTACATGTTATACTTGCTGAAGCTTTACACTCAGAAAAGCACTGCAACAGCAGCTGTTGAGAAATATATTTTAAATGAACATACTGATGGTTTCATTAGTAGCAACCACCAGACAGTTCTATACTTTGCCACTGTGCCTTCATTCATTTGACTTTACCTAGGATCAGGAATGCAGTACCAAAAACATATGGTGCAGCTGGGGGGTGTGTTGTTGCTCTGCAAGCACTGACTTGTACGAAGTAAGGAAAGCAAATTCTACATATCATCTATATGGTTTATTGCTTATTCCTTTAAATGCATCATCTACACACCCTGTCATGTCTGAAGAGAAAAAACAGAATAAGTAAGCACTAGATAAACATATTCGTGACACATATGCTCAACTGAACAATACATCAATAAATACATATTTTTTAGGATATATATGGAGAAAATAGACTACTGCTCTCCAGACTTGCATGTTCTGCAGAAAAATGAAAATATAATTTGCAGTGACTGTCCTCTGATAAATTGGATGCTATGAAGCATTTTGTAAGGGATATGAAAGGAGAGTTGGTATAGATGTCATCTTAACATGTTGATGATGACTGTCCTTCAAGAAGGCCCATATACTTCTTTTCTAAGCTTTTAAGTTATCCCAGGAGTGATGGGAATGTCATAGAAAGATGATGACTGCAAGAACAAAGGAGAGTTATTTTGACAAAGCAGAAATAATTGCCATGAAGTGAAGAATCCTTACTAATGCAAAGCTGTACTACAAAGAAGTAAGGGTAATTCAGACAGTAAATATGGTGGTAAAATAAAACTAGTGCATGAAACAGGTATCAGAAAGAAGAATAAATCATAAGCAGGAATCAGAAAGGTTTAGAAAGCAGCACAACTAGTGGAAATGCAGTGGAATATATATAAAAAGGGGGGCAGGTACTGGGGTGTATAATGCTAAAGGATGCGTTTAACAGCAGGGTAAGTAAAGAAACTGAGCTCAATGTGCAGAATTCCATGACAGAGGTATACAGACCTTTTACAGAAGACACAACAACCATATCTTACAGAGAATCACATACCATTCATCAGATGTATAAGGAAAAAAAGAATCAGTACAGATAATTCTGGCAGTTAAAGCAGGAGAACATTCAGAATGCAGTCAAAATATCAACATTATAAGACTCAGACAAGCATTCCCATTCCAGAAAAAATGGGCAAAACCCAGTTTTTGGTTAATAAAGGAAAAGAAAAGAGAGGGCGGTACAGAGGAGCTTAATAGGGTAACAAAGCAAGGATAATTAATCAGTAGTTTTGTTCATCTGTTACGAAAAAAAAAAAACTAAAACATGAGGTAGCTGTACCACCTCAAATCTGTTGAAGTAACACAATAAGTGTACAGATCCCTGCATTCAAAAATAACTCTTAAGCTTAGAGGTTGACAAAACAATATGGCCTGGTTGTAGTTATACTTATAGTTGGGTTAATGAACTCCTCCATTACAGATGTTTTCAGATATAACTTTTGTATTGCTCAGTAAGATAACAGGATACAGCATAAATAATCCTGATATAACTGGTTCACTATAATTATGGGGCATAACCCATTTATCCATTAAAAAAATGAATAAGTTAGTAATACAAATTATTTGTAGCAAGAAATTTATAATAGTTTCACAAGGCAACTTGATAAAAATATAGAAGGTTAAGCTAAGCAATACAAATACACTTAGCATAAGTAATATCCATCATCTGTTCTATACACCTTGTAATAATCTTGAATGTAATAATATAATATCACTTGAACAAATAAAATTAACTTAAGTATAAATAAACACTCTTCAGAACGGGTCAAAAATAATATGGTGTTGGACCAGATGAATCAAAAATTAGGTAACTGGGTGAAAAAAAAATGTCTGGTATATGACAGTCTGTAGAGGTTTGTATTAGAAGATGACTGGATTGCAGTTTATCCAAAGATCCCATACTGAAAGGTCAAGTGCAAAAAAAAAAACATAATCACCTAAAATGGAAGTCAATTCTGAATATTATATGTTCTGTGCCCTCATTGCTATTGGTCCTAATATTGAGATATTCCTTAGGAATAATGTGTCAAGTTAAGATTTGGTACTTTTGTCACTGAAAGAAGGCTACTTCTGTTCTCCCTACAACAGTGACACACTTATCTTGATCAAATATCATAGCAGCAGGAAGAAGCTGCTTATTAAGTTCTGTAAAACTTTTTTTTTTCATTCTGAGCTACCTGATAGGGCTGCATTTACCTTGCCATGACCTATTCAGCTGTGATATCTGTTCCCCAAGGCTTACCTGTCCTCTGAGCAATTATTCAGAGTTCATAGCTCATTGTTCATAATTCAGGCAGGAAGTGAACAGTAGCCTAAAAATACATTTTCAGCCAAAAAAAAAGAAAGAAACAAGGTTGTTTAAATAAGAAATAAGTATCCCAATATATTCTGACACCCTGTTGTAGCAGTGCCATTTTTCATTAAATAACTATGAATAAAAATGAGTAAGTCTGTTTTTTTTGTATATGCTTTGGGTCATTGTGACTGGTGACCTGAGATCTGCTACAACTCAAATATGCCTGATTACCCAATGTTCTAGTGCTTCATGACCTTAGACGTCATTCTTAAAATGACGTTATAGAGTGAACCAAAGGTGAATCGTTATGTCCCCGTGTCTGTCTTTTCCATTTTGTCTTCTTACCATTGAACTTGCCATAACCTCAGGGTTATCACTGTTCACTCTTTGTGGTTCATTATCTGATTGCACTAACTGAAATTTTATGATCATTGTTAGGACGTGGATCAACAGGTTAAGGAGATCAAACAAAATCACAAGGGTTTAAATGGACTGTGCCTTTCACTAAATATAATAATACATTCATGATGGCCTTATTGTGAACATTTATATCTTAATATCTAGATTAACACTTTATTGTGGTTTTGTTTTTTTCTGACGGGCGAGTAAAATCTGTAGGGTTACAAGTACAATCTAAGTTGTCACAAAATTAATTGTTTAATATACACACTGACAAATCATGCATCCAGTTGTAATTTATGCTGTTACCTCTGACCATAGATTTGAGCAGGGAAGTTGCAGATCCACTCAGGCATAATACAAAATTGCATTTCATGCAAAAGTTACTATAGCATAACTCATAAAATGAATCCACCATGAATGTGTTGCTATCACAGAAAATCTAATAGTTCTTTAGGTTTAAACTGGGTAAAAGAAATTGACTTAGTGCTTTTGCTCTATCAAAGACTTATTCCAACACCTTGTTACTACATTATAACAGTTGTCATCCACCCCATCAAAAGTAAAGTGTTATTAAAGGGCAAATGGTATGGGTATCTAGGTTGGTGAGTGACAGTGAAAGTTATAAAGGTGAAATGGAGTTTTTGATTGGATTATTTAAAGATACAGGGTAGCCAGTCAATCTTTTAGCAAAAATTAGAAAAGAAGTGATAAAAAAATGATGAAGCAGGTACACACCTATATTTTTGACAACAAAGGGCACAACATTTAGTTCTAGTGCATCAAGGGTTCAAAACAATGTTATGGTTTTACCATTTATCCAGGATGCTGTTTCAATAAAAATGGTATTTAAGAAATTTTGGGATCTAATTTTACACATTGAGATGAATTTATTAGGGATGGAGCCATGTATAGTTTATAGTCGAGGTAACAACCTCAAAGGGCTACTTGAACAAAAAAGTAACAAACATTTGATAGGTTACAAATCTAAACTGGTAAAATGTGGCATGTGGCACTGCATATATATAAATGATGGCTTGCATGTTACTATACATGGGTACAATAGAACTGTCCAGTGCACAGGTCACTGTAACTGCAACTCAAAGATGGTGGTATATGTTGCATTATGCACAGTATGTCCTGCTTTCTATGTAGGTAAAACTACACGAAAATTAAAAGAAAGGATCGTAGAACACACTAGAGATATAAAGAACAAGAAAACTAGCAATACATTATATTGTCACAGTTTGATTTGTGCTAACTTTAAGAAGTTTGGATTTTTGTAATCAACAAAATAATTCCTAATGAGAGATGGGGCTATTTTAAAACTCTATTGGAACAACTTAGGTTTAATGCCATGAATATCTGGGCATTAATGTTTATTGTTCTATTGCTAGTTAACTATACAAATTTAGTTGGGTTGATTGTATGTTTAACTTTGAAGAAATTTATTTAAGTATATTGTTTACATTTTTAATATTTCTTAATATTTTTGTATTATTATGGCTAAAAGTATTTTATATGCACATTTACTTATAGTTTTATAACTAACTAGGTGTTCAGTTAGGTATTTAATAATGAATTACATGATGAAAACTCATTATAAAATGGGACAATTCAGTCTACTTGTTACGCTGATGATGCTCTAAGAATTTGATAGAGCGAAAGCACTAAGTCAATGTGTTTTACTTGGTTTTAACTCTAAAGAACTATTAAATGTTTCTGTGATAGCAACACATTCGTGGTGGATTAATTTTATGATTATCTGGTACTATCCTCACTTGAGAGGCTGTATTTCAGTGGAACTATGTCATAAATGTTGCCCACCTTTTGATTTACAATATGTGCTACATTTTTCACATAACCAAATAACCAGTCCTGACCATGTCGTGAAAGTCTAAAATATTGAAGCTAATGATTTTTACCACAAAGACTTAGCTTGAAAGACAAAATGCGCACTCAAGGGAATTTTTTTTTTTTTAAACATGTTTATTAATTTTAACAAATAACCAGTAGAACTTAATAATTTGTACAAGTAATTAACAATAAGAAAGAAATTTAACAGTGATAAAACAACTAAACTATCTACAAAGACATCTGCTTTTAGGTTACATCAGTGTACAAATACATGAATTTTCACAATGAAACTATCTTTTTCTAACAATCTTTGTAAACTAGCCCACATATTATAGCAAGATATTTTCCTAGATGTTCTTGATTTAATGGTCATTAGTTCCATTTGACACACATCAGTTAGAACATTTTTAAATTCTATAAAAGAAGGAGGGGAATCTGAGATCCAATTTCTATTAATTATCTTTCTAGCCACTGCTAGAATTGACCATAGTAAGGGAAGTTTAACTTTTTTAACATATTTACATATGGGGGTTTTGAAGAGGATTAGTGATTTAGCAATTGTGAAATTGTCTGTAAATAGAGCCTGTAGAAAATTAACAAATTCCCAATAATATTTCAGTTTTGTATACTGCGGTGGTGGTGCTGCGTTAGCGTTGTCGCCTCATAGGAAGACGTTGTCCCATTCGATTCTCAGCTAGAGTGTCTTCTGTGTGGAGGCATACATGAATGGGGCATGCCTACATTGAAGGTTGTGCATCAGGGCTGGTAACCCGGTACATAAAAATCCACTACCAATCATTACCAGACCGGAGTTCCGCTGTGGCGACCCCTAACCAAGAAAAGCCGAAAGACAACACACAGTCATAGAACATGTGTGCCCAGTCAGCATTTATCACTGAAATACATCTCTTACACATATTGTTTTTTTTTATTGATTTTAGTCATTATTAGTGGACTGTGAAAGGACCTGTGTAAGATTTCCAGGTATAAAGTTTCCATTTAATAGAAGAAGTTGTTTTACCAGCTGATTCCAGTATATACTCTTTATCTTGTTGTTTTGGTAGTTCACTATTTATGGCGTGGAAGTAATTTCAGGAATTTTCTGTACAACAATAGGTTTCATCTCTAATAATTTTGTGAATTTGAGAAAGTTTACCTTTGTCTGACACTTTCTGCTGTAAGTTTAATACCATGTAATCTATCAAAATTGGGGTGGATTTTTTTAGCTGTAGATGATATTAAATCAAGTTTATTAGAGAGATGTTGTCTAAATGCATGAATCTCCAACCAAAAAGTTTCATCCAATTCAAATTATTGGATTAAAAAGTCTAAATATTTAACTTTATTATCTAGCAATATCTGATACCAATATATTAGTTTGTTTCTGTTTAATAAATATAGCTTTATCTGGGTTTGATGCTAAAAGAATACCTTGTATGTATGCTATAGGATATAGAATGAAGATCCATTCTTTATACTTAGGATGCTTATATATAAAGTTTTGGAAAGTAATAATGATATTTGATAAGTAGTTAGATGAGTATCTTGATGTGACAGGGATGGAACAGAAATCCTTGAGAATCCCCAACATGGGATTATTTATAATATCAGTTTTGTATGTTTGTGGTGTATTAATTCCATGCTAATTAATTCCCAATATTTCTTCAATTTCACAAGAGTATGAATGGTCTAATTGTTGTGATATAGTTTTGATTATGGAGGATTTGGAGTATGAGTCAATGTCAGGAATGGCTATACCTCCTTTAGACCAACTGTTTATGTGTGTTCATAAAGCTACTCTGGGTTTATATAAAGCCCAGAAGAATATTAACATTATGGAGTATAATTTTTTAATGATTCTCTTAGTGTGAAGTAATATTGATTGAATTAATAAAGTATCTTCAGAAATATTATCAATTTAATTATTGCAAGTCTTTCCTCCATAGAAAAATTATATAATTCCAGCTTATGTATTTGCATGTTTTTGTGACTTTTACTATAGTTAAGGTGAATTATAGACAATGTATTTTGCTAAAATAATGCCTAGATAAGTTATTTGATCTGATTTAGGTTTGTACTTATTGTATACTCTACTTAGAATATTTTTGTCTGAGTATATAAGTACAATTTTTGTTTTTTCTTCATTAAAAACCAAACCAGAGATTTTTTGGAAGTCTGCCATAGAATGAAATAATGAAACTAGAGAAGAGTTGTTTCCATTAGATATAATTAGAACATCATTAGCAAAAAGCTGTATTTTTGATGATGTATCATCATTTATTTTAAAACCTTCTATATCTTTGTTGTTTCTAATTAGGTTGGCCCAGGGTTTCATATTAAGGTAAATGATAAAGGAGAGATTGGGATGCCCTATTTGGTACCTTTTAATATGGGAACGTGTTGAGAGATGTATGTGCCTATTTTTATGCATGCTAATGCTCCTTTATATAGATGTTCAATCAAATTTACAAATGTATCCGAGAAATGTATGCATTTCAGTAAGATGAACAGATAATCCCAGTTTACAGAATCAAACGCCAAGTTTATGTCAAGGCTTATTAATGTCAGGTCTTTCTTTTTCTTATTAGCATAATCAATTAAAGTTAAGGTTCTTCTTATGTTGTCAAAGATATTTCTGTTGTCAAAGATATTTCTGTTTGTAATAAAGCTTGTTTGATCTTCTTCAATTATATTTGGAAGAATTGTCTGTAGTCTGTCTGCAAATATATTCATAAACATCTTGTAATCAATGTTTAGTAGAGAGATGCTACTATATGAGGAGCACCGTGTTAGGTCTTTATTGGTTTTCATATTTGGACAAATAAAAGTGTAGTTCCAAGATGGAGGAATAGTAGATTCGATCTGGGCTGTCAAAAATACATTATATATTAATAAAAGCATTTTTAGACATTATTTTAAAGAATTCAGGTATAATACTGTCATTTCCTGTTGCTTTATTTATTTTGAGTTTGTTTATCTGAGTGAGGATGTGTGTAAATGAGATGTGTTTATCTATTAATTCAGCTTATTTGTTAAGGTTATTAGTCATATATTTAGTTAAGAATTCTTTTATTTTATCTTTTGATTCTATATTAACTTTATTGTGATTAATTTTATGAAAATAGTCCCTAAATACATCCAGAATTTCTGGTAGGTTAGAAACATTCTTCTTTTCTAAAAGTAAAAGAATCTATTTGATATGGTTTTGTTTACTAAGTCTTTTCATTTTATCTTAATTTATTTAAATATTTTGGATTTATTGAATAAGATAAGAATTTATATTTCCGTAGGCATATTTTGTTTTGTGATTTAGGATTTCTTTATATTCATCATTTAGTTTATTGATTTTGTTGTTGAGTTTAAGTGTGTCTAATTTATTCTGTATGACTAATAGGTCTTTGTCCCACATTTTCCTTTTATTATTATACTGTCTAATACTTTGTCCCTATAAATATGATTTCAAGGCATTGCAAACATAAATAACCGAGACATCTGCTATACTGTTTGTTTCTATAAAATTTTGTGTCTCCTTATTTATGAATTCTTTGAAATCTTTTAATTGAGTTAGGTATGCTGGAATTCTTTTAAATTGAATGTTATGCATTACATTTACAATAAGTTCAAAAGTTATTGAGTTATGGTCTGATATTGGGCAAGAGATGATCATAGATTTGAATAAATCATTCGCAAAAATGATTGGAGATCAGGACTCTATCTTAGAATAAGACTTATGTCTATTAAAAAAATGTATATGGTAAGGACTTAATATCAGCTTGATTGTTAATGTCATTGAAATCAAATGATATGAATTTATAAAGTCCTTTAAATGTTTTGCGTTAGCAGAAATTTTCCTTTTCCCTAGAACACTAGTGTCATTTTCATGTAGGTACAATTGAAGTCACCAGCTAAAATGATGTCTCCTTTGGAAAGGAATACTATTTGATAAAGTTGTTGTTTCACTGTACAAAGATCTTCCTATTAATCTGTACTATAACTAGGCAAATCATTTCTTTGTCATCCTTGTATGTCTTAATTGGGAATAAGTAGAGATTTGATTTGCTCCACAAAATAGCTACCTCTCTTTTTTCAGTGTGTGCTCTGAACTGACTAAGGTAGTGTACTTGTTAGTGCTTAATTTAGGTATGTCCTCTTTCAAAATATGGGTTTCTTGGAGAAATATTAGGTTAGATCTATGTAAGTTTAGGTATCTGAATAAACTTCCCCTTTTACGTAGGTTGTTTAAACCATTAATGTTTAGTGAGATCCCTTTTAAGATTACCATTTTATATACATAGCAATAGATAAAATATGCTCAGCTTATCATATTTTATAAGTATTTCTATGCTATTCCCTCCTTTATTTGTTAAATTAATCAAATCTTTGACCTGTGAAGTTCTTATGTGGGCTTGAGGGTCCTTGAATTTTATTAAAAATGAGAATATAATTGTAAGGAATGAAGTGGATGTCAGATCAGTATTTATACTGTAACATTGAGTAAATAACAAAATGTTAGGATTTAAATTTGCACCCAGCTTGGAGTTATGAACTCCAAATTTGAGCAGCATCAATCATTCCAGTTATCTCTCTATCTACAAGAGCAGTAATCCAGCTACCACCTATTATCTGTAAACATTAAACTTTGCAAAATCAAAATTTGACTCATCAATTTTTAAAGCCTATTATAAAAGGTCTTATTCAGATTATGTATTTTTTTCTTTTTATATGTTAATAGTTTCATTAAAGACTTCTATAGGTTCAATTATTTTAGGACTAGAATAATTAACTTAAGCTATAAGCAGGAACATATAAATATATGAAGTAAATCATTAGAACACTTCTTAAAATAATTTAGTAAGATCAGTTAAAGGACCTTAAAAAGGAAATTCAAACTAACTGATCCTATATAAATCTGATAAATATAGCCTGAGTTATTCAGGAAAAGATATTAATAAAATTATATGTTTATGTAACTATTCTGGATTCTGTAAGGATATCTAAACTTATCTAGAATAAATATATACTGACAGTAGGACATAATGAAAAAGATGCACATGACATGAAACATTTTAAAAAGGATTAAGATATGAAATGAGAACCTTTTCTGAGGGGTGTATGCAGAGCACATTAAATATGTGTATATTGCTATGTTATCCAACCATTAAGATTATTTAAACCTTTTTCTTATAGAATAAAGGAGTACATTTGTATATGTCCCTTCTATATTCATTTTTATTCATAAAGAAAAAAAAGGAAGAGGAGTAAGTAGCTAATCTACTCATACTTCAGTATTTACATCAAATGTGTTTTAGCACCAATGTGCTAAAAAATTATCTCCAAATAGACAGTCATATTACAATTCACATTAGACAGTTTGAGTCATGCATAGAAGTTACTTTGATAACAATGTTTGTGAAGTGGTTGGGTGTAACTTAAAATATGAAATACACAGAATATCTGCCTGTGCATAAAATTGAAATGAGGGTATTTATTATCAGCTGTCTGTAAAACACTAACACTGTTTCATTAATTAAGAGAGATCACACAAGAGTAAGGAAAGCAGCTTTCTGTATGGTGTAAATAGTCAATGTACTTTTCATTGGAGCAGAAACATTTTAAGTAACTCTACTCTTAACCTAAATGTATTCTGTGCACAGGCTTACTAAAATATAACTGGAGAGGAATTGCATTAATTTTAAAGTGTTGAAACTCCAACTATAACTCTATACATCAGTTCAGCATTTTCAAAAACTGTTTGATAAAGCATTCCCTATGTTAGCACCATGTTACTTTAAGCCTTCAAAAGGCATCTTGATAGTGAAACACTACACATTTTGTTATTGAAATAGCATAAAACATGTATTAAGATAGTTAATAAGCTTTTATAGTAGCTTTAACTCACTTCTTGGAGGATAAAAGTCTGTTTTCTTTGTATTTCCCCATTTGTGATGGTATTGCTTCCTGGTAATGACTTTGCAGGTTTACGTCACAAATGCATGAAGTCAGAGGTCAAAGTTTGTGTGGCCTCTTTACTCCTTCTCAGCATTTCTGCCCAGTGATGAAAACATTAAAATGGCTAACGATCACTAATCTCAAGACTGCTTGGGTCCAAAGTTTAATGAAGCTCAACACAACAAGAAGACAGCATGAGCTACACCACAAACCTCGGGAATCAAAGTCCTGGCCAAGATAAACTATGGCAATTCATTGTACACTAAAGTATAACCAAAGTGAACCATTACCACATTCACTCATTCTTCAATCAATAGCACATCCAGTTAAAAACCCTAAAAAGACATATATCTTTTATCATATATATATATATATATATATATATATATATATATATATATATATATATATTTATTTTATTTAACATGAATGTCAGATCCTGGTTTCACAGGAGAGCCCGGGGAGGAGAAATGAGAAGCATGTCTCAGAGATAGAGAATGAAACCTGAAAAACCGGACCCGGAGAAACCCGAATGCCAGATGCAGAGAACATGCAAACTCCACACAGAAGGCACCCCAGCCGAGAATTGAACCGGAGAACCTCTTGCTGTGAGGTGACAGCATTAACCGCTGCACCACTACTATGGATTTACTTCATTTGCCCTAACTTCCGATTGACCGACACCCATTTGCCCGACCCCATTTGACCAAAATTTCATTTGACCGACACTTTATTTGACCGACAAGTATTACTGGCAAGTAAATGGGATATGCCCCCTTCCCCACTGTAGTGCAACCTTGGAGTTAGAATACATAGTTGGGGGGATGTGGGGGTGAAGCCCCCCACTTTTGTTTTACTAAGCAATATTAAAGCAATACTAAACAATATCATATGAAATTAAGTAGGGGGATTTGCCCCCCAGGGCTATGCCCCCCACACCCCCCTAACTATATATTCTACCTCCAGTGTTGCACTACAGCGGGGAAAGGGGCATATCCCATTTACTTGCAATAATACTTGTCGGTCAAATGAAGTGTCGGTCAAATGAAGTGTCAGTCAAATTAAATTTTGGTCATTTGTTGGGCAAATGGGTGTCGGTCAATTGGAAGTTAGGGCAAATGAAGTAGACCCGTATATCTATATATCTATATATCTATATATATATATATATATATATATATATATATATATATGAAAAGGGGGGGAAGCAAAAAGAGCAAAACACGCACATATTCTATATCAATCAACTACATCTATATCAGAGCATGTTGTCAACTGTAAAACATGTATGCTAAGCCCTATAATGTGACGAGGAGCATCTCTATCTAAGCAGTATTAAGTAAAAGGCAACATATCTATATAGGTTAAATAAAATGTTTAGTAATAATAAGTAAATACGTCAAATTACTGACCATATATCTCAGAAACTGCGATAAGAATATTAATAAGTAAAAGGTGCAACAGGTTACCGCTCCCTTAATGGGAAAGTTATTTATTTCACAGGTTTCATATTTTAAGAGCATAAGAGACTTTGTGGAGTTTTGAAATTAATGGAAGATTACTAGAAGAGGCTAGAGAGCTTTCACAAAAGTATATAGGAGGTTGTAAAGATTGTCATTTGTTTTTCAGTCTCTTTTGTTTATTTGTTGACTTCCAAACTGTGCCTGATGCCAGTCTCTTTAATGAAGGACTAGCCCACTCAATATCTTCTACTTTATCCAATATTTTGTGTTTTTTAACATTAGCCAAGGCAGTGTCCAGATCCTCAAAACATTTTAGGATCATCAGGCAGAAAGATTTTCAGTTTTTCAGGGATTAAAAGATGTGTTTAAGTTGAGCTTTCTTGAGTTCTCTTATCAGTGGTAAAAATACTTTCCTTTTTCTTATTAACGTAGATGAATAGTTGTTATCAAAGCACCTTACTGCATCATTAACTTTTATAGGTGCTTTTCCCAAGCTGTTTTTAACGCCATCTCTTTATCATAGGAAGACAACAATCTTACTATAACTGATTTAGGAATGTTCTTGTTAGTGTTAGAGAGTGATAAGCCCTATGGGCTCTTTCTATGCCAAAAGAAAATGCCTCAGGTAAGTCTAAAGTTTTTGGAAGCCATGTAGTTAAAAAGCTTATCATGTTAACACCTTCAATGTTTTCTGGCAGTCCAAAAATCCTTATGTTATTACATTGAGATCTGTTTTCCAAATTATCCAGTTTTGTTTGAAAAGAGTATTCTGTTTGAGCAAAAATTCAGTGTTGTTCTCTCCCCTTCCTTAATCCTGCAGTCTATGTCATTAAGTGCTTCTTCTATACCTGATATCTGTGTTTTTGCTGTTGTAAATCCATGTGTAATAAGTCCATTTGCTTGGTGTTTTTTTCTTTGAAAGTGTCTATTTTAGATTCAATTTTATCTATTTTAGTTGTTAGCTCCTGCATGTTGGATAGCAATGTTTGAAGTTCTTTTTTAAGGATGGAAACAAGGTTGTTAGCCTTTGAGAAGCTCATTCTGGAGGGTTGGGATGATTGAGAAATTTCCAAGAAGATTTCTGACAGGAAAATCTGTCAAGTTTCATTTTTTTAGATATTAATGTAGAAAATGTTGTTCCAAGTAAGATAAGTAGAAAAAATCCATTAGATGAGTTTGGTGACAAATTTCCCTGGATTAAGAGATTGTCTGGGTGGAGCTGAAAAAAATCTGCTGCTATCCACAGCTCATCTTTGGCCAGGCCCCAACCCCCACTCTTGGGAACTTTGATAAAATAAACCTTCACAAATTAAATTATAGTAGATTTAACTGTAAAGACAAATTCAGGAGTCAATAAATTGATGACTAAACCAAACTGAGAATGTTCTGTTAAATGAAGAATAAATCAGAAGTCACTATTTTCAAATCTGAAACCAGGGCCTACTAGGAGAGAAACAGAAGCGCTCAAAGAAGTAAAATATTGTACTGTTTAAAGCAGTATACTTGTTTGACGACAGAAGTGCAGTCCTAAGAATCTATAGTTAAGGAGGAGCCTTCATTCCTTAAATCGCAGGATGATGGCTAATAAATGTTATCAACTGTTCACTAAATTATTTTGTCATTGGGACATGTCATTTTTTAAATGTTTTCACTTTTTTCCATTGTCATTGGACCAGCAATTGCAAGTACCACTAAAAGTATTTTCATCTAGGAAGGTTTGCATTCATTTTGTTTTTGCTTTGTCCTGGCATGCATTGATTTAGTTGGATAAGGACTGAGGCAGCACAGACTTTCATTTTTGATTATTTTTTCTCATAGAGATGTAATTCTGCTCATAACTCACAGATGTACAGATTTTCACAGAATGTCCAGATGTTTTCTCATATTTTTGGTCTGTTTCTCATAAAATTGGGGTTTTTCTGGCAAATCATTGGTAAATCTTTGAGAAACTAAGAAATGACCTTCTTGCTGCTTACTTAGTTTAAACACTAATCTGACTTTTAAAAAGAACTAATTTATGCAAAGTAAAATTTAATAATTTATTATTGTGATTGTTATTAGTATTTTAACCACAGTTGGACATCTGTGGTGTATACAGTAAAGAAAGTGGCTACAAATGATGGGTATTAAGCCCATCTATTGATGCAAGTGATTTACCCCTGCTTTAGTTTGATCAGTTAAATATAATTCTCAACTTCGTTATTTAACAAAATATCTATGATTTTGCCTCATATTTTGGTCAGTGTTTCATAAAATATGTAGTTTTCTGGAAATTTATTGAGGATTACCATTACTATCTAGTGATGACCACTTGAGAATCAGACTGCATCTTTTGCAGAAAAGGCATGATGATGTAAAACCTGCTATTCCAGCAAATATCTAACTATATAACAGCAGTATTTAAAACCTTTTCCAAATTTGGGGTCTTTGTTGCCTTTTATTTTGTGTCTTTTTCCCTGAGATTGAGAGATACCATGTTACATAGTAACTGGCTGTTGTGGTTGGAGAAGTGTGAAGCAATGCATTGTATTTGTTGAAATCAGTGTAGACGTAGTATTGGAACGGTCTATGCTTGTGTGTGAGGTAGGTCAGAGATACAGTACATTTAAAATTAACAAGTTAGCTATAATTTTGTAGTATATTTAAAAATAAGTTCGCCATGATTTCTTTCACCTTCCTGTGATAATGGAGACTGCTGGGACATGGACATCTCATAGTGCAGAATACAGATGATGGTGATCTCTGTTATTACCAGAAGGTAAACATCGACATGTATGTATCATCATACCAAACAGTTTTAAACCGAATGCTGTTCAGATGAAACATAGAGACTGTAAATAACTGCTTGCTGTTTTTGAAAATGCACTTTTCTCCACTATTGTGTGACCTCAGTGTTAGTATTTATGTTTTGTAGTATGGGGGGATGTCGTAACAAATGCTGCAGTTAGTACAGTTCAAAACTCTCCAACAGTAGTAGTTGTATCTCGCTTGCAAGCAGTATTTTGACATTACATTCTAAAGAAGATGGATCTCATCCTAATAATTTGTCCTAAGAATCCTATAATCAAGCAGCAGCTTTTCTACTGGCATTTGTGTTTTCAATTTAAAGTGTACATTCACTGTTGAGTGTCACAGTATCACAGTGGATAACATCGTTGCCTCATAGCAAGAGGTTCTGCAGTTCGATGCCAGGCTGTGGTGTCTTCTGTGCAGAATCTGCATATCCTTCCTGTATTTGTATAGGTTTCTTATGGGTGCTCTGGTTTCCTCCCACATTTCAAAGTCACACAGTAGATGGATTTGACACTGTAAATTGACCACAGGTGTGAGTCTATGTGCGAGTGTGGAAGAACTACCATGGCAGGGGTAGCCACCCAGCAGTGTAAACCTTGTCTGTTAGTGATTTTCATTGGTGAAGTGATGCACAGAATTCATGTGTAAAAAAATAGGAAGAAGTGGTTTTGGATGAATGGATTCACTGTTGAAAGGAATTCTGCTAATGATATGATTATGATTTCTCACTGGCAAATGCTCTAGATTTCAGATGCAATTACATTTGTGGGTGATTTTGCTTGTTTCTTTATCTTAAATAATTATGACAGATTTCCACAGTGACATTGCAAAACTGAGGGGAGAGTATAACACTGAAAATTGTCATTACTAGTGCCATATTGAGTGTCTTTTACACCTGATAAGGAGTTTTTTTTTAGGTGACTGCATTCGTATTTCCCTGCACTATAATGTGGTTATTTGCTTTGTTTCCATTTTTTTGTCATTATTATTATGTACTTTTGCTGTATCATTATCAGGACATTGTTCGGATTCAACATAAAAGAACAGTTCACTTTAAAATGATTTAGTCCAATGCACTACCCCTTCTGTTATCACTTTCCAAAGGTTTGGAATTTTACAGCAGTAGGATGTTGCTGTCAAACTATGCTCTTGAAGTAACATTTTAAGCAGTACACCAGGAGTACTGTAGTCCAGTGTTCACTGTGGCCCACATTCTATCACAAACTAATTCTAGCACGTCAGGTGGTTGTCTTTGATAGTTTAGTTGTTTTGTGAGTAAAGTAACTGATCATTGGTACAGTAGCACAGTTAGTAGTGTTGTCAGCTCATACTAGTGGCCCTGTGGTCATGTTCTTGGTGTGGCTTCTTCCCTGTGGTGTCTGCATGCTGTATCTCTCTGTTTGTGTGGTTTTATCCAGGTTAACAGGTATCCTCTAACACCATAACAATATGATGTAGATGAAATGACATAACTTCAGTTTGCCTGTATGTAAGCATGGTGTGTGTGTGTGTGTGTGTGTGTGTGTGTGTGTGTGTGTGTGTGTGTGTGTGTGTGTGTGTGTGGATGGGTAGAGCCAAGAGACAGCAGTTACTCTCATTGAAAGAAAGAAATAATTCTTATTTTCTTTCCTTTCTCATATTTTTAAAGGCCATTAATGGATCAACGTTTTGGGAAAAAAACTCTAAAATGCACCTCACAGCATCTAGGTCTCTAGATAAGGGTAGCCATCACCTGGTTTAATTTATCTCTTTATTACATAGCTATTGATGCCCTGTTGCCAAGTTAAGGTTTGTTAAAAGGATGCAGGAAAAAGTAGAGCTGATCAGTAAGGTTAAATTTGTTCCTTAGTCCTGTTTTTTAATCAGGCTATCACTGGATGAAAAGTTTGTTAAAAAAAATAAATAGAAAACATCTCATAGCCTCTAGAAATCCTATGGCTTCTGGGATCCTAGGGGCCCAGACCACCAGTATAATTCCATTATTTCCTGCACAGTTATATTGTCTTTACCAGTTATACTGCGTTGAAAATACACAGTAAAAAGCTGAAGAGTAACACAAAATGTGATAAATGCTTGAAAAAAGTAATTGGGATGGTGTGGATAGGCCAGGATGGGGTGAAATAAGCATGCATCAGTAAATGTGCAGGGCAGAGGAGCAGTGGGCAACAGGAGAGCACCATGGAGCTCTTCACCAAGGATACTGTTTTTCCTAAGGCTGGCTCTGGGAGTGATGTTCATGACTCTGTTGTTCCATCCAGTTAAGACAGAGTATGTGATGATGATTTGCTGTGACTAACCTCCCCTCCTGTCCCCCAGGGGTGCAGTCCATGGCCCAAGGATTTCTACCAGTAAAATCAAGATAAAAAGAGTTATAGAAGCAGCCAAAGAGAGCATTCAGTGGTCAGCTGGAGGATAAATGGGGGTGGGAAGTGGGGACTAATGTCCTTCTATGTACCTGATGTGGAAAATTGAAATGGACCCATACTCTGTATGTGTGTGTGTGTGTGTGTGTGTGTGTGTGTGTGTGTGTGTGTGTGTCTGTATGTCTGTGCATATTTGTGTGTGCGTTTACTTGAGTGTGTATGAATGTATGTGCTTCATTGTGTGAGCTTGTGTGCATGGACATGTGTGCATGCACGTGTGTGAGTATGTATCCCCCAAAACTAGATATCATCATAAAATAAGTAAAGCACTGAAACTAATAATCATTGTACAATTTACTCTGATGAGGGATGGGGACATCCACCCTAATCCTGGACCCACCCTTCCCACAAGCTCCCAGCCTACTACCACCTTCAACATATGGTCAAATTAAAGTTCCCCTAATGCTCTCCTGACCTGTCACCTAAACATCAGGAGTATTAGCAACAAGGTCCATAATCTTCATGCCCTTCAAGCTACCTACTCACCTGATGTGCCATGTCTTACAGAAACCTGTCTAAAACCAGGAACTAAAAATTATGAGGTTATCCCACCAGGGTACAACATACTTAGACTAGACTGTAATACCAGGAAAGGTGAAGGAGTAGCAGTTCTGTTTAAAAACACAATAGATGTCATACTAACACCACATCAACCCCCCTTGTTCAATAATGCAGAAGCCCTAGTTAGCAAACTACAGCTTATCAAAGGTAAATCTATACTCATTGCCTGCATTTATATCCCCCAGGCAACAATGCAAATACCCTAGATGACGTCCTTCAATGTCTTTCCAACACATACCCCCATGAAACTATGGTGTTAGGAGATGTTAATATTGACTGGAACAATTGTTCCTCTGAATCTTCCCCCCAACCATATAAACCTTCACAGATATATCCAATATATATCCTCACCCACCAGAATAAATAAATCCAAATGCAAAGGCAGTATCCTGGACTGGATTCTTATCAACAATCACCCAGACCTGTATAACACGGGTACCCTCCCAGATGATATGTGACCACCTACTCACTTACATCATTAAGTATAAATTAGATAACCACCACCAAGTTTTATATAAATCTATCAGAAATAGCAAGAACTTTAACTCCACTGATTTTCAGAATGAACTCAGAGCATGCAATTGGGCCATACTTAAATAACTTCCACTAGATGATGCTGTAGCCTACTTTAATTCTAAATTCCTTTCCATTCTAGATTCCCATGCTCCTATCAACACCCTCAGAGCCAAATGTAAGACTGCCCCTTGACTCTCTAAAGTAACCAAAACCAAAATCATAGCAAGAAATAAAGCATGGGACAAATGGGGCACCTCCAAATGCCCACTTGACCATATTAAATTCCGACAACTAATCAATGATACCAAGAAAGCCACACTGTTAGGCAAAAAAAAACTTCTATCAACACCTTCAGCAAAAACACCAGAACAAACCTCAAAATTTTAGGCAGGCATAAACAAACTGCTCTAGCCTGGCCAAACCCCCACCCCCTCAACTTGCGACCTTAAAACTCCAGAGGAAGCTGCTAACATCATTAACGTTTTTTTTATCAAACCATCCAATCACTAGCTAGCAAACTACCCCCCACGAGCTCCTTTCAAAACTCCTGCACAACTACTACTCCACTCCCTTTCGCCTTCCAACCTGTATCTACATCCACCATCCGATCTCTAATTAACAAACTAAAGCCCACTACCCTAGCAGCCGATCTCCTCCCACCAGAATATTTACAAAAAGGGGCAGTTGTCATTGCATACCCTGTCTCGATCATAATAAACCGCACCTTGACTGAAGCCACTATCCCCTCTCTCTGGAAGGTTTCTCATGTCATTTCCCTTCACAAAGGAGGGAATTCTTTAGACCTCTCAAACTTCCGACCATTAGCCGTACTGCCAACATTGGTCAAAATTATGGAAAAGTGTGTCCACAACCAATTAATGCACTATCTCACCCAAAATAAACTACTGGCCAACTCTCAGCATGGTTTTAGGCCACACCACAGCACCACATCAGCCCTCCTATCATTCTCTAACTCTGTCAGTATCAACCAAAACAATAACAAATTTACCTCTGCTCTCTTCCTAGATCTCTTTAAGGCCTTTGATATGGTCAATCACCAACTGCTTATCCGTATCCTGAAGGAACTGTCACTGAATAGTAGCTCTATTAAATGGTTCCAATCTTACCTGTCTGATAGACAACAAGCAGTTTTATGGCAGAATACCCTATCCACACATCTACCCATTACTCTAGGAGTCCCTCAAGGCTCCATACTAGGACCACTACTCTTCTCAATCTTCATCAATGACCTACCCACCATCACTCCCAAGGCCACCTGCATCCAATATATGGATGACTCTACTTTAATATGTACCGCCTTCTCCTCAACTGAGCTTATGACCGTAACTAATAATACTTTCAGTGATGTAGAAAAATGGTTCACAAACCATCAGCTTCTATTAAACCCCAACAAAATTAAACTGCTCATCTTTTCCTCCACCTCCAAATCCTCCTCACCATTCTTTACTATAAGTTCCAACAATGGCACAATCATATCCCCAGATACTCACACAAAACTCCTGGGTGTCATAGTCGATAATGCCCTAAAATATGATATCCATGTCAATAAAACCATCAAATCGTCAACAAAAAAACTGGGCTCCCTATACAGGATCAAACCATTCCTCACTCCTTTTGCAAGAACCACTATCGCTTGGTCCCACCTACTTTCTACTCTCCTCTATGGCTCCCCCCTCTTCACTAACCTGAACCAAGCCACCCTTACCAAACTTGCTAGTTGTTACAACCATATTGCTCGATTTGCTACAGGTGCTACCTCTAGGACCCACCATTGTATCAACCTAACTCAACTAGGATGGCTGGAGTTTCCCAGTCTTCTCCGATACAACCAACTTGTAATAACCCACAAAAACTATATCAAACTGAAAAAACACCAGCACTAAATAAGTTCATCAAACCATACAGCAACCTGAGGGTCAGTATGCTCTGCTGACAAACTGCTGGTACAAACAACTAAGAGCATAAATGTGGCTGGGGACTCTCTATTCTCCAACTCAAAACTTGGAATATGCTACCGGCCAAACTTACTCACCAATCCTCCTTAACCCAGTTCAAAAAAGCCTAAAACTACACTTCGAACAGCATAGGCAATGTCCCTGCTTAAACCCCGACTAGTCACCACCCGCTGTTCCTGCAAACTTTCCCTAAGCATTTTAATCATATACTCTAATAAGTGCATGAATTCTTGATGGGACTTAGCCCATAACTGCGTGTATTATTGTCTGAAACTGAAGCCGCATGATTCTGATATTGTCTATGTTTTATCTAAGTTTGTAACCCTACTAAAAACTGCATATTATACTTATCTCTAAATGTTTCTATTGTTCCTAATGTATTTGTACTCTGCTTTCTCTAGCTTTTCTCTCCAGGCCTCCACTGAAAATGGACATATATCCAGTCGTACCTTCCCGGTAAACAAATGTAAAATAAATAAATAAATGTATGTTTGTGACGGGTCTATATTATCACATCGAAGTCTAAAAACTTTGAATGTTATAATATTGAACCCAGTAGAGCAAACACTTGAAATAGTGGAGCGAAGGTTATGGACCGGGTTAAGGTAAGTGTGTGAATGAAGGTGAGTGTGCGATTGGGTGTGAGTTAGATGAGTTAGGGTTAGGGCCCGGGTCAGGTAAATGTGCAATTGTGTGGACATGAGGGTTAGTGTGGGGTAGGTGAGTTAGGGTTAGGGATCAGGTAAGGTGAGTGTGCGATAGTTAGGGACCTTAGGGTTAGGGTTGGGTTAAGGTAAGTGGATAGATAATGGTGTATGTCTGGTTTAGTGTAGGGATTTGTAAAGTGCATGTGTGTGGATTATTTATTTTGGTGTGCTTGAGTTGTGTGTATGTTTGTCGGAACAGCAAATTTTTTCCCTGGGAAAAAATTTGCTATTCTGACTGTTCGGTTTTCTGGTGTTTCGATTGAATGGGTTTGATATTATAACATTCAATGTTTTTGAACTTAGATGTTATAATAGTGACCTGTTTGTGACATGGTCAGGTTGCAGTGGATTCTACCAAGAAAGTTTTATCTGAAAATACACTAGTGGATTAGTCATAGAGATGCTTTATGAATCTTGGATGTAGGGTATTCTAACTGAGATTTATTCACAGAACTTTTATCTAAAAATAGTTTACTTGCCAAATGAAATGAGATGTAATCAAGTAGCAGATCATTGAACAGTAATAGTGGTTTTCATTTTGTAGTTTAATTTCTCTAAATGCTTAAGATTTTTACATGCCTTGATAAGAATGGACCCCGTTTCTAAGTCAGGGCACAATTAAAGTTCATGAAATCAGTATTGTTTCAGTCTTTGATGTTAGCTCTTCTTAGTGCTTGCAGTGTGCCCAGAATAGCATTCTTCTGCAGTTCATACTGGGTTGAATGTAGTGCTGTCATATGTAAGTACGAGTGCACTTGCAGTGTGCCCAGAATCGCATTCTTCTGCAGTTCATACTGGGTTGAATGTAGTGCTGTCATATGTAAGTACGAGTGCACTTGCAGTGTGCCCAGAATCGCATTCTTCTGCAGTTCATACTGGGTTGAATGTAGTGCTGTCATATGTAAGTACGAGTGCACTTGCAATGTGCCCAGAATCACATTTTTCTGCAGTTCATACTGGGTTGAATGTAGTGCTATCATATGTAAGTACGAGTGCAAATCATTTTTATTAGTCCTTTCATTCCTGTTACTGTTGGAACTCTCTGGGTAGCTTTCATCCACATTGCTCTTATTTCTGCTTGCGAATCCTGGTATTTTATGATTTTGTGTGTGTTTCTCTCTTTCTCTATCCCTCTCTCTCTCTCTAAGTAGGACATTGTAATCACTGGGTGTAGCAATTTCAATGATCACTGATACTTTTCTCGCATCTGTTTCTGAACTTTTGGTAATGGGGGATCCCATGTGATATGAATTTCATCATTCTCTGTAATACTTTCTGATCCGTGCTTCTTACTCTTCTCAGATACTTGTTTGCACAATCTCCAGTGCAGCAACCTTGCCACTTTGTTGTGTCTTTCTGGACCTTCAAACCTGAGTGCATCACACCCAACAATGAGCTGTACAACTGTTTCCAGTTCTATTTTATGGAACATACATTTTTCTTTTTCACCCACTTGTCCTATAGACGTAAACATCACTATCCTAAGCAGCCATTATTAGCCCTTCATCTATAGGTTTTAATTCACCTCTCCTTAGCCATTCCTGCATCAAATTGTGCTCATTGTGAGGTTGCTGTAGAAGATCTATATACTTGCCACTATAGCTTTGGACTTTCCAATTTTCTTTCCCTTTTATATGATCTTTTTCCTTATATTCTTTCTTATATTCTTTCTTTATTTTTTGACTTTTACAGCTTCTGTCTGATTTTTATCTCCTTCTGATTTGATTTCCATTCCATCTTTGTTCCTAATTGTTTTTTTTTCAAGCAATGATGCCATGTTAGACTTCCTCTCTTTGTGATTTAGAACTTTTACTATGTTTGGATCTGAATGAGATCAGTGAAATATATATATATATATATATATATATATATATATGTTGTCCCATGAGTGCAGATCTATAAATGGAGTCAGCTTCAAGGACACACATACCATCTTGAGAATAAATAATAGTACAATTTTGTTAAGGGTCCCTTGAGCTCACAAACTCATTGCATAGTATTCCAGCTCAATAAGAAAATGTGATCACAGCATCACTGCCTGAAGTGAAAGTAATATTTATGTTTAGTACATACTGTCCTTTCAAAAACATGTATTAACAGATGAATCTGCCCTGGACTTCCTTTAAAAAGTGTCTATATGCCATCCTTGGAGAGCTGGGCATTCCCAAAGATTTTTTAAGTAGAAAGGCCAGGAGTCTTGTTTTTGGGTGACGGTGGGTGCACTACTTATGGATTGACTTTCACTAAACTTACCTTATATAGAAACTGTGGAGCATATGGTCAATTCCTAACAAGACTCCAAAAGTCCCTCTTTTAGAATTTGCTAAAAAAAAATATTTCTATGGATTGATAGTGTGGGATGAATTGGCTTCAAAAAAGGATATAAGTTTACTGCTCCTTCTATACAGAGATCTCTGAGATGGGTGGTAGCTAATATTTTAACAACCCATTATAATCATGTTAAAATACACAAAGATCTATGGACTTACAATTTCTACTCAAACACAGCCCACCCCACTATTCAGAACTTCTGTGTAAGAGACATTTACAAGTCCTAAAAACATAGAACAGTTGGCTAAAATGAAACCTTCTATCACTGTGTATGCGACGGGTTGCCTTCAGCATTCATCATTCTTGCAGATAATTTGATCACCCTACCTGCATATTTATTTTCAATCACGGCATCAGGAAAAGAGCTGTGCTTCATATATAGAATATTTTTGCTGTTATTTCTATTCAAAAAGGAGACTAGTCCAGGGTTAAGCATACACGCTTGCTAAATTCAGTAAGGAAAATATAGAAATCATTTGACCAGGAATTACCAACCCCCTACAATGGCTTTGAAAAGGTCACAGAGTAGATGAAGCCTTGTTTGTAGTATTTGAATTTTTCAAAACAAGTCTGAATGACATCCAGCTGTACATGGTGCATGGAAATGTCTCCTGGAACACTGGTCTCCAGCATCATTAATATGGCAAATAGACAAAATTACAAAATCCTTTGGGTGACAAACTGCCCTTAACTTTCAAGGAAGGGTATTTGTGCTACCAGGATGTTAAAATGACTTACCTTAACATTTCACATCCTTTGTAAATGGTATTTCAATGAAGAGGAACAAAAAGAAATCTGGATTTGCAGAACCAACTGATTAGCTGTGTAACACAACATCTTCTAAACACCTTTGACACTGTCAGTTACTTTAAGATTATTATTTAACATTTGCTTAGATTGTGGGGTGAGTAGGAAGCTCAGATGTAAGGTATATAGATGGAGGATAAGGAGATAGAAAGAAATGTGGGAGAGGAGGGCAGCCTTAGGGAATATGCACTTTGCAGTAGCAGGTGGGTCATAAGACCCTTTCTTAAGCTGGATAGTTTGGGGTTTCTCTGATAAAGTAAGGAAAGCATAAGTTACCAAAAAGATGTGATGACTATGGACAAGAAATGTCTAGTACATTGGGGAGAGGATCTCAGAGAGGAGTTTAAATATAAATATGCAGCACTCTTTCAAGAAATATAGATGATAAACTAAAAATATAAAAGCTATAATAAATAATGCCTCTTTTGAAATGCTGACCTAGGAAAGCAGCAGCAAATTTCTACATTCCAGGACAAAAGAACCAGACATGATGCCAACCATCAAGTAAGACATGTCTTTCACAACAAACAGGGAAATACCTGTAGATAAAGTGTGTGTGTGTGTGTGTGTGTGTGTGTGTGTGTGTGTGTGTGTGTGTGTGTGTGTGTGTGTGTGTGTGTGTGTGTGTGTGCGTGGGGGGGGGGGCATTGTGTCACTACTAATTGCAGCACCTGTTAGAATATATACAGCTGAAGTTAGCCTAATGGGTCAAGATGGTTTTACAATGGTATGCATACAATAAGGGAAGTAATCATTTATATTTGTACTACGTATACAGAGTGCTGTGCGTACACTTTGGGGTACGACTGTGTCTGGTGCCTTACATCATGTACGATATTGTATGATATGCATGGAACTTTATAAACTCTGCTCCATGCTACTCATGATTTATGAATAGGACACATCCTTTATTTTGTGCTACCTATTTTCCATTTATTATTGCTTATCACAGTGTTCTTTCTCAGTCTGCATAACTACAAGTACATTGAATAATTGTATGTGTCTATATTATAGGCTATGACATTGAATTTCATCAATCTGTATATGTATTGATGCAACAAAACAAGAGTGCTAGCTTTTGCTTTGTATCAGTTCTGTGACAATTTAGTTTGCTGTTTGTTAAATACTGTAATGTGTTTGCTTTTGTTATCATATTTGTCTTATTTTTATGGTGGAGCCTTTATTCACAAGCCTGAAATGAGTACGGGCTCTGCTTAGCCAGATAAGCTGTTCAACAAAAAGCAAATAAACATACAAACACACATAAAATAAATTAGATTGGTCCTAATAAAGGACAGTGAACACTAGACTGTAGTCCCACACATCCAGACACTGTGTGTAGGTATTTAGTTTGGATATGCAAATCTTCATGACATTGTACATGAGCTAGTGAACAATTTGCTCTTATTACTTTTCTACATTTATGATTCATTTATTAGAAAGTCCCTTTCATTATGCACAGTTAAATTTCAGAGCCAAATGTCTCAAACAAAGCCCTCAAACAGGTTGTTTTACGAAACAGTTTATGGGAAACTTAGAGAAATTGTGCAGATTAAGCCTTGAAATTTATCTGCAAAATATTTATCACATGAGTCAGAATATATAAAAGCACATAACACCTAATATAATCCCTTGTATAAGCATTACACAGCAGCAACTTTAGCATGTGGAATTTGTGTTCAAATTTAACACTCTGCCAATCGTACTGTTTTGCAAGCAGGCCAAGAAAGCTTAAGTGGAAAATTATTTCATTAATTCCTCGGATCTGTTTTCCACCCCACCAAGACCTCATTGCTTTCCCTATTTTAATCACCTAATTTAATCACTGCTATGTCCCAGAAGGCTGGTTAAGGCAACCCACTGCCTGATGTTTACTCTATCTTCTATGCCACTAAGGTTGCTCCTTAATGTACAGTCTGCAAAGGTTTGTTGTACTTACATTCAGTGTTTCTGAATAAAATGTTTTCTGCTTGTATCAATGCACTGATTTCCATGCGGGTGCTGTGCGTTTTCTTCCTTTATTTATTAGTATACTGACCTGCTTGAATTTGGTTATGATAACTAGGATTATCAGCCTAAAAATCATTTGCATATTAATTGGCAATACTAGTAATTAGTATTACATTGCCAGCATACTGCAGTGGTGGTGCTGCGGTAGCGTTGTCTCCTCACAGTAAGACATTGTCCTGTGTGATTCTCAGCTAAAGCGTCTTCTGTGTGGAGACATGCGTGAATGGGCGTACCTTCGTTGAAGGTTGTGCATCAGAGCCGGCAACTCGGCACATAAAAATCTACTGCCAATTATTAGTGGACCGGAGTTTCACTGTGGCAACCCCTAATCGGGAAAAGCCGAAAGACACAACAAAAAGTATTACATTGCCAGCAGTATATATTCTTTACAATAACAGTGTAATGTTCTTCTTCAGACTATCCTTTTTCTACAACAAATATATAAACATTTATTTTTAATCACCTCCCTTGCTCTGTTACACATATAAGTGAGCAAGTGTACATACACACACACAAATGTGTGCATGCACACTTCACTCACATAACATTATAGGGCAAAGGCCAGAAACAAAAAAATAATACATCTGTCCATACTAAACAGTATCTGCATTGGGGGTGTGCTGCTGCAAAAATCCATGAACCATAAAAATGTTGTGTCTCATGAAGAAATCTCCACAAAATTATATCAAATTCATCCCTCCCATAACATACCTTACAAAAATGCTGTCTAATAATCTCTGTACTACTCACAATTAATCAACAACCTTCAAACTACTGCACAACCCTGAAAAAATCCCGTATCATTACTCCATCAGTCAGCCTCGCACTACTAAGAGATCTCTACACTCCACTAACAAATCTGTATAACAAAACTACAGTTAGAGAGTTTATAATGTACCAATGTATCATATTCAGTTTGAAAACAGTAATTTTCTTCATTAGAAAATGTCTGAGATCTCTCAATATGCTATAATTTTCAGAAGTGTATGCTGAAAGGGACTTTGAATTATACATGAATCAGATAAGGGAGGTATAGAGATGAAGACTATATATTTCTGACTCCTGATAGATATACGATTAGAAATGAATTGTCCTATATTGACATTTTTTTTCTTACTATGACTGATAAAAGGTAATTAAAAGATAGTTTCTTGTCAATAAAAGTACCAGATCCCTTATGAATAAGTCATATTTAAGAAGGATATCTTTTATATGGTATGAAGTGTGGAATTCCTACTTGCTGAACAAAATCATACTACATTTTTAGGAATTAAGCTTAATCACCATCTTGAGTACAATAGATGCTAAACTGATTGATCCCTTTTGAAGAACAAGCATACCTTCAGGGAAAGCTACAACAGTATCCACTTTATGGTTATTGGCAAACATAATGAGCCATTGTCGATTAACATCGGTCTTAATATCAAAATAGTAAATGTTGAAGAACTGGAGTGCTGAGGAAAAAACATTGTGGAGCTCCACTGGTGACCTACTTTTCTCAGAAAGCAGTACCCCCAACACTTAATGTCTGAATCCTGACAATGAGCCACTTGGATATTCAGTGGATAATGAGGGGCTTAATGTTAATTTCTATAACCATATGGATAATATCTGCATGGGGGATTGTACTGAAGGCTTTAACTAGGTCTAGATGAAAAGCATGGATGGTGTGCCCCATATTCTTGGAAGCTTCAAAGGAGGTATTTAAGAAATTGTTCATATGAGAAGACAGGACCTGCCTTTGACAAAGCCATGTTGGTATGGATTGAAGAGCTCAAGCTTTGCTATATTATGTCGTATGGAATGTTCCATGACCTTAGAAATGATACTGGTCAGACTTATGGGTCTCTAATTACCTGTATCTGTGATTGGGCTACCTTCTATTGTGAAGCCACTATGGGGTTACCAAGCATCACGTACATAACTAGTTGACAGATTGAGGCTACGTAGGATAAGGAGGGTTTGAGAAACTCTTTGATGCTTACCAGGAGGCAGACAGGTAAATTTTCTAGACACTTAAAAGTGATTAAGTGAATGTTTTGGTCTTTGATAGAGATGACAGTACTCAACCTTGAAAGATAATGAGATTGAAGGAGTTAGGTAAGTAATGGTGAGACTGACATTCGGGTCAACTTGCTGAAGATTGGAGCTGAATTTGTCTGCAAGATGTTGAAGATGGCCACATGATCACAGTTTTTTTAAACAATGGATATTAGTTCAGAGGAAACTGCATGTTACTTTTGAAATTCTTGATATTATTGAAGACAGAATGAGAATTTTGGTGACAAATCTTTAAATCATTTAATGGTACTGGGAAAAGAATATCCCATATAAGACCAGCATTCTTTTCCTTTTCTTATAGTATATATATGGTAATTCCATCATATTGATTTATACAGAATTTTCAATTGTATATGTGGCATGTGAGTCATATGCCTTAAAGCAGATGTCTAGATAGAAGTAGAAGGTGGAACTGAATGCATCAGCTTGGGTAAGAGGTTCAGCAGGAGTGGTGACTATTCTGAATTTTCTTTAGATTACCTGAGAATAATAGGACATTGATTGCCCCTATGAGTAGTAGGAATCATTGAGGGTATGTTATTGTTTCTATGGGAGAAGATTACAGTCTGATGGTTGGACTTAACCAGAGATGGTTTGATATATGGTGTTTTAGAGGCATTGACAATATTGGTGAGGGAAAGACCAAGAAGGACTGAACCCCTATTGGGAATGTATATAATCTGAATTAAGGAGCTGTCAGTCTTGGGTCTACTGCATATACATATGACTAGTTATATCAGAAGGGTATTTGAAATCCCCAAGAAGTAGCACATTGGCTTTGATAGACATTTTCTCCAAGTAACTCCCATATAAATCCTAAACAGCATGCGACACTAAAGGAGACCTAGCATTTCAAGGATATGGTAGTAGGTTTTGATAAGAGTGACCAAAGCTTTCTGAGTCTCTGGTTTGGGGTCATCTTGAATTTGGCATGAAAAAAGGGTTTCATAGAAAAATGCACAGATGTTCCCACAGTTCCAGTATATTGGAATTATGTTTCATAACTATACAGATATGGATGTTGTCAATCAGAATGGTCTCAAATTCAGGTAATTTATTTTACTTATGTTATCCAAGTAGGAGGACCACCCAAGGACAATTTCAGCCATGACCTGGGAACAAGACAAATATGTAGCACATGACAGTATGAGTGAATATCTTGCGTTCGACCTAGCTGATTAACAATAACAGAAATGTTTATGAAGTGTAGCAAAATATACATAAAATATCAGAGAGAGAGAAACGTAATGGTGATGTTTCCATTTGTTGTTGTTGCCTACATTAACAAAACATTCTTAGATACATTAAACTCTCTGGCACCAATAAGAAGGAAAAAGTCAGAGAAACTCCACATGTCACAAGAAACTAAGCATCATTTGACACTGAAAAGTATAACATTAAACAACCTGGAAAAAAAGAACTGTAAAATCTTATCTAGAACTGCATATAACCCCCTAATAGTATAAGAGACAAGATGATATACAAAGACAAAGAATATATTAAAAAAGAAAAAAATGGCTACATAAATGGCCCACTACATTGTTTATCTATGTTAATAAGTTAACACCAGAAAACCAATATTAACAAAATCCACTGTCCATGTTAACAGCTTACAGCATAGAATGTGGAATGAAGTGAGTTAACACAATCTCAGATATAATCAGTCAATCTAAAATTTTCCTTTAACATAAGAAATTCTAACCTAAGGCTAGCTCCTGTAAAATACATATTACATTTGTATGATACATCAAAAAACCTAAAACATAAAAAAATCACTCTAGCACTGGGCAATGTGCTTGCAGAATATCTGCACAAAGCAGTTACAGTAATTGCTTAATGAACAGTTGTATTGCACATCAATATGTAACTAAACCCAGAAGCAAGATCCAATATTGAAAATCTAGATAAACCAGACACCACAGTAGACATTGCAAAGTACAGGCCCATAATAGAAGTCTCACAAATATCTAAGACCTTAAAGAACATCCACAGTAAATTTCTGCTTAATGAGCAGCTTACTCTCTTCTGCACTGTATGGTTTCTGTCCACAGTATAGTATTGAAACAGCCTTCATCACTTTCTGAAACAACATAAATTCATAAAGAAACCAAGCTTTCCTGGTTGCTGCCAACTTTTTGGACTGCCCAGAATATAAACACCATCTCACATCAATTATTTCTCCACATTTTAATTAACATAGATATCAGCCAAAGCCTAGTAAAATGGTATAGTAGCTATCTTCATGACAAAACTTAGTTTGTGCAATGGCAGCAAATATAGTCATCTTTCATCCCCAAAAAACTAGGTGTTCCCCAAGGATCCATAGTGTGTCCACTCCTGTTCAATATCTTCATTTATGATATGCATAAGAAATGCAACCGACTCTATCCTAGCACAAAATACAAATTACTCCACCAGTATCTGAGCAACAAAAAAAACATCTCAAAACGTCAGATAATTGTACAAAAAATAATGCTTTTCCTTGCAAAAAATATATAAAACACTGTCAGCTTGGACAAAGTGCCAAGTAAAGTAGATTTAACATATCTGCCCAAAATACAATACAATATGAAGGTTTGGATTTCACGGTCTCTTCCTTATTTTCCACTGCCTTAAACATACCTCTCGGTCGTCAGATATTAAAAGCCATTGATAAGGCATTTACTATATATACACATTCATTGCATAATATCTAAAGCTATAAAGAAACTATGGACATTATACAAAGCAAACCCATATGTAACTGAAATTGATTTGCACACAGTATTTGAGACACTTTTTCTTCCCACCATTCTGTGTGTTATTAGTTAAAACCAGCCTACAAAAATACAGAATTAACAAGTTAGAATAGACATACAGTACAATAAAATGGCCACATTTTTAGGTAATCTTACAAACAGAAGTCATTATTGCAAAGCATAAAATAAAAGAAACTGGCTAGACCTGTAAATTGTTATTAAGTAGGTGAGTTTGAATTAGCCATAGTTGGCATGGATAGACCACAATATAATTGGTGAGGGGATGATTCAGTGTAAAAAGGATGGAGTGGACCAATCCTCCTATTCAGCAGGAGTCAGTCTTCTGTATCTGCACTTCTGAGGTTACTGGGGGCCTGGTGGTACAATAAATCAAAATAAAGCAGTTTCTTTCTGACTAAAACATTTAAACCAGAAATAATAGTTAAAATAAATAAAACTTGCACTACTCCTGTATTCTTACAGTAAGGTAAAATATATAAGTAGACTTGCACAGATAGAAAGCAGTGGTAGCCAAAATCAATACTGAATGGAGAGACAAATGTAAGAGAAGCATTGGCAGAGAGATAGCATTAATAAGAGACTGTAGATAATAGCTCAACACTTGATAAAAGTCACTATGCATTTTACAAACATGCAGCTGTTGCTGGATAAAATGTCAGACTGCATACCTTAGGGACAGTGAGTAAGATGGGCCTACACTGTGATGTTGAGGGGGAGTTAAGGATTTCACTCACCCTCCGAGTAAGGATCCTGAAGCAACATCTGCTGAGTTGAGTTATTATTTACTGGAAAAGAAAGCTATAAATAATTAGGAAAGTGGTGTATCAGACAAAAATGTGGCATACCATAATGATACAATATAGTCTTGTAAGCTATATGTGCATGTGATGCTGACATTAAGTAATTGTAGAAAAGCAGTGTAGCAGCAGATCATATGCATGTTTACTTATACAATAGCATGTTACTCTAACACTGTGATAGCAGTGTTTGTGAATGCCTAGCTGTAGAATTGTAAAACAGTAATATTCACTGAAGAAGTAATAAATACAATAGAATACCAGCAGTAAATGGAACAGCATCCCTTGGTGGAATGCAACACAGGCCTCTAGAAGTGACATGTTGCGTTAGCAAAATGCTAAACAAAGCAAGTAAGGCACACCAAAAACACTAGCATCCGCAGATGGAACAGAACATCAGTGCATATAAATAGACATAATCCTGAAACACTGACTTGATTTAGGATGCAACTATGCCAATTATCTTATGAAGGTAGTACCGTATAACAAAACCTTGCCAATACATGTTAGGCTTTGAGATCCCTTGTTTTATGCCAAAGTACAGGTACAATGTAGACAAAGGAGGGGGACAAATGAAAATAAGTAAGCAATAGATTGTTTGGGGATCTATATCAGATGAACGAAAAATACGTTCAGCGAATACGTAATGATCAAAACTTCACACAAATCAAAAACACCACCCGCTAAATATATATTCTAACTCCGAGATCACACTACAGTGAGGAAAGAGCAAATACCCTAATCCTCACTGTACTGAGACCCCACAATACCATTTTTGATTTCCATGAAGCTTCGATCTTTATGTATTCGATGAACGGATTTTTCGTTCATCTGATATAGACCCACTGTTTGGTAATCTGAGAAAATACGCAGGACTACGTGTTGCGATTAAGTAATGGAATGTCGGAAAAACAAGATAACACTTGGTCATAATAAAATATTAGTGCAACTATTTGAACTGATTATACCATTCTTCTGTGTACTAGGAAAGCAAAGCGAGATCACATCCGTGTCTAATACTAAGCTACAGCGTACTCCAAACAAGATCAAAACAGTTTTTAATATTGTACTGCCTTTGTACTAGGTAAACAAAACTATCAGATCACAGCAATAACTAATGTTAGTCTACAATGTATCAGATAAGCAAATCAAGGTGATCATAGTAACTTAGTCGACTACTTGCACTATTCAGTGGAAATCGATTTATCTGTGCTTGTGCAGTTCTGATGTCACTGGGCAGCTTTGTGGTACAATAAAGAAAAATGTAAGTAGTGCCCTTTACTAACTAAAAACAAGATATAAATATAAACTGTATAAGTTACTCTATAGCTGTGTCTGTACAGTAACCAAAGTGCTTCAATAGCCTCAGACAGAAACAAAATAGTAGGCCAAACTGATAAGTGACTGGAAAAAAAAGACAATGAAATATCAGGACAAAGGTAATACCGCTAAAATTAAAACACTGCAAGATAACAGACATAGACTGTTTAGCTGTAACTATGCATACTTAGCTGTTTATGTAAATTCATTGAAGAACTGGGCTGTGGCATCATTATGTGATGCAGGAATGTTCTTTGTTTATTATTCATAAAGTCATGTTTCTATTTATCCAGGTCTCAGAGTACTTAATCTGTTTTTTTTTTATCTAAATTACTGTTTAAAACTTGGCTTGGTGTGAAAGCCATCTTGTACACAGTAATGATTATTTTAGTTAGAGTATTTTAATTGCTATTATTTCTAGGTAGCTGAAAACTATTGGATCAAACTTATAGCAGTTTTTCATTTATTCGCTTACTTTTTTTACTTGCTATATACTTTGAAGAGCTGGACACTCTAACTGTATTCCTAAGAATGCAGAGAGTTGTGCATGTGCGCTCACTGAGATACTTATAAAGTAGATTTCTGGTTGTTTGATTTATATTAAGGTTAAGGAAAGTTCATTTTTTCTAGTACCTAAAGCAATTTTGATACTTCTGTTTTTTTATCTGGTTTTACCTGATGTCCTTCGTGGTTCACTGTTGCAGTCTTCACTGTAGGGTTCTTCCTGCCAGCAGCAGTCCCCGATCGGCCAGAAACCCAAAGTTTGGATCGGGCGCCAGCTGAGGTCGCATTTATCCTGACGTCAATGCGCCGGAAGGTATAAAGACCTCAGCTGACGCCATTTCCCCAGTCTTTCTTGCCGCGCAGTGCCCTTTGCAGTTCACTGATGCCGGTCGGCCTGTTCCTGTTTGTTTTTGGATCTAATACCAGGGTTTTCATTTTTTACAGATAAGTACCCCATTGGGGAGGTATTTTTCTTGCTCCAGTCAGATGTCAGAAAAAGTTAATAATTGTATTTCTTGTGGGAAGCAAATACCTCATAGGGATTTTCACTCTTACTGTATTCCCTGCCTGGGTCCTGACCACAACGTTGCTAATTGTGTGTTTTGTGCTAGATTTAATCAGCGTACTATTAGGCGTAGATATAACTTTGCCTTTTACTATTTTGGAAAAAGGTTTAATTATAACATGTCTTCAGATTCTTTTCCAGCTTCTGGGGTGTGTAAGAGGCGCAGGGATGCAGACAGGCCTCCAAGGTCCACAACAAAGGATGTTACTCAGTTATTGCCAGTTGCTGGTTTGTTGGTCGTCAGTGAGACACCTTTGCAGCCCCTGTCATCCACCTCTTTTAAACCAATTGCCTGCACCAACTCTGGTGTGGAGCTGATGGGGTCTTCAGAATTGCCAGGGACTGGACCTTCGGATACTCCTCCCTCAGTTGGGTCTGGAGCCGGTAGGCAGGTACCGGCTTCTGAGGGAGTTCTCAGGCCTTCACAGCTTCCTGTATATGTGGATTTGGGTTTACATGCTAAGTCAAAGTCTAAGGCTCCAGCTAAAGTGAAGTGGCTAGCACAGGCACCTTTTGATCAGGGTCCTAGGCCTCAGAGGCAGATGCTTAGGATGGCTGAAGATCTCTTAACTATGATCAGGGGTTCTCATCCCCCTCCTGACAAGAAGCCTAGATTACAGTCCGATTATGATTCTTCAGACCAAATTTCTGTTTCTTCTGCTTCTTCCCTTGAGCAGGATTATTCTTTTCCTCTTTATGAGGATTCTGATGCTGAAGATTCCTTTCCTTCCACCTCTCCTCCTGAGGATTATTCTTTTGGTGAAACTTTGCATGATATGAGGGTGCATTTTCACTGGGAAGGGCAGGAATTCTCTGAATCCAAGAAAAGGCTTAGGGATTTTCTTCTTCTCCCACAGCATAAGCCTCTTGGCTATTCCCCCTGTATTGGACATTTTTGATGATGTTTTTTCGGAAGCTTCTCTCTCTCCTGATTCTTTTCTCCCTACTCCAGCCAAATCGGATAGGTATTATAGGGTTCCAGATTCTCATAAATTTCTTTTTAAAAATCTTTCGCCTGATCCAGAAACAATTTCTCAGGGTCCTAAGGGTGTTAAAGCAGCCTCTGCTAAAAATCTTATTCCCTTTGACCAAGAGTCCAGGGCTTTGGAGAGATGGGGTAAAAGGTTTATACTTCTGCTACATTGTCTATTAGGGCTTTGAACTGTCAATTTCATATGCTGAAGTATCAGCAATACTTTTTGTCTGTATTTAAACAAAAGATGTCAGCTGTGTCTATTGGTGCGGATAATCAGGAGTTACAGGATTTATTGCATGCTATTGAACAGGTGGGTAAACATACCCTGCATTGTGGTTTTGATTCTTTGGAAGCTTCTTGTAGGGCTGCAACAACTGGCACTGTTATTAGAAGACATGCTTCGTTAAGGGATCAAAGCTTGCCAGATCAGATTAAAGCCAAACTTTTGAATGCCCCTTTGCAGCACGATGTTCTGTTTGGGTCCAAAGCTGAAGAGATATTGAAGAAAATGGAAGACAAAGCCAAATCTATGCAAACGGTTAAGGATTTTCTACAGGTGCAACCTCCTAGATTTAGCAGACATTGGCCAACTAAACCTTGGTCCTTTCCGGGCTCGGACAGGTCTCAGAGAGGTAGATTCAGGCATTCCAGAGGTAGGGGACACAGTCCCATTTTAGGAATAGGCAGTGGAGTGCCCCCTCTCCCAAGGGAGGTGAAGATAAGTATCAACCCTACTGAAAACAGTCTTTATGACTCTCCCTTTCTGGTTCCAGGGGCTCCTCTCCTGGAAGCTCCTTTGGGGGGAAGGATTTCTCTTTTTTATCAAAATTGGAACCACATAACCCGGGACAAATGAGTTCTGGACATAGTCTCAAGAGGATACAGATTTCACTTCCACACTTTGCCAAAACCGAACAGTTGGCCAGACCTGCCAAATCATCAGTGGGCAGAGGCACAATGGCAGGTTCAGTCCCTCCTGGCTATGAGGGCCATAGAATTGGTGCCAAATTTAGAAATAGGGCAAGGATTTTATTCCAGACTTTTCCTGGTTCCCAGGAAGGAAAATTCGTGGTGACCAATCCTGGACCTCTCTGTACTAAACACCTTCCTGGATATACCAAAATTCAAGATGCTCACTCTGCAGCAGCTGCTGCCTATGTTGGGCAAGAATGCTTGGATGGTGACTTTGGACTTAAAAGAAGCTTACCTGCATATTCCTATAAGGCAAGAGTGCAGACGGTATCTGCGTTTCAAAGCGGGCTCAAAACATTACCAGTTGCTGCCCTTTGGCTTATCTACTGTGCCCAGGGTCTTTACGAAGTGCCTGGCACCAGTAATGGCATTTTGCAGACAGAAGGGGATTCAAATTACCCTTATCTGGACAACTGTCTTTTTCAAGCGGATGACAACGACACTCTACTTCGGCATCTAGCCTTTGTGCAACATCTTCTTCAGTGCCTCGGTTTCACAGTGAATCTAAAGAAATCAAACCTGGTACCCACACAACAGATTACTTTCCTGGGTGCTCTTCTGAGTACTTCAACCCAGATGGCTTCCTTGACACCAGACAGAAAAGTGCAACTGGCTTCTTTTTTCTGACATCTGGCTTCAATGAAACAGCTGACTGCAAGAAAAATTCTGCAGGCTTTGGGTTACATGGCCTCCTGCATTCTGCTAATACCATATGCAAGGCTGTATATGAGGAAACTGCAGTGGTATCTCAAGAGTGTCTGGTCTCAGCATTACCACAGTTTGGAAACAGTGGTCTCGATTTTGCCTTGTCTCCAGCGAGAGTTTCTTTGGTGGGCCGAAGCCTGTCTACGGAACAAGGGGAAGCCTTTTTGTCCTGTGCCGACCAACCAAGTTCTGACAACGGATGCTTCAGATTATGCATGGGGAGCCCACATGCACGGGAGATGTCTTCAGGGTGTTTAGACAAAGGAGCAAATGCACCTGCACATAAATTTGAAGGAGATGCTAGCTGTACAGAATGCCCTGATAGCCTTCAGGGACCTTCTTCTACCAGGACCATTGTTGATACGGACAGACAACACTACAGTAATGTGGTACATCAACAAGCAGGGGGGCTCTCACTCTTACCGCCTGTGCAGATTAGCCATAAATCTCTGGTACACTGCTCTGACCTGCAGTGTCGACTTACAGGCACAATTCCTGCCAGGGAAAGACAACACTCTGGCAGACGCATTGAGCAGATGCATTTCAGATCCACACGAATGGATGTTGGATGTTCGGATATTCAGGATGATTATAAAGGCTTGGGGATGTCCGGACATAGATCTCCCTGCATCCCCTCAGAATCATCAACTTCCAACATTCTGCACAAGGACCTACCACAAACTAGCATGGAAAGTGGATGCCCTCTCATTCAGTTGGAAACACCTCTCAGTATATGCTTTTCCTCCCTTTCCTCTTCTACCTTGGGTACTTCTGAAGATAAAACAGGACAGACCGCACATGATTCTACTGGCTCCCAATTGGCCTCGGTAATTCTGGTATTCCACTCTGATGAACTTGGTTCAGGAGCCTCCCTGGATTCTGCCTCAAATCCCTCATCTACTGTCTCAACGGGATGGCCGGATACTGCACAGTCATGTCAAGACTCTGCATCTAGCTGCCTGGCAGATCCAGGGTCTGTAAACACCTCTGCCCTTTCCAAACAGGTATTTAATGTAATCCTTGAAGCTAGACGGCCCAGCACTAGAAAATCTTATGCGGGAAAATGGAAAAGATTTTGCTCCTGGAGTCAAGTCCAGGGTGGTGATTCTTCTGTTCCGAACATTCCTCTGATTTTACAGTATCTGACAGAGTTATTGCATACGGGCCTATTTTTTTCATCTGTTAAGCTTCATGCTTCTGCTATATCTGCACATTACAATACGGATCCTCCAATTTTTTATCATCCATTACTTAAACAATTTCTTAGAGGGGCTAAGAATATTCGGCCCCCTATGAGGGCTCCTGTTCCCACTTGGGATCTTAACTATGTTTTGAAGAAATTAACTTTGTCTCCTTTTAAACCTGCAGCTTCCACGGATTTAAAATTTTTGTCTTGGAAAGCTGCTTTTCTTTTAGCTATTACCTCTGCTAGAAGAATTTCGGAATTGCAAGCACTCATGGCTGTGGAACCCTTCCTTATTTTTCATCAGGACAGGGTATCTCTACGGACTAATCCCACATTTATGCCCAAGGTGGTTTCGGCAGTGGCCTTGAATCAGTCTATTCATTTGCCTACCTTTTATCCTAATCCTCAAAGTGAGGAAGAAAGTCTTTTGCACTTTCTAGACGTGCACAGACAGCTTTGTCGGTGATCATAGTAACTTAGTCGACTACTTGCACTATTCAGTGGAAATCGATTTATCTGTGCTTGTGCAGTTCTGATGTCACTGGGCAGCTTTGTGGTACAATAAAGAAAAATGTAGGTAGTGTCCTTTACTAACTAAAGACAAGATATAAATATAAACTGTATAAATTACTCTATAGCTGTGTCTGTACAGTAACCGAAGTGCTTCAATAGCCTCAGACAGAAACAAAATAGTAGGCCAAACTGATAAGTGACTGGAAAAAAAAAGACAGTGAAATATCAGGACAAAGATAATGCCACTAAAATTAAAACACTGCAAGATAACAGACATAGACTGTTTAGCTTTAACTATGCATACTTAGCTGTTTATGTAAATTCATTGAAGAATTGGGTTGTGGCATCATTATGTGACGCAGGAATGTTCTTTGTTTATTGTTCATAGTCATGTTTCTATTTATCCAGGTCTTAGAGTACTTAACCTGTTTTTTTATCTAAATTACTGTTTAAAACTTGGCTTGGTGTGAAAGCCATCTTGTACACAGTAATGATTATTTTAGTTAGAGTATTTTAATTGCTATTATTTCTAGGTAGCTGAAAACTATTGGATCAAACTTATAGCAGTTTTTCATTTATTCGCTTACTTTTATTACTTGCTATATACTTTGAAGAGCTGGACACTCTTACTGTATTCCTAAGAATGTAGAGAGTTGTGCATGTGCGCTCACTGAGAAACTTATAAAGTAGATTTCTGGTTGTTTGATTTATATTAAGGTTAAGGAAAGTTCATTTTTTTCTAGTACCTAAAGCAATTTTGATACTTCTGTTTTTTTTATCTGGTTTTACCTGTTTTTGTTACTTAATCAATGTTACACCGAACTTGTGTGGTAGAATTTTACAGTACATTCATTGAAGTTCACGGATTTTACACTGTCTCTTAGATAATGTTGCTATATTTTTCTTCATTTTTGTCACTCTCCATTTTTTAAACGTGTTTCTGTGTAATATCCCACCTTCCTAATGGAAGCAGAAGAGTTGTGTGCCATTTGGTATTTAAACATTATGCTAATTACATGTCCAGATTTTTAGCTGAATGTTCCTATTTTTCAACAGCCTTTCTTCCTTTGTTTGCTATGTCTGCAGGTTGAGAGGTGTGCAAAGAGGCAGTGTAAAATCTAAAAACATCAATGAACTTTATTGCAAAATTTTACCACAAAAGATCATCTATATTTGTTTCAGAAAAAAAAGTTGTAAGATGTGTGTCCTATTTCTTTAAATCACTGTTTCCACTAGTGTGTTGATGATGTAGTGTGCTTTTTTGTTCAGTAGACAGCTTCTAAAATTCAAGTGTGATAACTGGAATTCAGAAAACTGAGAGAAGGAGTAAATCAAGCCCGAAAATAGGGACATAGCTGCAAAAATAGGGACATGAAGATAGGAGCATTCCTCATAATTAGAAATTGTTGAAAGATCTCTGTATAATGTTCTAGTTTTATGTATCTGTTTATAATTAGTTGTATTATAACAAGCTCAGATTCAGGACGGGTATTAAATCTGATTTTGTGTTTTTAGGAATTATCCACATGCACAAAATTAGACTGGATCAGTATCCTTCCATCTTCCAGAAAGTGTCATTGATATGATTAGGTATTCAGTGCAAGTACAGGTTGTGATAATGCTGTTGCCCCTTTCAATGCAGTGGATGAAACTCCTGTTAATTAAGTTTCTGTATATAATGACATTAAAAGATTGTTAGTTAAGTCAACTGCAGCTTTTTCCGCTGAACAATGGAAAAAAAGATGTACAACTTTTTGAAGTCTTTGTTTTCCTGATTCTAAATACTTACATGCATGCACAAACATTAAATATTGCAAATTATATTAGTGAGGTTACTACTAAAAAAACTCAGTCTACCTTACATGGTGTCATATCAATGGTTTTGATAAAATATTAATTTTGAGTTGTTTATACTTTGAAATGCTCAGTAAGTGTACTATCCAGTGCACAAGCGATGAAGGAAACTTGCAAGCAAGTCCAGATATGTTAAGTTTATTACATTGAAGGTTGCTATGTCATCTTTGGGGAATATAACATCCCCTTGGCATTCTTCATTGATCTAAAGTTGTCAAAATAAAAGACTATTTGAGTAATGTTTCTTCATCATTCATCATCATCAGCAACAGACCCCCTTTTCCTATTTTCTACATGTGGTTGGGGAGGCACATCAACTTTTGTTGACTCTCTTGATTCAGTGTTTCTCTCCTTACCTTCTTCAACAATCATACCTGAATGTCACTGGTCTTCTGTCATATAATCCATTCATCTCTTTCCTGGCTATCCTTGTTTTTATTTCTTCCTTCTTCCTATCTTTTCCAAATCATCTTCACCACTTCATCTCACTCCTTCCTGCACATGTGCCTAAACCACTGTAATCTGTACTTTTTGATCTTCTCTGCAATTGGAGATACTTTGGCTTCAACTCCTATCTCATCATTTCTTCACCTGTCCCATCATGTCCATCCTATCATCTTTCTGTGGCACATCATCTTCATCAGCTCTCCCTTCACTGCCAGGTTTCTGTACCATACAGTAGTACCGGTCTCACCACAGTTTTGAAGATCTTACTTCCCAGTTTCTTTGGCATTTTCTGTAATATACTTCTGACAATCTCTGCCATTTGGCTGCAGTTCCTCTGATCCTAGATCTGACCTCCTCACTCAGACGTTCTTTCTCCACAGCTGTCCCATGCACATACTTGAAGCTGTCATTCAGCCTGTTCTGACTTACCCTATTTGCTGCCATTTACTACTGTTTTATCTGCACTCAGTTTTATCCTGTATGCCTTCATAGGTCCATAGGTGTGTACTAGGCTAATGGCACTGGGGCCTTTACAAGTCTTGCCATAGGGTTACCCTGGCATAGTGATACCTGACCTTAGTTCCGAGTGCCTCTGTTGAGTAGAGCCACTGGAGTTATCCCCTGGGGTGAATTTTCTGTTACCCATCAACTCATCAAGGTTTCTCTTGAAGAGGGTCAGTGAGGTGCTCTGCTTGACATGTATGGGAAATCTGTTCCATAGCATGGGCAGTCTCTGGGTTATGAACCTGTCCCTCCAGCATGTTCTGTTAATTGTGGTAATGAGGTTGAGGTCACTGGAGCGTGTGGTGCAGAGGGATTGGGATTTCTTTAGATGTAGCATTTCTAACAGAGCTGGGTCAGACATGGCTTTGTAAGTCAAGCAGAGATCGCCTCTAAGTAGATGATATCAGACAAAAAATAGTTGGAGTTTTTTTGAGTCTGTCCATATAGCGCAACTGTTTAAGGCCTAGGATCCTCTTTGTGAGGTACTTTTGTGGCCTCTCCAGTTGTTGCAGGTGTCTAGTGTGGTACATGCCAAATGGGGCGTTGCACTCTATGATTGGCCTAATGAGGGAAAAGTAGAGGGAGACAATGATCTCCTTCTTCCTAGATGCAAAACCCTTAGTAATGAGATGTGCCACATAGCAGGACTTTCTGACCACAGTGACAATGTGGTGATCAAAAAAGAAGTTGCTGTCAACCTGTATTCCCAGGTCTCGTATAATTCCTTCTGTTTTCAGTGGACTACCATCAATATGGTAACTCATGGGAACTGGGTTTTTCCCAAAGGGGATGATGACACATTTTTTGGAATTGAGCTCAAGGCCATGGTTCTGACACCAGTCGTTGGTCACAGTGAGGCCATTCTATAGGATATCAACATCACTTGGGGGGTTAATAATAGCTCCCAACTTGCAATCGTGTGCAAACTTTGTCAGCCAGAGTCCCTTCATGTTAGCCTGGACTTCAGAGAAGTAAATACCAAACAGGAGAGGACCCAGGACCGAACACTGTGGGACTCAACTCGTGACTAATCTATAGTCTGACTTGGAGTCAGCTACTTTCACACTGTGTGTTCTATCTCTGAGCCAGTTTGCAACCTACCTAGTGATATACAGGTTGATGCCAAGCTTAGTGAGTTTTTCTATGATTCCTGAGCAAGGAATGGTATCAAAAACCTTGGCCAGATCAAGGTATGCTGTATGAACCACCTTGCCTTCATCCACAGCTCTGGTGACTGACTCAAAGAAGTCGACCAAGTTGAGCAGGCATGATTTACCCTTCACAAAACCAAACTGTGTGGGATCCAGAGTTTGGAGATTCCCTATGTCCTTGTTTATTAGGTCCTTGATGATGCGTTCCATAGCTTTGCATATCAGACTTGTCAGGCTAATGGGATGATAGTTCCCAGACTCTGTAGTCACTCCTCCTTTGTAGAAAGGGATGACTGTAGCAGTGCGTCACTCAGTAGGGACAAAGCCTGAGGTGAGGTTGTGATGAACAGGGCACACAGGTGAGGTGCCAGTTCACTTTGTAGTTCATGTAGAACACAGCCAGAGATATTGTCACGTCCCATAGAAGCTGTATTCTTGGCCTTGGACAATGCTGTTTTAACCTGTGCAGCAGTAATACTGGGTGCCTGGCAATCTACTGGTATTGTGATTGGTCGTTTGGAGGGGGAGACAGGTAAAGTTGGCACTGAATCTGTTGGCCAGTATATTGGCGATATCTGTTGGCTCGGTATATGTGGTACCATTGTGCAGTAGCTCAGAGCAAATCTGGGTATTGTGGAGGTTCTTTACATAACTATAGAAGGCCTTGTGGTTGTCTTTATTATCTGCTGAAATTCTGTTTTCATAGCTAGTTTTAGCAGACTTGATGAGGGATCTCAACTTTTTGTTGAGGCTGATAAGGGAGTTTTTCCAGTCTTGGGACTTCACCTTATTCCACATCAGTTTCCTCCTTCTATTGTAGAGTTTGTTTATGGCAGGGGACCAACCAATCGGCTTTCTCATTTTTGGAGGAGAGCATCCTGGTTCTGTTGGGTATGGCAAGATCTATGCATTTGTGTATGTGTTTGTACAGTGCATTGGTGTATGATTCTGCTGTCACTCAGTTATTCTCCATTTGCATGGGTGCCATGAAGTCTGTTTTTAGGACCCCAAAGTTAGCTTTGGAGAACTTTTTCATGGTGTGAGGGATGTAGATTTCCAAGGTGATTAGTTTGTGGTCAGCTCTAACCTGGGAGGAGCTGACTATTGGTGTAGAGCAATGGTCGCCCATGTTAGTAATGACCAGGTCAAGGATGTTGCTACCTATAGAGGGGGTAAGAATGAGCTGGTCCAGGGCATTGGAATTAATGAACCCCAGGAAACATTGGGCAAGTGTATTGGTACATGAGTAGTTTACCCAGTTAATGGAGGGGTAATTGAAGTTGTCTAGTAAGAGCATGTTAGGTTGGACCCTAATATTCTCTAGGGTGCTTAGGAACAAGGAGTGCAAGTCTTGGGACATGGTTGGGGACCTATAGCAGGCTACGACCTGAATCGCTCTCTTACCCAATGTTAGCTGCACCTAAACTGTCTCTGATGCATTATGTTGGGCTACCAGTCTGGAGGTGTGTGCATCCTTTATGAATATGGAAGCACCACCGCCATTGGAGCTTCAGTCTAAATTCTGAGGCCAAAAGGTGTGGAATGAGTTATAGCCTGGTAGTGCATGGGGTGCTTTCTGCTGCCTTGAACCAAGTCTCTGTTACAGCCCAAATGTCGATGTTCTCCATTTTAAGGAGTGCCTTGAGCAAGAGCATTTTGAGATTTAGACTTCTTGCACTGAGCAACATGACCCTCAGATTGCATTTGTTTGTAGCTGTTACGGTTGTAATTTGGTCTTTGGAACACCACCTAAAAAAGGCACTGTAGGGGTGGCAAGAGCCTTGGCCAGTATCTGGAAGCCCAGGCATGGCAGATGCAGGCCATCTCTGGCAAAGCATCAAGGTCTGTCAGTCATGTCATCCCAGGCAGACAGATACTGGATCCCCTTAGAATGACACCAGAAACTTAGCCAATTATTGAAATCAGTCATTTTCTGCTTGCACTGTGGTATAATTTTGGGTGATGGTAGGATGCTGCTCAGGGCTAGGGTCATACCCGCCTGGGCTACGTAATCCGAGAGCTCCTCCATGTCTCTTTTCATGTAGTCCAGGGAGGTACATCTCAGGTCATTCACACCCTCATGTACAGTAACAGAGTCATATATGTACCTGTTGTAGAGCGACCTGAGTGCATGTGTTATGTGTCAGATCCTGGCACCTGACAGGCAGCTGACTGTTACTTTCTCCTTAGTCAACCTAGTGAGTGGGACATCAGTGTGCCTCACTATCGAGTCACCTATGACTAGTGTGTTGGGCATGCTGTTTGCTTTCGGGGCTTTGGTTGAGTGGCATACTGTTTAGGAGAGTTATGTGTCTCATGATTAATATGGTGTTGTGGAGGTTGAGTGCATTTCTGCCTTGGAGATCTTTCCTGCTTGGGTAGATTTGTGTTGAGAGCCTCCGCGAAGGTGAGTGTGTGGTTTCTGTTTTTATGTGTGGCAGTGCTGGTGTGTGTTCCAGAGGGCTATGTGTTCCATGTGGTATGGTGCAAGTCTTTTGTATTCCATTCACCTATCCTTTGCTGAAGTTCTTGGTCAGACAATGCCTACCATGCCACATTATTTACATACAGCAGCTTTGTTGATTTGTCCTGTCTGACCTGTTTGTTAATGTAGTCCATCACCAGAATGAAAAGTGTGAGCTCAGAGGTGAACCCTGATGCACACTCACTCCCACTAGCAACCCTCCTTTGAGTAAGAATACTTTACACATTTGTGTCTTTGAACATGGCCTTCACTAATAATGTTCCTGGGGCTTTGAACCATTGCAGGACTACCCAAAATGGTTTTCTTGTGACCTTGCCATATGCTTTCTCCCACTCTGAAAATGCCCATTTGTGCTTTTCCCTCCCCTTTAACGTCCTCTAAACTATCTGTCTCACTGCAAACATCAAGACAGTTGTGCTGCATCCTGATCTGAATCTGAACTGCTTACCTCCTTTCTTAGCTTCTACTACAATGTGTATTCCTTTATCAGTCACTCACGTCAGAATGTTCATGACGTGCGACATGAGTCTGATACCTCTGTACTGCCTGCTGTTGTAAATACCCCCTTTGATCTTGTATACTGGTACTAGTATGCTTATTCTCCAGTCATCTAGATACACCTTTTTCTTCATAATGCTATGAGTACACTTAGTTACAAGCTATTTCTTCCCTAACTCAACCAACATCTTCATCATATCTGCCATGAACTCTTCGTAGCCTGCTGCTTTCCCTGCCTTCATTTTCCTTGAGGCTGTTCTTACTTCTTCTAAGGTGGGCTCTTTCTTTTTAATTCTAGGTTGTGACTGAGAGGGCTTGAAGCTTTTGCGGGTTTTCCTCATTCAGAAGTTGCTGGAGCTACTCCTTTCACGTGCTTTTCATATCCTGTAGACTTGTGAGTAGTTACTGGCATCCGATATGAAGGGTGTCTGATGACGGTCATCTTTAGCTTTCTGTTTTTGCCTTGCACCCTGATAGACTGACTTTGCGCCATCTACTGAGTCACTTTCCAGAAACTGGTAGAGTGCCTCACATGCCTTATTCTTTGCTATTGCAAGTGTTCTTTTAGCTTCTTTGTAGTCTTTCTCAACCTGGTCCCTCCTTTCTCTATCAATGTTTTCTGCTCTCCTTCTTTCTGTTTATTACTGCCTGGACATCTGCATTTCATCACCAACTTTCCTTATGTACCTTATTTCCACACCATGCGCAGCTGCACACATGTACTGTCCTCACGCGTGTGTTTTGAGGTGCTGCTATTCTCCTCGTCTTCTTGCAGTACTGCATCCCTGACTATTACTTTGCACTCTTCCGCTTTCATCCAAACAACTTCCAGGTCTTCGGCCTAATCTCTGTTGACCTCAGAGCCTTCTCTTACCACTGCTTAGAGCTGATTGTGGAAACAAGTGCTTTATGCTGTGGACAGACTGTTTCACTGGGGAAACTCTTCAGTCTCTGACTCTAACCCAATGCCCTTTCCTTACTAGCTGCTTTAATTTTATCATTAAATATGTCAAACTAGAACTTTATAAAAGCTAAGGAGTGTGATAGCACTGAGGTATTTTTCTGTCAGAGGAAATGAAATGTACAATAAGGACAAAATCTTCCTGATAAAGCACACCACTTTTCATGTGCTTTCTACTTCTGCCACAATAGTAACAATTTCCATCCTTATGGGTTACCAAGCTAGTCTAATATTTAATATTTTGAAGGATTAAGTAGCTTTGTTACAGCTGACATCAGTCTTAGGCATAGTAATATAACTTTTCTACTATTTAATGCAAATTGACCAAAACACTTAAGAATAATTTTAAATTTCAGTAAAAATATTGAAGCTGCTATTGTTTGGACCTAGAAGATCCTTATTGCTTCTACCCAACTACCAGGAATCCTAAGGTAATACAAATGGTTTATCTATAGTTAATATTTTTACTTATATCCGTTTCATCTTAATTTTTTTAAGGATAAGACTGAAGCATCTAAGGTGCCATATGTTATCCTTGACCATATCAGCTTGATTGGACAGAATAGCAACTTGGTGTTTGGCAATTTTAAAGCCATAATTAATACTTATTTATTTATTTTATTTATTTACATTTGGTTATCAGGTAGTGTCGAACTGGGCCAGAAGCATGTTTTCAGTGGAGACCTGGGGAGAAAATTTCCAAAAGTATATTTATATAATTAAACCCAAAGTGAGAATGAGAAATGCACTAAAGTATTACTTACAAAGTTTTTTGATTAAAGATACATCTAAGCAATTTCACGATATTTAATATTAAGTCATGACAACATATATGATGATATAAACGTTCTGGTACTAAATGGAAATTATTTCATTCTAATCTACAGTATGAATCTCTTTTATTGAATTATGTACTTACATGTGACTAATCTAATATGTTCTTAAGTTTTAGGTGATCTGAATTTTCTGGTACCAACTGGGAATTATTTAATTGTAATGAACTGTACAAATCTCTTTTTTGAATTATGTAATTCCATGTGGCTAGTCTCAGAGCGTACTGTGTATCACATAGTACAACGATATTTCAGAAAGGTACTCACTTGGTATTATAGATTATAGTGACAACATATGAATGACAACCTGAAGTTGATTCTTTATGTGAGTTGGACTTTACAATGACTTATATTTAATGATGAATCATGTTGTTCTAGAAAATATTTTTTTATAAAAAAGTATTCATCACCTTACTGAGAAAGAGCTGAAGCAGTGAAAATCCATATGAAAAAGAAATGTCATCTCTGGTCATTTTTTTGAAAAGTAACCAAATACTTTAAATTGTTCTTGATGTACGATATCAACTTCTAAATGGGGGTTAGACGATGTAAAGGACTAGCATTAGCGTGAGGATTTTCACTGCTTCAGCTCTCTCTCAGCAAGGTGAGGAATACTTTTTTATATAAAAAAATTTCTGGAACAAAATGATTCATTATTAAATACAGGTCATTGTAAAGTCCAACTCAAATAAAGCATCAATGGGGGGGGGGTGTACACGATTTAAAGGACTAGCATGAACATTCTTTAGCTACTAATATGACTGCAACACTATTTTTTTATTACCATTCTAATGTGTGTAAAAATTACAAATGATTTTTAACTTACAGAAAATAATCATGTACTTACAAACATTACTGTAGTGACAGAAATTTTTGTGACTATTTGCTACTCTTAGTCAAATAAACAGCATTAGTGCATTGGAAGATACAGATGCATAAACTATCTTGAGACACTAATTATTTCAGAGAAGGATGGATTTAGATCCAGGATCTATAAAAAACAGCATTTAGCAATTCGTACCTTCATTGCATCCGTTTGCACTGCAAGATTCAAAAAAGAAGTTTAGTAAAGGACCAATATATCCATCTAGCTAGAATTACTTCAAACAGGGATGACTTGCTGGGGGAATTCACAATCCTGGATAACATGTGCTTACAAAGAGATTACCCGGTGGAATTTATTTATGCAATAGAGACAAAATTATAAATGAACATGCCTGAACTTTATGCTGAGTATAAATTATACAAAAAGAGAAGATTATAAAAGAGCATTAATCAGTGAATCTAATCAGGTGGCCCCTAAGGTAAAGGACATTATCATTAAGAATCACTGTAGGATCAGCTGCAACTTGTCCTTGGTAAACATTCTGTGTGCTGAACCATCCTTTGTATACAAAAGAGCATACAACTTAAAAAACATTTTTGAAAATTGTGGCACCCGCACCACTTAGAGTTTGGAATAGGCACCACAAAATGTGGGTCCAGTAAATTAGGTTCATAGGTTTATACTAGGCTATCTGCCCTAAGGCATTTATAAGCCTAGCCCAAAGTTTTGTGGCTTACGCCACCCCTTATGTTAAAAAAATACTGTGCCCATTAGTTTGTTGTGCCTCTGTCCAGCAGTGACACAGAGATGATTCCCGGGGTAAACCTACGATCTCCCATCCACCGGTCAAGATTTCTCTTGAACAGAGCCAGCAAGGTGCTCTGCCTCACATGGACCGGGATTTTATTCCACAGCATAGGGAGTCTCTGGGTGACAAATCTATCCCTCCAGCATGTCCTATTTATATCCGTGCTAAGGTTTAAGTTGCTTGCTCTAGTGGATCTGGTAGATTTGGATTTTTTGAGGTAGAGCATGTCCATTAATTCCGGGTTGGACATGGCCTTGTATGTCAGGCACAGGTCACCTCTGAGCAGGCGGTATGCGACTGAATAGAGCTGGAGTTTCTTCAGTCTGGCAGCATATGACAGATTTTGGAGTCCCTTTATCCTTTTGGTGAGGAACTTTTGGGGTCTCTCCAATTGCTGCAGGTGTCCGGTGAGATACATCCCGAATGGGGCATCGATCATTGGTCTGATAAGTGAAGAGTACAGGGGAACAATGACCTCACTTGATCTGGATGTGAATCCCTTCATGATCAGGTGGGCAATGTAGAAGGTCTTTCTAACCACTTTAGCAATGTGAGTGTCAAAAGAAAGGCCACTGTCAACCTGGGTCCCCAGGTCCCTGATAACCTCTTCTGTGCTTAATGGATTGCCACCTATATGGTAGCTTGGGGTTACCTTGTTTTTCCCGAAGGGTATGACTATACATTTTTTGGCATTTAACTTCAGGCCATGGCTCTGGCACCAGTTTTCAGTTTCCATGAGACCCCTCTGAAGGATATCTTTGTCCGATGTACTTTCCACTATGGCGCCCAGTTTGCAGTCATCTGCAAACTTTGTCAGCCATAGTCCTCCTATGTTTGCCTGTACTTCTGAGAAGTAGATGCTGAACAACAGGGGGCCAAGGACTGAGCCCTGTGGGACACCACTTGTAACCGGCTTGGAGTCTGACATGGTGCCAGCAACTCTAACCCTGTGGGTTCTGTCCTTTAGCCAATTTGCAACCCATCTTGTGACATATGGGTTTACATTTAAGCTGGTAAGTTTCTCTATAATACCCAAGTGGTAAAGCTTTAGCTTGGCAGCAAATCCAGCTCGTTCACTGCCTCCCCTCTCAGCCAACAGCTTGATGCAAATTCAAGTTCACGGACTCAAACGTAAAATCAAAACTTCATTTATTCACAATGGTTAAGCGCTTTCACTTGCAAGAGGCAAGCTTCATCAGAACAAAGAATGATAAAACTTCCACAGTTTAAATACAAAAAAAGGCGCCAAAAATTGGCTGATTGTAATTAATTACATCATTAAGAATTATTTGTACACTGAAAAAACATACTAACATAATAAATGCATGCCCCAATGGCCTTAAAAATATCTATAAAAAGTTAAAACTAAAATTACTATCAGAGACTACCATCTAAAAAATATATACTTTCTAATAAATATTATTAATCCATAATAAGCAGGGGTTTGATGGTGATATAGTCATTCAATCCCGGTGTTGTGGTGGCATCAGTATATACCTGCCACCACAGTTCACGATATAAGAGGTGATTCTTAATATTACCACCTCTGGGATTATTTTTAATTATTTCCAGGATCCCAAACTTAAAATTGTGGTCACTTCCACAATTTAAAATGTGTCTGGATAACGCATTTTTCGTATCTTTTTTCTTTATGGAATATATGTGGGCATAAATTCTCTGTCTCAACTGCCTCTCTGTTTTTCCAATATAAAAAAACTGACAGGACATACAGACTGCTATATATACCAACATAGTTGATCTACAATTCCCTTTTATTGTGTATATCCTGGTATGATTTACATTGTTCAAGCAGATCAATTTCTGTTCCAAAATGTATTGGCATTGATGACAGGTGCCACATTTGGATGTATTAATTCCTTTATGGTTGTCCATTAATGTTTTTCTGTCTAACATATACTTTAAGGTTTTACCCATTCTAAATACAAAGTGGGGTTGAGTTCCTATTTTCTCTACTATATTGTCTGTTGAAGTTAAAATATACCAATTATTGAGTACTATGTTCCTTATGAACTGACTGCATGGACCATATTCAATAATAAGGGAATTACTGTATGATGAGGTATTGTTTGTGCAAAGGTTGATTACATTTTTCTTATTTCCAATACCAATTGTGAAAGAATTTCTATTATCTAAGTTTACCATGATATTCGTTGGTGTATTCTCTTTCCCTAATAGGGGAAAATATCTCTGTTCCCGTTGTCCTAATGTGTATTTCATGGTGTCTTTCAACATTGTCTCATCGTATCCTCTCTCCTTGAATAACTCAAATATAAAATTCAATTCCTTAACTAAGTCATCCAACTCAGAAGTCATTCTTATGGCCCGGATACATTGACCCTTGAAGATGTTTCTTTTCAGTTTATAAGGGTGGTAGCTGTTAAAATCTAAATATGAATTAGAAAATGTCATCTTTCTATAAATGGTTGATTTAAAACCTTTATTGTCTTTAGTAATAAGGGTGTCCAAATAGGGTACCCCAATGTTATTATATGTAAACGTGAATTTTAAGAACTGACTACTAGAATTTAGATCACCCATAAAATTCTCAAATGTGATGGCATCATTCTTCCACAGAATATATATATCGTCTAAGAATCGGGAGAAATAGGCTATGTTGTCTACATGGTTGGTGTTAAAGATGTATGTGTCCTCCCAATCTAACATAACTAAGTTAGCAAAGATTGGGGCACATGCTGCACCCATGGCTACTCCACTTGTCTGCCTAAAAATTTCTCCCTCATAATAAATGAAATTATATTCTAAGACGATACTCATTAAATCCGCTAAAAGGGTAATTTTATCCCAACTTAAATTAGTATACTTCCTAAGGCTTCTTGTAAAGGCTTCAAGCCCTTCATCTATAGGTATGCTACTAAATAAATCAATCACGTCAATGGAACAAAATATTAGATTTTCCACAGCTATGTTAACAGGAAACTTACTCAAAAATTCCCATGAGTCCTTCACTAGATGCCTCACTTTGTCATATATGAATTTGAGAGTGGTATCTATGAATTTTCCTATAGGAAAGGTTTTGGCCTTGCTCCCTGAAATAATGGGCCTAAATGGTGGATCTAAGTGGTCTTTATGAACTTTGGGAATCCCTACTATAGTGGCCATGGTAGGGAATTCTACCTTCATGTATTCATACTGTTCCTCGGTGATTCTATGTTCTATCCTATAATCCTCGAGAAAGGAATCTATTCTTCTATATGAAATATTAAGTTCATTCAAAGAAGAGAGTTCGTAGTTGCCCGATGTGTGCAGTATATTATGAATTTTTGCACTATATATAGTAGTATCATAGATCACGATACCTCCCCCCTTGTCCGGTTTCATTACCCTGTAATCACGATCCATACATAGATCTTTAAGTATACAGGATTCCTCCTTGGTTAAATTGGTAGTACCTTGAGCTATTTTGTTTCGTTTGTTTCTGTTGTTGAATTTGTATATATCTTTAATAACCTTGTTCTCAAAAGTGGGGTATTGTGTCGAAAGCTTTTGCAAGGTCAAGGTAGGCTGTAAGGACTGCCTTTCCCTCATCAATGGCCTTGGTGACTGTTTCGAAGTAGTCGACCAAGTTCAAAAGGCATGATCTGCCCTTGACAAAACCAAACTGGGTCGGGTCCAATGTCTGCAAGTCCCCTATGTCTTTGTTTATGAGTTCCATTATGATCCTCTCCATAGCTTTGCAGACCAGGCTTGTTAAGCTTATGGGGCAGTAATTACCAGGGTCCGTAGAGGCACCGCCTTTGTGGAGTGGGACCACAGTTGCCGTACGCCACTCCTTGGGCACGTATCCTGTGGTAAGGCTAAGATTAAACAGCTGCCTTATATGCGGGTTTAGTTCCTCGTTGAGTTCGTGTAGCACACAGCTGGGGACACCATCAGATCCCATTGATGCTGTGTTTTTAGCTTTAGAGAGAGCAGCTTTCACCTGCGCATTTGAGATTTCTGGGAGGCTACACTCCGCTGGGATAGTTATCTCTCCTTTTGGGGGGGAGAGGGGGGTGAAGTTTGCACTGAACCTGTCTGCCAGTATGTTGGCAATGTCTGTGGGTTCAGTGATTTTTGTATCATTTTGGACTAATTCTGCGCATATCTGGGAGTTCCCACCCAGGTTTCTAACATAGCTGAAGAAGGCCTTATGATTGTCTTTTGAATCTATTGCAATTTTTCTCTCAAAGTTGGCCTTGGATGATTTTATGAGTGCTCGTATTTTTTTACTAATAATGATCAAGGGTGTCTTCTCTTTTATGGATTTTGCTCTATCATGTAACAGCTTTCTCCTCTTATTGTAAAGTTTGTTTATGGCCGGGGTCCACCAGACTGGACGCTTGCCCCTGGTGGAAAGAGTCTTGGTTTTATTAGGGATTACCTGATCCATGCAGTCCTGTAGGTGTTCGTAGAAGGCATTTATAAGGGCTTCCGCATCTTGGATTGTGGTTTCCACTGGCTCAGGGGCCTTGAAGGATACCACACCAGTCTTGAGTAGTGTGAAGTTTGCTTTAGAGAAGTTCTTCACTGTGGTCTTTTTTGTTTGGGGTGGGGGCGGGATGTGGATTTCCAGTGAGATAAGTCTGTGATCTGATCTCACCAATAAGGGATATACTTCCGGTGTGGAGCATTTTGTCCCAATGTTTGTGATGATGAGATCTAGTATATTTTCTCCTCTTGTGGGAATGGTGACTAGTTGTTCCATGGCATTTGAATTTATGAACTCCAGGAACCTTTAGGCTAGAAAGTTGGGGCTTGAGTAATGTTCCCAGTCTATATTCGGGTAGTTGAAGTCACCCAATATAATGGTGTTTGGAGATACATTTATACCCTCCAGTGTCTTCAGGAAGGCTGTGTGGGGTTCCTGAGTTTGAGAGGGTGGCCTGTAGCATGCTACAAATTGTAGAGCAGTTTTGCCTATGGTTAATTGCACCTGGATGGTTTCCGATGCTTCGTGCGTTGCCAACTTGCCACCAACCTGGAGGTGTGGGTATCCTTGATGAATATGGATACACCCCCTCCTTTTGTGGTGTGGTCCGGGTTTTGGGGCTGGAACGCATGATATGAGGTAAAACCTGATAGTGCCGGGGTGCTCTCAGGAGCCTTGAACCAGGTTTCAGTCACAGCACAGACATCGATGTTCTCCATACTGAGAAGGGCCTCGAGTGCATGCATTTTGAGATTTAGACTTCTGGCATTGAGCAGCATTACCCTTAGTTTCTTCCCATTTTTGTTTTCTAGGGTGGTAGGTTTAGAATTTGAGCCTTGCCTAAAAAGGCACTATGGGGTGGCAAGAGCCTTAGCCAATATCCGGAATCCCAGGGTGACAGGTGCAAGCCGTCCCTTGCGAAGCAGCGTGGCTTGTCAAGCATGTCATCCCAGGCAGACAGACACTGGATCCCCTTTGAATAACACCAGAAATTAAGCCAATTGTTAAAGCTGATCATCTTGTCTCTATGTTGTGGCATCATTCTTGGTGAAGGAAGGATACTGCTCAGGGTCAGGGTCATACCTGCCTGGGCTACATAATCAGAGAGCTCCTCTGTCTCTTTTCATGTAGTCCAGGGAGGTACGTCTCAGGTCGTTCACACCAGCATGGACAATGACTGTGTCATATTTGTACTTGCTGTGGAGTGACCCGAGTGCTTGTGTTATGTGGCAGATTCTAGCGCCTGATAGGCAGCTTACTGTGACCCTCTCCTTGTTCAGCCTGGTGAGTGGGACGTCAGTGTGTCTGACTATGGAGTCACCTATGACAAGTATGTTTGGTGTTGTATTTGGCCTTAAGGGCTGTGACTGCTTTGCACACTGATTTTGTGGTTTATGTGTTGCCTGTGGTGTGTCATGAGGTGGCAGTTGCTTGGATGTCTGCTTTGGAGGCCTGTGCTGTTTAGGTAAATTTTTGCTCAGAGCCTCTGAGTATGACTTTGTGTGTTTATGTGTTTGATTCATTGTTGTGATAGTTTTATGTGAGACTGGTTTTGTGGTGTGTGTAGATGCCTTCTCCTCCTGTCTGGTCTTGCCAGTCCTCAGTTGAGAGAGCTCAGCCTCCAGTTTGGCTAAATAGCTGCATCTCTCGCAAGTATTTGTGTTATGTGGGAGGAGGAAAGGGTTGTCAGTGTACATGAGGCAATTGTAACATTGCCTCAATATTCCCAAATTCACCAACTGGACAGGAGAGGATGCCAGCATCTGGCCCTTCGACATGCTAGAGAAATTTAGAAGTTTGGGGTGTAACTGAATAAGAAAGGACTTAGTAAGGAAGTGGGTACTCCTGGGGGGGGGGTTTGCTAGTGAGGGACTTTGTATAATACAGAAGTGCTAAACCTGAAAAGAAGATGCTTTTAAGAAAAGTAAAAGCTTTTAGGAACAAGTGCTGCGCTTTTTAGTTAAGGGATATACTGTTTAGATTACTAGTAGAGCAGTTCTAAGGGAAAAAATGAAGAACAGACTTTATGGAGCCAGAAAAAGTTTAACCTTGTTAAACTGGCACTGCCCGATGCTGCTCTAGTGGCAACTCCGCGCTAAATCACGCTAAAGCACTCTAAAGCGTGCTTGATAGCAGGGGCTGGAAAGAGCAAGGAACTGACCCCTTTTGGCCAATAAAACTACAGTTTCAAGTCAGTAACCACTCCCATGGGGGGCAGGAAAGCAGCTCAATGTTTTACACTGCCACTGATCAACAGAGAGATTTTCCTCTAGCCCAAGCAAAAATGGCCTCACAGAAACTTACAAAACAGTTCAAGAACAGCAAACCTGTAACTTGAACTTTTTTAAATCTTCAGAAAAGTGGGAAAAAAGCAAGATTTTTTTTTTGTTTTTGTTTTTTCAGAGATAGCAGAGGTTCACAAGTAATATCAATTTATAACAGTGCAGTAAATGACCCCACACAAGAGTGCTAGATCAAAGACAGAAAATATGCAAGTTTTGAGAAAAAACAATTTTAAAATTAAGTGCAAACAGGAAATTCAGTAAACAGCATCTGGTTGTGCTCTAAATACAGCTACTAATGCAGAAATCAAGTTTAACAAGCCAGAAAATGCTCAAACTAGGCAGCTATGAAGAAAAACTTATCAAATAAACAGAGGAAAAATACTTAAAATTTCAAAACTGGCTCCTTTCTTCTCTCAGCATTTTCTCCTCTTGGTGGGTGTTTCACCAACAGCCAACAAGCCTGAAAAGACACCAAAACCACGAGGCAACTAGGTTTTAAGAGAGGAAGATGAAGGAGTTTGGAAATGACCCCTTTTGGCCAATAAAACTACACTTTCAAGTCAGTAACCACTCCCATGGGGGGCAGGGAAGCAGCTCAATGTTTTACGCTGCCACTGATCAACAGAGAGACTTTCCTCTAGCCCAAGCAAAATGGCCTCACAGAAACTTACAAAACAGTTCAAGAACAGCAAGCCTGTAACTTGAACTTTTTTAAATCTTCAGAAAAGTGGGAAAAAGCAAGATTTTTTTTTTCAGAGATAGCAGAGGTTCACAAGTAATATCAAGTTATAACAGTGCAGTAAATGACCCCACACAAGAGTGCTAGGTCAAAGACAGAAAATATGCAAGTTTTGAGAAAAAAACGATTTTAAAATTAAGTGCAAACAGGAAATTCAGTAAACAGCTTTTGGTTGTGCTCTAAATACAGCTACTAATGCAGAAATCAAGTTTAACAAGCCAGAAAATGCTCAAACTAGGCAGCTATGCAGAAAAACTTATCAAATAAACAGAGGAAAAATACTTAAAATCTCAAAAGTGGCTCCTTTCTTCTCTCAGCATTTTCTCCTCTTGGTGGGTGCTTCACCAACAGCCAACAAGCCTGAAAAGATGCCAAAACCATGAGGCAACTAGGTTTTAAGAGAGGAAGATGATGGAGTTTTGGAAATGACCCCTTTTGGCCAATAAAACTACAGTTTCAAGTCAGTAACCACTCCCATGGGAGGCAGGGAAGCAGCTCAATGTTTTACACTGCCACTGATCAAGAGAGAGACTTTCCTCTAGCCCAAGCAAAAATGGCCTCACAGAAACTTACAAAACAGTTCAAGAACATCAAGCCTGTAACTTGAACTTTTTTAAAATCTTCAGAAAAGTGGAAAAAAGCAAGATTTTTTTTTTGTTTTTTCAGAGATAGCAGAGGTTCAAAGTAATATCAAGTTATAACAGTGCAGTAAATCACCCCACACAAGAGTGCTAGGTCAAAGACAGAAAATATGCAAGTTTTGAGAAAAAAACGATTTTAAAATTAAGTGCAAACAGGAAATTCAGTAAACAGCTTTTGGTTGTGCTCTAAATACAGCTACTAATGCAGAAATCAAGTTTAACAAGCCAGAAAATGCTCAAACTAGGCAGCTATGCAGAAAAACTTATCAAATAAACAGAGGAAAAATACTTAAAATCTCAAAAGTGGCTCCTTTCTTCTCTCAGCATTTTCTCCTCTTGGTGGGTGCTTCACCAACAGCCAACAAGCCTGAAAAGATGCCAAAACCATGAGGCAACTAGGTTTTAAGAGAGGAAGATGAAGGAGTTTTGGAAATGACCCCTTTTGGCCAATAAAACTACAGTTTCAAGTCAGTAACCACTCCCATGGGAGGCAGGGAAGCAGCTCAATGTTTTACACTGCCACTGATCAAGAGAGAGACTTTCCTCTAGCCCAAGCAAAAATGGCCTCACAGAAACTTACAAAACAGTTCAAGAACAGCAAGCCTGTAACTTGAACTTTTTTAAATCTTCAGAAAAGTGGGAAAAAAGCAAGATTTTTTTTTTCAGAGATAGCAGAGGTTCACAAGCAATATCAAGTTATAACAGTGCAGTAAATGACCCCACACAAGAGTGCTAGGTCAAAGACAGAAAATATGCAAGTTTTGAGAAAAAAACGATTTTAAAATTAAGTGCAAACAGGAAATTCAGTAAACAGCTTTTGGTTGTGCTCTAAATACAGCTACTAATGCAGAAATCAAGTTTAACAAGCCAGAAAATGCTCAAACTAGGCAGCTATGCAGAAAAACTTATCAAATAAACAGAGGAAAAATACTTAAAATCTCAAAAGTGGCTCCTTTCTTCTCTCAGCATTTTCTCCTCTTGGTGGGTGCTTCACCAACAGCCAACAAGCCTGAAAAGATGCCAAAACCATGAGGCAACTAGGTTTTAAGAGAGGAAGATGAAGGAGTTTTGGAAATTACCCATTTTGGCCAATAAAACTACAGTTTCAAGTCAGTAACCACTCCCACAGGGGGCAGGGAAGCAGCTCAATGTTTTACACTGCCACTGATCAAAAGAGAGACTTTCCTATAGCCCAAGCAAAAATGGCCTCACAGAAACTTACAAAACAGTTCAAGAACAGCAAGCCTGTAACTTGAACTTTTTTAAATCTTCAGAAAAGTGGGAAAAAAGCAAGATTTTTTTTTGTTTTTGTTTTCAGAGATAGCAGAGGTTCACAAGTAATATCAAGTTATAACAGTGCAGTAAATGACCCCACACAAGAGTGCTAGGTCAAAGACAGAAAATATGCAGGTTTTGAGAAAAAACGATTTTAAAATTAAGTGCAAACAGGAAATTCAGTAAACAGCTTTTGGTTGTGCTCTAAATACAGCTACTAATGCATAAATCAAGTTTAACAAGCCAGAAAATGCTCAAACTAGGCAGCTATGCAGAAAAACTTATCAAATAAACAGAGGAAAAATACATAAAATCTCAAAAGTGGCTCCTTTCTTCTCTCAGCATTTTCTCCTCTTGGTGGGTGCTTCACCAACAGCCAACAAGCCTGAAAAGATGCCAAAACCACGAGGCAACTAGGTTTTAAGAGAGGAAGATGAAGGAGTTTTGGAAATTACCTTGGCCAATAAAGCTACAGTTTCAAGTCAGTAACCACTCCCACAGGGGGCAGGGAAGCAGCTCAATGTTTTACACTGCCACTGATCAACAGAGAGACTTTCCTCTAGCCCAAGCAAAATGGCCTCACAGAAACTTACAAAACAGTTCAAGAACAGCAAGCCTGTAACTTGAACTTTTTTAAATCTTCAGAAAAGTGGGAAAAAAGCAAGATTTTTTTTGTTTTTGTTTTTCAGAGATAGCAGAGGTTCACAAGTAATATCAAGTTATAACAGTGCAGTAAATGACCCCACACAAGAGTGCTAGGTCAAAGACAGAAAATATGCAAGTTTTGAGAAAAAAAGATTTTAAAATTAAGTGCAAACAGGAAATTCAGTAAACAGCTTTTGGTTGTGCTCTAAATACAGCTACTAATGCAGAAATCAAGTTTAACAAGCCAGAAAATGCTCAAACTAGGCAGCTATGCAGAAAAACTTATCAAATAAACAGAGGAAAAATACTTAAAATCTCAAAAGTGGCTCCTTTCTTCTCTCAGCATTTTCTCCTCTTAGTGGGTGCTTCAAGAACAGCCAACAAGCCTGAAATATATATATTCCCATGTTCTCCCACAGAAAGGACTATCACACAAAACTGGACTGAACAGCAAAATCTGACTTGTAATGGGGAACTGGACAACATCAGGTTGGTATATATAGCGTTATGCTCTGAGTGTCACATTTTTTATATAGAAAGAATGTGTACTTAATAGAATATATGAGTGTCTCTATGATATAAAAAAAAATGAATAATGCTGATGCATGTTAATGTAAATATGGAATACTGGACAGAGTAACTAGAGATTTAAGAGGCAGAGATTGGGAAATTTAATAGAGTTTAGAGAACTGGAATGTCAGTTGCATTTAAATGTAATGAACCCACCTGATCTTAATGATATGCAACATTCCAGTCAGTGATAAAAATTAAAGCTATAAGTTTATAGAAATGATACCTTACAAAAGAAAAAAATTATTCCTGAATCGATTAATACACAACACACAGATGTGTCTATTAACATATGTCCTAACTTAAACAAATGCACATTTTAGAAATATTTTAAATATATTTTTTACTTATTTATTCATTGTTTAAACACATTTATGGCATTTTGAGACATGAAATATTGTTTTTACATTATGTCCCTAAACGATCTACAGGTTTACTTTTTAATGTAATAATAGTTGCCTCTTTAAGGTCCAAAAGCAATTGATGTTTTTAAACATTCAGATTCTGAGGAAGTTCTGGTTAAAGAATGAAAGTGCTTAATCTGGCAATAAGACTACATGTTTTTATTATTTAAAGCATCTTCCTTGTTTTGGATTTTAAGTTAAAACAACATGTGGTAAGTTATTTTCTTCATCTACTCTCTGGTCTTCGTTAGTGTTTAATGGCATTGTTCCTATGGTTACTAACATAAAACGTTTTAATTTTGCTGCTCTACATGATGTTTGAAGATGAAGGTGTGGTTGAGTACTAATCCATATCTCAGGTTAATGATGTAAGGAATGATTAGGGCAGATGGTTTCTAACAGTGAAAAGAGGCACATTTGTAGACTTTTTTGCAGTTCCAAACAACATGACTAATGCCTCTTGTGTGTTGACTGTAAACTTATAATAACAAGCCAATACCAGACTGCAGATCTCAGGGCTTGATTTATTTAGCTAAGTGTAGAAACTGCACCTTATTTTATATCTGGAAAATAGTTAGAATGCTGAAAGAAAGGATTCTGCAGCATTTAGATGACATTAGACGTAAAACTTTACTTAATGCCTTGACTAAGCATGTTTCTGCATTACCTGGACATAGCTTTGAATTCATTGTTTTACAACTTGTACATATGAATAAAAGGGGGCGGGGGTGATTTTAATAATAAATGTGAAACTGCAGAGACTAAATGGATAGTTAAGCTGCAGGCAGATAAGCTGCCTGGTATCAATGCATCTGTACCTTTAAAACCCATCCTTAAGAGATGCAGTATACATCAATAATTGAATGGTTCTGATAATTGGCTGCCTACTGTGTGTTTTTACTGTTTAATGGTCTTAATTCATGTTAAGTTTGTGGATCTGATAATGCACACTATGCGTGAAAGTGGTTGTCCTTTGCTTTTGTAATATTTTAAGTGCAGCAGTTCTGGTGGATGCCTGGTTTATCGTGGTTTTTGTATTATATTTTTTACTGGGCAACTTTGGCTTGTTCTGGATACATTTTCTTTCTTCTGATTATAATTGCTTACTTGTTAGATCTTTGTTTTTTGACATTTAGGTCATTATTTTAGTTTTTATGATATCCCTAACAATGTTCCCCATGGATCAGTGTCAAGTCTTTTCTCTCTAAAGTTTTTTTGTGTTATGAATTCTGAACAACAAAAATATGATGGATATTTTCAGATGGGTGTAAGATAGGCTGCATTGTTTGAATTCTAGTTAAAACAAATGCTCGTCTGGCATAGTTAGATAACCTACAGCTAGTTGATAACTAAAATTTTAAAGTTACATATTGTTGAGTAATGGATCTATAAATGCCTTTTACTAAGAGATTGTGATGTCTCATTTTGGAACTGATAATAGCAATTATCCATATCTCTCACAGAATGCTATTTCTTAGCAGGTAAATGATTTTACAAATTTTATTACCATGATTTTTAAATGTGATATCAAAAGGCAGCGTTCTGCTACCTAAAAAATGTATTGTACTGTTATGATTTTATAAAAAATTAACAAGTCTCATTATTGAATAAAATACATCTTTTTGCATATAACCATAAGGCAAAATTATAGAAATAGGCAGTATTGAAATATTTTCCACCTAACAGGTAAGTAGTCTTTGAACTGTTGTCTATGTATGTATGGAATAGGTCTAGGAATATAAGCAATGAATTATACATTTTTAGAAGTGACCTGCTGATACACTTAGTCAAGTATTTTGTGGAATAAAGCACAGGATTATTCCTATGATACTTGAAATTATGGATTATGTTTTGTCAATGGCAGAATAGAAACATTTCTTTTTCAGTAAATGCTAATCAGATTTTCAGAGCACGTGCCTGTTTTAATACAATTTTCATAATCATTTGAGTTTTGCAGCCATCCATGGATTTGACTTTTAGTGCCCTAAAACATATTTCAGTATTACTGAGGTATAGTTTCATAGACAGCCACTTGTGAGGCCTAGACAGTCTGACTCAAAAACATTTAACATTATAATAGTATTCTAAATATTTCTGGGATATGTGTTCCATAGCTGTTCAAAACTTCACTGAAGTCAGAAATACACATTTTTAAGAAACCAAACTATTCTAAATGAAGAAAAAAAAAACATACTGAGATACTATTGGATAAAACAACCTATACACTAATTAAGATTTTCCAAAAAGCCTCAAACAGTCTACCACCTCTGTCAAACTAATTCCTGCCCCTTACAAGCTCCCCTCATCTTGGTATTACTAACCAGTTCTCTATATTCATCAAGAATATTTTTATAGGACTGTTTTTCCTAAGTGATTGCTGTCTGCTGCTCCTCGGAGTTATCTTTGTACTTTCAAAGTGTACATTTGTGTACAAGCAGAATGGAAGTTGAATTATTTTGATACATGTAAAATGTTTGCTTGTGGAAGATAAGATTTTGCTACAATTCTTATAATGTGTAGCTCTTTTCGTTTGTATCTCCATGTTGTTTGACCAGCTTATCATTGACATAATACCCCTCTGCAGATTTAAATCGGTTTTCATTGCCCTCCTTCAGTAATAATTAAAATCAATCAACAAATTTTAGACCGACTACCCTACTTTGTCCCTTGCCAAAATACTTAAGTCATCCATTCCACATTTCCTGATTTCCTAAGCAATGAAACCTTAATGTCTGTCATGCAACAAGCTTCATGTCCCATTATGGAATAGATAACGTTAACCTACCCATGGCTAAAGGTCTCATCTCATCATAGTTTGTGTCACAAGGTACTATTTGTAGACCTATCAAAGGTCTTCCGTATAGTGGACCATTACCTACTGTAAAACTAATTAAGTTGATTTGGCCAAATGTTCTCATCTGTAGTCAGTATTCATTGTTATTTGTCAAAATAGACCTCAGCAGTTTGATGGACCTGCACTATATCAGTGTCTGTCACAACCCAAAAAGGTGTCTTTCAGCACTGCATCCAAGCCACCATCTGTTTTCAGAATTTACCAATGATGTGTTCTAATACTGTGCATCACTCTCTGTCATGTAGTACGCTGATGCCATTTCTTCTCCTGTTGTATCATAGTTCTATCTATGGCCAGAAACAGTACTCAGATTTTGCTGTAGTTTTATTAGAATTTAAGCAGCAATGCATTATAAACAGTTACAGCGAACTAAACAGAAAAGTAAGACTTGGCTTTTAGAAGACAAAGTGGCAAATTGTTAATTATATCATACAACTGACTGCTCAGCAGCATTGTCACTTGTGTCTTAATTAGAGAGAAAAAAATGAAAGATGTATAACTATACATTAGCCAATCAAAGCACAAAATAGTTAAATAAAAACATATTTCCCCATCACCAGAAAAAGGACCACCACTACAACCTATTGCACCTACAGCATGGTTGACGTCTACCCTACTACAAGAGTTTAGCTGTGGGCCTGTTTGAACCATTTCCTTTCTTTTAGAGCCGTGTTTTCACCACAGGGCCCTGTTTTCACAGGTTCATAGTTTTACTGGACTAATGACCACTAGGGTCCTCACAAGCCTAGCTGTGAATCCCTCACCATTTAGTTCCTGAGTACCATGGGTTTCTATAAGGGGGACATGTTAGCAGGAATGTAACTAAGGATTGGGGGGGTTGTTAGGTAGGATAATACTTTTCATATTGATGGACTCTGTCCTTAAAGGGCATGGGGCCAGACCTGGGATAGACGTACAATTTCCCATCCAATTGTCAAAGTTATGTTTGAATAGAGTCAGGGATGAACTCTGTTTTACATGGATGGAGAACTTATTCCATAGTGCGGTAGTCCCATGGGGCACATATCTGTCCCTCCAACACATTCTGTTTGTCACAAGTGATATAGTGTTTCTGTTACTGTTGTTTTGTGCATGTGCAACAGATCCATCAGAACTGGGTCTGAGTAAGCTCTGTAAGGCAGGCAAAGATCCCCTCTCAGCAACTTTTAGCATATTGAATATAGAGACACAGCCTTTAGATGATCAGTGAAGGACAGGGTATTCATTCCCTAAATTCTCCTGGTTAGAAACCTTTTGGGTATTCCAACTATTGTAAGTGACTGGTCACTATCACTGACATGCCAAAGGGGCATTGTATTCAGTGATAGTTCTGATGAGGGCCATTTAGAATGGTACTATAACTTCCTTGGTCCTGGATGCTACACCATAACCTATAAGTTGGGTGACATAGAATGATTTTATTATGATCTTAGGAAAATGTTGGTCAAGTGCCAAATTGCTGTTTACATATGTTTCCGGATCCCTTATTAATGGTTCAAATCTTAGAGGCATTTTATCAATGAATAATTAACTTGGATTGACAATTTCCTGAAAGGTATTATGATGCATTTTTGGCACTGAGTTTGACCATTGTTTTGGCACCAGTCATTTGTCTTTGTTAAACCTACATGCAAGATGTTGGTGTCTTTACGGAATCTGTAATAACTACCAATTTACAGCCATCTGTGAACCTGGTGAGCCAGAGGCCTTAAACATTATTAGCCTTGACTTCAGAGACAAAGATGCCAAACAGGAGCGGTTCCAGCCCAGAGCCCTGGGGGCACTCCACTGATGACCAGTCTGTTGGTGGAGGTGGTGTCACTGATCATAACTTCTTGGGTCCTGACTGTGAGCCAGCCAGCAGTCCATCGAGTCATTTAAGGATTTACACCCAGCTTCATTTTATCACCACATATTGCAGTGTTGTAGCTAAGAAATCCAGCAGAGATGCAGATTATTTTTTCTTCAGTACAAACTGGGTGGAAGTTATGAAAGAGGAATACAGTAAATTTCTATAGTAATTTGTGTAGACAAATATGCTTTGAGGGGCATCCCTAGAAACAGCACATATGGATTCAGTGGTATGGCTCAACCCATAACCCAATGGGTAATATCCACATATTCCTCTCAAAAGGCATAATCTTCGGGCAATTCCATTAATAGTAGGGAATAGCTATCCCCTTGCTCCCATATAAACATCCTATATACTGAGTCACATGGAATAACTTTGCAAGCCTGATGGAGATAAAAATGCCACTAACATAAGATGTAATGTTGACAAATCTGGGCAACATCTCTCTCTCATTCTTAGTAAATGTAACATGCTTGCTGAGTTTGAATTTTTTAAACTCTACTGAGTTACTTGTATTGTTTCAGTACTGAACACTGTGTTTTCAATGGATCCAGTGTGTTTTAACAAAACAAAATTGGAGATATACTATATCATGTCCTAATTAACACAAAAACTATTTTCAGTTCATTTGGAACCTTCTTCCAGAATTCCTGCAGACACCTTCTGCTTTTCCAAACTAACCATAGACAGTTCCATAAGTATCCCAAAAGTCTACCATATTACAGGTTCTGCAATGTATATTTCTGTTTCTTGCATACATACCCAAGAGGCAGCTGTACATCAGAGCTCTTTGGAACATCATGAGATGACTAATTGAAGTATACAGATCGAATTCCTATTCCTTCTCCATCTTTTTGTCTATCAGTCTTTAAGTGCAGATAGGAAAGTAATTAGGAACTTGCTATCCTGGCTTTGCATCCGCTCATTTTCCTGTGCAATTACTTCAGTCTCATGTGCCCTATTAGTAAAGAGAAATCTTCACAAGCGAATAATTAAAAAAAAAAAAAAAGACTTACATTTTGGAAGAAAGCACACCATTTAAAATATGGAATTGACATCTTCAACTGAGTTAGACTTTTTTCCTAATAACTTTGCCTTTTCTTTCTAGGTGCAGATATATTTCTAAACCTTGATCATAAAAGCATGTCTGCAATTATGTATTTAATGTAATGGAGTTATATCTAAAATAACGAAGAATTAACTGAAAAAAAAACATTATTTTCACCATTAGTAGTCTAGAGTTGAAAAACAGGTACAGCTTAGCCAGTGTTTAACAGATGCAACTCACTGACACTCTTGCCACCTCATCTTTATGATCTGGATTGTGTTTGAGAAACATATAAAATATTGTGGGGTGTAGCTCGGCCTGAGGAGAAACACCAACTTATTTAAAACTCTCTCCCCAATAACTGTTTTATACAAATAATAGTAGATTCCAAGTCTTTTGGTCTTCAGAAAGTAAATTGATAATGGCAGGAAGGTTTACATGCTGTTAGAGCAATTTGAGGCAAGTAAAGAAGAAAAGTTTTTTTGTCTGAGTACTTTTCTGTGATGGTGTAGGACCCGGTGGCCCGTCATTCTTTAGTGCTAACTGTGCAAGAGACATTCATATCTATACAGAATCAAATTAGTAGCTCTGTAGAGGAAGATAGGCAAATAAAACATATCTTGTTGGTGAAAGACACAAAAGACTGGAACTTGAGGAACATGTACTTAACTTGCAACTCAAAACTGAAGATTTTGAAAAATCTATGTTGAAGGTGCAATGTAATGTAATGATTACAGGGATTCCGGAAAGTGTTAATTTTATTAGAATTATCAGCATGTGCGAATACAGTAACAAAAGAAAGAATGAAACATCCTCATGACTATTACTTTAGAGTTGAAAAGATTCATAAAGTTAGCCAAAGAAGATCAGAGTCAGAAGATTCCAGACACATGCTTATAGCACTTAGATGATTACAAACAAGAGAATGGATTATTCAGTGCAATAGAAAGAAGAGAGATTACACTTTGAACCAATATAATCTCAAATGTATGGAATAATTTTCTACATGCTTACATTGGTGGAGTAAAAAGGCAGAATTTATTAACAAAAAAAAGTATTTCTGCATCAGATCATTGAAATACAATTGAATTGTGGGACAGGATTACAAAGTTCTCTAATTTTGCTGAATATGGTAATTCTACAAGGAGAAAAGGAAGGCAAATAGACACTGGGAGGGATAGGAAGTTATTGCTTATAAACAGATGGGATGGAATGTGAAAAGAGCAAACTTTGCTGAAGAGATAGTTCCAATTCAGTCAAACAAATCAAGAAAAGTTCCAATTCAGTCAAACAAATCAAGAAAAAAACAAAGCTTCTAACAGCCTACAGAAATATCCAGAAGGTATCCCACCTTTAGAAAGCAGAGATAAACGAATCACGTATTCACTTTGAGAAATGTTGCTTTTATGACCAGGCAGCACAAATGTAATGCAGAAAGTGACTTGGATAAACTTTCCAATCTAGTCTTGGAGCCCTCCCTTAGAGGTCTAAGAATATTCATCTTGTCTGTTAGAGTAAGTCTTCCTTTCCTCTGTCCACTGTGGTTTCTCAATTCTAATATTTCTTCTTCTCGACCCTTGTGTTGTGCAGCACACAGCTGCTGTGAATGTGGATAAACTTTATCCAGTATGTTTATGCTGCCAGTAAGTACTAGTGTGCATGGAAAGTTTTTACATCTAACAGGACTATGTTTCTGGGATGCCTTATAATTTCTTCTCTTCAAAAGGCCCTTTTTTAAAACAAGAATAAGTGGGTTTTTATCTGGACATTTTTCTGAACTTTTCAAATCAGTTTCAGACTTTTGCAAGAGAATTTCTCAGGATCCTAGAGTTCATGACTTGTTTGATTCTTATGATACCTCTTGGCAGACTACACACAAGGAAGATATAGTGGTTTCTAACAAAAAAAACACAGACGCAACATTTGCATTCTCTGGAGTAACAAATTCCAGCTTTGAGCTTTGTAAAAAGGAAACTGCTTTGGTGGGGAACTGAACATATGTCTCCTCTTCTCAGCTCAGACACCAATCTAATCCGTCAGCCTGTCACCACAGTTGCATCACGTTTTCCTAGGGGAACTGCTCCTAGTTGGATAAAAGAATAAGGCCTATAGAATGTGTCAAATAATTGTTACAAAAATGACTTGAATTAATGTGTTTTTAATTAGATGTAAGGATCTTTGTCCAGTTAGATATGATGCTATACATCTGTAGGTATGAAACTATAAATCTGTAAAGTTTTATCCATACACTTATTTGATTTTTCTGCTACTATGCATAATAATTTCTACACAGCTGTGTCCTATTTATATGGCTCATATTTTTGATCAAATTTCTATGATGAGCTTTTGTTCCACTTACTAGTCTCCAAAGCTTAACTAGCACAGGATTGAACTTGCTAAGCTAAACTTCTTGGAATCAAACCCACAAATGAAAAACAGCTGTTTTTGGAGGATGCTGCCTCCTGCATCCCCTAAACTAATATAAATACCAAACTCCATTGTCCTGGTCCCTTTTAAATAACTCACAACAACACCAAAAGACATTTGATGACCTTTATTAATATTACATAACCATTAACTTTATTCATGTAAAACAAATAACAGTAAACTTCACAATTCTCGAACGATCTCAGGGCAGCATACCTACTCACCCTGGTGAGTCATACATCAGGGCAGCGTATCCACTCACCCTGTTCAGATATATATCAGAGCAGCGTACCTACTCACCCAACCAACTTTAAATGGGCAGCATACCTACGCACCCTTTCAAATCAACCATCATCCAATTAAGTTCACTTATTGTCAAGCAGCATCCATCAACTCACTTGATCCCCAAATCAAAGCCAGGACCACCTTTACTTAGTGCGGGAGCAGAATAGGACAATCCTGTCCCTCTTCTCCACCCTCAAACTAACAATAACCCAAAGAAATATTTTGGGAAGAAGGGAGGGTCACCAACTCACACCTGAATGTGACACCACTTCCTCTGTTCCCAAATATATCCACTAATCTGAATCCCTAATAAACAACCACAAGGGGGCAAAAGGTGCCCACAAATACTTGTAACCAAACAGAACCAAAGGCACCAGACACCAGGAGGTCTGAAAAAATACACAAAGCTGTGGATCAGGCAGGCAGCTGTTTAATTGGGTATTAAATATCTACCTGCCTGATCCACAGCTTTGTGTATTTTTTCAGACCTCGTGGTGTCTTGTGCCTAAGCTAAGCCCCCCCCCCACCTACCTCACTTCTCCTAAACCTCTCCGACCACTTAACCCCTTATTGTCCAAAAGCCTAATCCCTGTTACCTGACTTAACTATACCAACCCCCCCCCCCTTTCTACCTAAAATACCCCCCTCACAGTCACTAAAGATGGTCCTGGACAAATGAGTTTGTCCCAAACCTCATTTGTCAAACCACAAGACGGAAGACAGTTCCCACAGTGAATGAATCACTGTCACTGCACTCTTAGAAACTGTTCTAGCAATGGTTTCTTACTTAATTCTAAACTGAATTCAGAGCTAGGCCATGTTAACTGCTCACTGGTAATTTGATATGGGAAAGTGTAGAGCTTTTCCTGTGGACCTTCACTGAAGTGGGTTTTGCACATCTGTACTTCCAGGGAACAGATAAAGCAGATAAACAGTATATAAATGAACATCTATCTTCTTTATTCTTTCTGTACAGGGCTTTTAGAAGCATTTAGTTTTGCCTAGCTGGTGTAATTGGAATTTATGGCACCTCTACATACATTTTATTACTGATGATAAATGAGTGTCTGTGAGATGGTCCTTTTATAATATAAAATCTTCATATTCAAATTATACCTTCTAATAAATGACTGTAGTGACTGCTGACAGTTGAGATGTGTATTTAGTATTCCTCTGTGTAGTTCAATTAATAAAAAGAAATCAAAGAAACATTATAGATAGACTGATTGAATGAAAGTAATCAAATCAATTTCCAGTAACAAATAAATCAAGAAGTATATACCTGAGAAGCTTTACTGACTGAGTATTCTGTTTGAAACAAAAGGGCAGGTAGTCGATTCTGAACCCCTGTCATACAACCAGACTATAAAATAACTAAAATCATTGGCATTGATTCTTGTAAGGTAAAGCAACGCAGAATTGCCCTTTGTACTTCAGTTTTATTTATGCTCTAGCAAAGAAAAGACAAAATATCTGAAGATGTGTATTTTCAATATATGAATAACTTTCAAAGATAAATATTCAAAGATAATAAGAAAGCCAAAATAGAATATTTTCAGTAAATGGTTTTTGCTATACAGTGCATTGTTATAAAAAAACACAAAATGTTGCACTAAGGTAATGACAGCATATGTTTTTATTATTTTTCTGTTTTCCAGTTTGGATAAGTTATCTTTAATGGAGTGCACTCCATCACTTTGAATGCACATGCATCTATTCTGTCTGTGAAAACGAGACACTAACTTTGCTTAAAGAAAATGGGAACAGGAAACAAATTCCATTTACTGCACTGCATCTAAGTAAATAGTATATTTCATTTTCTCTCTTTCATTTCATATGAATAGGTTTGTGTTATTATGCTATTGTAAAACTATTAAAATTACTCATGCCATCTTCCTAGCATATGCATTATTTCAAAAACGTGTCTTTGTATTTACATATATGTTCATTTATGTATTTAAAAATGATATTAAATATATGCAAAAAATAAGTGCAATATTGCAAAAAGCTGTAAATTTAATTTGTGTGTCCCTGCAACTTGATTTAAGGAAGACTAGACAGTGGCCAGAAATTCATAATTTTAAATTCTGGCAAATATTCACCCACATTTCACTTTATGAATTAAACTGATATGAAATGTCACTTAATTGCATACTTCTCAACCTCTTATAGCAAGAAATATGGGCAAAGTCATAAATAAATGGGGGGGAGCAAATGCCCAAAAATAGGGACACCTTTCTTAAATACTGCCCTTAGAAACTTATACAGTTGATAGAATAGCAGGTATTGCATTAGCACAAATTTTATGACGTGTACAAAATCTGAAACTCAAATATCTGTCTTTATTTTCTGACTTCAACCATCAAAGATTTGACAATGATTTGCCAGAAAGCCACGATTTTATGAGAAACTAATAAACAATATGAAGCAAAAATCTGGACATTCTTTGAAAGTCTGTACAGTTGAGAGATATGCTCTACTGTCATTAGTTGTTTTACAGTTCTATTTGTCTATTTTATCAGAAGTGTTACTTAATAATGGTTTATGCTCTTAAAGACATCCTAGTTTTAGAGGTTAAAGTGCTTGTCAAATCTATACTCATATATATATATATATATATATATATATATATATATGTATGTGTGTGTATTATTTCCAAGGTAGAGCACTGATCTCCATGGGACATTTTCAGACTCAGCTTGAGAGCAATGTCTGTTTAATCGGCTTGCTCAAATTCACACAGTAGAGTGAAGGCTGAGATAATCAAACCTTGCACCACTGGACCACAGGAAGCTGCTATTTAACAGCTCCTTAATGCTCTAAGCAAACAGTCAGTGATATATTTTAAAAATATATATTTTTCCACAAAAAACACTGCAAAATATTCGCAGTAGGTGAAGATGTCAATGCAGACAAATGCTTTTTTTTTGTTAAGGTAATATATTTATATAAAAATCAGAATGCAATGTCATCTCTCTTCCTTTCTGATACCTTCTGGGGCAAAAACATTGCTGTCACATTTCATGAGGTGTTATAAATAAGGACAGTGTGGTACTTTAATGCGATTGCCATGTTTTAAAATTACCGGAACAGGCTATTTTTAACATAATATTAATAACCACTCCAGTTTTACTCATTTTTCTGGGTGCATACTGCTGGCAAAGTTATGATCATCAACAGTTTGCATATGCCTGTTAATTACTCTCTACTTGCGTTCATGATAGATAACCTGCATACTGTCACATTCTCTGCAAAACAGCAATGTATACAGTGATATATTTGTATACCATGATTAATAAGCTTCATCTTTAATGAAAGGTTTATTTCTAGCATTGTGATAGCACTGTGCATGAAAGCACTGCATTTCTTTATTTTATTGTTCATTCTGGTTTAATATAGGCATATAATTAAATATTTCTGAACAAATTGTTTTACCACACTATGGTGGTTTGCTTTCTGATATATGGTGGGAGTTATTAGAAGCCAGGTTTGTACACCATGTATCCTTTATATCAATGCAATTCAGTTACAGATCTAGCTAAATAACAACCATTAGTCATATCCCTTGACCAATTTGTCTTAGCTATGCACAGATTTTGTAGTGTGCATATATAGCATTTAATCAGACATAGCGATTCATGTTATAATGACATACAGTGGCAGTATCAAACTTACGTTGGAGTGGTTGCTGTGTTTTCATGATACACCGTATTCAGAAATTGTGAGTTTTTCTTAAGAATGCCTTTTGTGTATGATATTCTTGTGCAATATCAGAACATTCTAGATTTTCATTATCTGAGAAGAAAATCTTACTATTCAAGTTGTGGTTTCTGTACACACACACACACACACACACACACACACACACACACACACACACACACACACACACACACACACACACACTTATTTATTTATGCAAACGGGCACACACACACACACACACACACACACACACACACACACACACGCACACACACGAGTCCACTTTGAAATACTGAAGTCTTAAATTTCAGTATTCCGAAATCACAAAGCCGAAAACCCAACCACAACTCAAATTTGAAAACACACAACTGCGAAATTCTAAATCCCGTAAGTACACTACACACACAGTACACACATACAGAAACAACCCCCCCACAATCAAACAAATACATTTAAACTACATATAAGCAGGGGGCAAGCCCCCCCAGAACCCCCTATTTATATATTCTAACTCTGAAATCGCACAAACAGAAACACAAACGAAACTCACACACACACTCATCTTACAGTCCCTCAAACACACACATAGCAGTCACAACACACACTTGCACACACTAAACTCCTAACCAACACACTTACACATACAAACTTACCAAAATTAAACCCATACATCCAAATTCTGTACCACCAGAAGCAGAAATTCAAAATATCCATGCTTCAGTATTTTGAATTTTGCGCTTCTGCCGGTTTCGGAAATGTGAGTATTCGGCTTTGTGATTTCGGAATACTGAAATTCGAGATTTTATTATTTTGAAATTACAAAGTGGACCTCTACATAGATATATATATATATATATATATATATATATATATATATATATATATATATATATACACACACACACACACATATATATATATATATATATATATATATATATATATATATATATATATATATATAGATATAATTTATACAATATATACATATATTAACAAACCGTCCAACAAACATTCCTCACGAGACTGGATACCTGTAAATAGGCCAGCACTGTATTCCTATTCTGGCTGTCTACCAGATAGTCTCAGTGACAATTTCCCAACTTATTTACTTAAAAAGCAAGCCACTCCTCCCAAGCAAACAACATTTAAACAAATAAGGAACAAGAAACTCCTGAACCCAGTTAACCTTATAGATATACTCAAACATTGCAATTGGATGCCTCTAAAACTTTTGCCACTACAAGAAGCAATTAATTATTTCAGTTCTACCTTCCTATCCATATTAAATTCTCAGGTACCCACCAGAAATATACATGTCAAATCAAATTATGCCCCATGATTAACAAAAGAAACACATTCACTACTTAAATCCACAGACAAGGCTTGGGTAACATGGAACAAATCTAAATCCCAACCCACTCTACAAAACTACCAGGAACTTAGAAATAAGGCAAAACAGCAAATCAAACAAGACAAAATAATAATCTAAACACCATAATAACCCATAAAAATTATGGTCAGCCATAAACAATATACTTCTACCAGGTAACGTCAGGACAAACCCTCCTTCCAGTACTAACACTTCTGATAATATTGCCACTCAATTCAACAAATATTTTACCAAAACTATATTAGCTCTGTCCAACAATCAAAACCCCCTCACCTATTGCAGTTACCATAATATCTCCCAATATTAAATCCTCCTCCTCCATGAAACCTGTACCTACAGATACTGTGACACCCGTGCCCTGGCCCAGCAATCAAGGAACCTCAGTCCTCACCACTAACACCAGAGAGGGCATCTCATATATGAGGAAAGGATAACAAATACACACAGTAATGTGCTATTTCCCTTAAGAGCACACAGACATCTCAGTCAGTCCGGGGCTGGTTGATCCCTTGCTCCACAAGTCCCCAATAAGACTCCTCACTGGCACAGCTATAGGGTCCAGATCTCAGCCTAGTGGGCAAGCTAAAATCTCCAGCACCCTCTCTGTCCAACCAGTGCTTCATGTCCCTGACCAAGTAGCTGACACACACACACTTTGAGATAAGTGTTAACACAACAACACAGACACTTCTGGGGAAGGTTGGCACAGGTTCTCCAGCTGTGCCCCTTTTTCCCCAGACTATACAGCAGTACTATCTGCCACCACCCACTAATAATTATCAGCTATCCAAAGGCCCTTAAAAGGGTGTCCAATTATTACTGTGCAATATTATTATCCAATTGGTAGATGTGACTAAACAGTCAAAGCTTATTAGAGTGGCTTTGTACAGTTTTACCAAAGGCCTGCAAGTAATCTTAAGAGCTTAAATTATCTCTATACAAGCCAGCCACAGTTAAAAGGTTTTAAAATATTTAATAATAAATAATTAAAACCACCAGATAGTACTTTCTACTGCATAGTCAGTGCTAGTCAAGAGTTCAGAGATCACACAAAAATTCTTAAAAATAAATCAGTACTAATGTTCTGACCTCACAGAAAAATACTTAGTCTAAACTTTCTAATTCCTAGCCATTGCTACAAGAAAACACACTTCTAAAATAACTTACTTACATAGATCAAGGCAGAGTGCTGTGAGTTGGATAGTCCAGACAAAAATGCTTAATGCCTTCTGGTTCTCTTTGTTTAAATTGAAACTGCAGTCCTGATAAAACATTACATCATTTCACCCTTTCCTGGTGTTCCCAGGCTTAAGGAAATTGCATTTACATTCTTTTATACTTAGTGCAATAAAGAACATTTCACATGTAAAGTCTGGTCATTAACTTTAGCCTTAAAACAATAGGCAGGAAGCCTTCATCTAGCTCGGTCGGAGCCAAATTGTAAACATCAAAGGCACCCATGAAACAATTTTAATTTCAAAGAACCAACAAGAAATACTTGACTTAGCTTTCTTTACAGCAGATGGCAATGTTGCCACATTGTTTTAAGTTCAACATTTCACAACACATTCTTTCATTTAAGAAGCAAGCCTGCATTTCAACATTTCATAGTATTTACAAATGATAGAATTATCTATAAAATCCTATCTGGCTAGGCTGGCAGCTTTCACCCTTCTCTACCAGTCTTTACAGATACTATCAAAAGATTGCTTAAAAAAATAAAACCAACCACATTAGCTGCAGACAAGTTACCTGCCGATTTTCCTAAAGTTAACAGCAGATAGTTAATACTGTATCCATTCTTATCAATAGATCCATTGCAGAATAACAAGTCCCTCCCATCTGGAAAACCTCCCACATAATACCCCTCCACAAAGGCGACTCTTCAACAGAACTCAGTAACTACTGGCCAACAGCAATATTATCTCCACTATCCAAAATTCTAGAGAGGGTCATGCACATACAAGTTTCTGAATATCTCCTGGACAACAACCTATTAACCAACACCCAACACAGCTTTCGAGTATTTCATAGTACATCAACTGCTCTAATGGTATTCACCAATACTGTCAACTACCACAGGGACAACAATTATGAATCTTCTACTTTCTTAGAACTGTGAGAAGCCTTTGATATGGTTTCCCATAGTAAGCTTCTAAGCATTCTCTCAGAACTAATTTTTTGCCAAGCCACTTTGGCCTGGTTCCAGGATTACCTTACTGGATGTCAGTAAGCAGTCTCTTGGCAACATACATTGTCTCCCCTTTTACCTTTTACTTTTTTTTCCAATATTTGCAAATAACATATTCACTTCAATACCCCAAGCATCTCTCATTCAATATGCAGACAATTCAACAGTAGTCTGTACAGCTCCCACTATCCAATAGCTGCATAGCTTAACATAACAATCTTTCTCAGCAGTCAAGACTTGGCTTACCAATGCCAACTAATAATAACCCCCCCAAAAAAAGATATGTGGTTTGTATGTGTGTGAGTGTGTATGTACATGTGTGTGTGTATGCATATATATATATATATATATATATATATATGCATGCATATATAATATATATATATATGCATGCATATATAATATATATATGTGTGTGTGTGTGTGTGTGTGTGTGTGTGTGCATGAGATATATATATATATATATATATATATATATATATATATATATATATATATATATATATATATATATATATATATATATATTATTTATACACACACGCAGTGGATATAAAATGTTTACAAACCCCTGTTAAAATGCCAGGTTTTTGTGATTTAAAAAAATGAGACCACGACAAATAATTTCATAACTTTTCTCACCTTTAATGTGACCTATAACCTGTACAATTCAATTGAAAAACAAACAAATCTGTTAGGGGAAAATATAACAAATAAAAAGTGTACAATATTCTGGTTGCATAAGTCTGCACACTCTTAAAATAATACTTTGTTGTGTATGCACACCCTTAAACTAATACTTTGTTGAAGCACCTTTTGATTTTTTTACAGCATTCAGTCCTTGGGTATACACCTGCAATCAGTTAAGAGGCTCTGATTAATCACAAATAATGTTCGAGAAATTAATGTCGGAATCAAAAACTGGTGGTTATGAATATATGCAAAACTGCATTATAGCAGTTTGTGTGAAAATGCAATTGTTTGTGGGTTATGGTCAGAGTTTGGGTGATATATTGGGATAGAGTCAATGCTATACATGTTTAGTGCTGTGTATTTTTGTGCCCTTTTAGCTTGTGTCATGGTATTGTTAGGAAAAGGGTTTTTCTGCATTACTGTCCATTTTCTGAGGGACATTGCCAGAGTGTGTGTGTGTGTGTGTGTGTGTGTGTGTGTGTGTGTGTGTGTGTGTGTGTGTGTGTGTGTGTGTTGTTAGGTTGGTCTTTCACTCCCCTCATGATGGTCCTGCCAGTCCTCCCTGCTAAAGCCATCATGCCTCCCCAAGCCGCTATTTGAACTTTAGTTGACAGTAGTCAGGGCTTTATCCATATACATTAATATCACTGATCTATTTTCATATTGCCAAATATTAACATACCTGAAGTTCTGATAAATTTAGTTAAATTTCTCACTCTCATAAAGAGGACATTGTTGTTTCACATTCTGCTCACATTCTTGCAAAATTATGGTAGCTGCATATCTCCAATTTTATCTTAAAATGTATTCACTGCAACCACCAACATTATTAATGAATGAATTCAATCTGCACTACTTTGTTAGTGAAACTTTGGAAAAGCCAGGAAAGGATTAAAATGTGCAGTGTTCCTTCATGTATACAGAAATGAAGATATTACAATATTTAACAGTTTTAACTGCAATCATGAGGAAAGATGATGGGTCTTGTAGTACTTAATGAGATTTCATGCTTCTTATGTTTTTGCCTTAGCTTATTTTTTGTAGTGAGTAAGATTGAAATTCAACACAAGTATCAGTGACCACGTGACTGAAAGACGTGGCATTTAGGTGATTAAAGAAAAAGTGGAAATGATAATGGAATTAATGAACACAGATGAAGAAATGTTTGTAGATAGTAATCAAGAGGAAGGTAGCCGGGGGGCGTGGCCAAGGATGAACACAGGATAGCAGCAGATTCTTCAGCTCCACCAATTTCATTACATTGACAGGAATTAATTACTTAAAACATTAATTTTTGAAGTAAATTTCTTTCTAAATATGTTTGTTTTATATAGTTCTTGAACTATATCTAAAAAAGAAAGGAAATCTTAATAATATTCCTGTCAGAAATTACTTTGGAAATTTTCCTGTCAGTTTATCAGTCTGAAATGAGTTCCAGTAAGACAAATTCTCAAGACTCCAGCATCAAGAAAGAACTTCAGTCTCTGATAATTATAGTCCAGCAACTTACTGCTAAGATGGATAAAATGGATACTAAAATAGACACTTTCATAGAAAAACTACAAAACAAATAGACTTGTTACATATGGACCTGCAACAACAGAAGATCCAGATGACAGGCATAGAAGAAGCTGTGAATGACATAGAAAATAGAATACAAGAAGAGGAAATCAACATTGAGTTTCTGCTGAAACAAAATACACATTTACAAACAAAGCTGAATGACCTGGAAAATAGATCTAGGCTAATAACATTAGGATTTTGGACTGCCAGAAAATATTGAAGGTAACAATATTACTTCTTTTTAACAACATGGCTCCCTAAAACTTTAGATTTACCAGAAGCACTCTCTTTTGGTATCGAAAGAGCACATAGATCTATAGCTAATACTAACTCTAACAAAACTATCCTAGATCAGTTATAGTTAGATTTCTATCATCTTTGATAAAGAGATGGTTCTTAAATCTGCTTGGGCCAAAGCTCCTGTTAAGATTAATGAAACAACTGTGCTTTTGACAATGACTATTCTTCCATGGTATTAGCTAAAAGAAAAGTTTTTCTGCCACTAACAAGGGAGCTTAAAAAGCACAGTTTAAAACATACCTTCTGTTTCCTGCCAAGCTTAAAATCTTCCTTCCTGATGGTCCTAAAATTTTCGATGACTTAGACTCTGCTTTACTGTTTATCAAAAAAATAAGATTTTGGAAAAAATAGAAGAAATGGAATGGGCTAGTCCTTCGTTAAAGAGACTGGCAACTGAAACTTCGTGGAAGACTTCAGAGAAGAAGAAGAGACTAAAAACAAATGATTTGTACTATGTTTTTTTTCTCTCTCATCATTTTATTTTATTATTAATCTTTTTAAATATAGTTCCTGCATTTCCAAGAAGCAACAAATATTTTGAAAAAGATTTAATCAAAGTTATTCTCTGTGTGCAAAGAAATGTTTTGTTTCATAACTAGTCAAAATATCTGGAGATTTAATGGCAAGCTGTGATTTAACTTGTTTCTCTTTCTGAAGAGGAAAAATAAGGTCAGTAATTTGATACATTTTTTTTTTCCTTTAAAAGTTTATATGTTCTTCAAATGCTATTCCTAATTATACTTTCTTGATTACACTGCTTATGCTTGTTTGTAAATAATCTGTCATGCTTTAACTAATAATAATTAGAACTAAATAATAGTAAATAATATGTTTTATTTTTAACTCTATTAATATAAACAGTAAGTAACATTCTATTGTATATACTTCTTATAGCTTTCTCTTACATTTTTTTTTATTTCTGCCTTGCACCCTTTTACTTTCTACTCTCTTTTCTTTTCTATATTAATATATAGAAATGCTTTTGATCATATAGACACAGTAAATAATAAGATTTGCATAGGAGTTGAGTTGGGACAAAAATGTTGAGTTTTGTTACTTATTAATAATTTTGGGCTTGATTTCACTTAAATAGAGTCTGTAATAACCTGTAGAATGCATTGTGAAGGTTTTGTCATGTTTAGATGCATTTACACTGCTAAATGAATGTTTGTCACTAGTTTTTAATAAGTTTTCCGCCAAAATGTTAAGAGAGACAATCTGGGATGTGGGCTGTCTCATGCACAGTGTCCATGAGCTACTTCAAAAGCTTCAACTCTCAGAATTCTCACAGAGAAGCTGAAAGCAGCTAGTCTCACCTTTGACCTAGATATCACACTGACACATCACAGATACAGGAATGACACTACCTAATTATACTTTCTTGATTACACTGCTTATGCTTGTTTGTAAATAATCTGTCATGCTTTAACTAATAATAATTAGAACTAAATAATAGTAAATAATATGTTTTATTTTTAACTCTATTAATATAAACAGTAAGTAATATTCTATTGTATATACTTCTTATAGCTTTCTCTTACTTTTTTTATTTCTGCCTTACACCCTTTTACTTTCTACTCTCTTTTTTTTTCTTTATTAATATATAGAAATACTTTTGATCATATAGACACAGTAAATAATAAGATTCACATAGGAGTTGAGTTGGGACAAAAATGTTGAGTTTTGTTGCTTATTAATAATTTTGGGCTTGATTTCACTTACATAGAGTCTGTAATAACCTGTAGAATGCATTGTGAAAGTTTTGTCATGTTTAGATGCATTTACACTGCTAAATGAATGTTTGTCACTAGTTTTAATAAGTTTCCGCCAAAATGTTAAGAGAGACAATCTGGGATGTGGGCTGTCTCATGCACAGTGTCCATGAGCTACTTCAAAAGCTTCAACTCTCAGAATTCTCACAGAGAAGCTGAAAGCAGCTGGTCTCACCTTTGACCTAGATATCACACTGACACATCACAGATACAGGAATAGCAGATTAATAATATGTGTTAAAAACCTATGTCCCAAACATATACATTACTATAACTCATTTAATTCATCTGATTGACAAGCATAAATAATTTTATAACTCTATACTGGAAGAAATTGTCATGTGATATATTTTAAAACAGTAGTATAGCATGTTTGTAAAATCTGGTTACTAAAATGTGTTTGCTGTGCATTATTTTGTATAAAGTAGACAGATTTATTGAAGGGACAGCAATGTAAGATGGTGCTCAGTAAAGATGCAACTCAGTGAGATCAGATATATATATATATATATGTGTGTATGTGTGTGTATGTGTGTGTGTGTGTGTGTGTGTGTGTGTGTGTGTGTGTGTGTGTGTGTGTGTGTGTGTGTGTGTGTATGTGCGTGTGTATGTGTGTGTGTGTGTGTGTGTGTGTGTGTGTGTGTGTGTGTGTATGCATGTGTATGTATATATATATATATATATATGTATATGTGTATATGTGTGTGTATATATATATATATATATATATATATATATATATATATATATATATATATGTGTGTGTGTGTATGTGTGTGTATGTAGATATGTATATAAATGTTTCTGAGAATCTGCTTAACTATGAAGTATGATTTATAACAATTTCTATGAATACAATATTTTATTCTATTGGCAATAATGAGTTTGAGTAAATGCTCATATACAAGCAATTCAAGGTTTTTTTGGAAGCTGTTAACTGTATTTACATGACAGAAAATAGATGCATCCTAATGTATGTAATGTCTGAATCATATTAGCCAAAGTTTTTGATTTAAATGAATGTTAGAACTTATTTTTCTCTCCTCTTGATTTCTAACATCAAGATTATTTGAATGCTATTTGAATACAAGTGTTTTATATTACATGGATGTATATAGTAGTATGAACAGTTTAAAAAAAAAAAAAAAAAAAGGTTTATTTTAGTTTATATGATGCTGTTTTACCAAATGTGTAGTCTTGTCTTGCTAGATAATTGAATTGAAAACTGTTAACTTCAGTTAAATATAACTAGTATTAAATTGATAAGGTGGTAGCTGACGTACTGCTGCTTAGGGTAGGGGGTTAACTTGAGTGGTAAATACTACTATAAGTTGGAGTTTATAACTCCAGGCTGGATGCAAGGTTTAATCCTTACATTATTTTCACTTGTTCATTGTTATTTGTATATAGTTTTGACATCCACAATATATATTGTACATTCATTGTCACTACAAACAAAATTGAATCCTATACGAAATCGCATAAGAGATTCAATAAATACAGCTATATTTAAAGGTAAAAAAAAAAAAATTGAAAAAAAAAAAGAGGAAGGCAGCCATTTTAGCAGTCTTCCAACGATAATAAGCAAATAATTTATCTGTATGTCAATGAGATAAACATTTTGGAAGAGGTGAATTTTATACTGTAAAACATACATGGTCTGTCTGAAGGATCCATTATGAGAGTGGAACTTTCCCCCATTGCATGCCAACCATCAGACTTCCCACTCGCATAGGTATCATACAGACATCTACCATATTTTTGATTAGGTCCCTAATCTCACCCATCCTCTGGCTGGTGTTCACACTTGCATCACTGTGGGGTGGTCTACACCCTCCTTTACCCTGCCATGCTTCCAGAAGACATACAGCCATGGGGGTTGTCATCACAAGCTCTTATGATCAATTCCATGTATTCATGTGCTATGGCTATTTGCTATAGCTTCATAGGTTCTTACATAATTACTAGGCTAGCACCCCCTATGGACTATTTTAAGCCGAGCTAATTTCCCTTCCAAAGATGAGAATCAAACCCTGTACCTTGTGTTTGTGAGGTAAACACTTTAATCTTTATTCCAACCCCTAATCTTCTATTTCCACTCCTGCCTGGCTTTTCTAGCTCTGAAGCCACGTGCCAAACTCATGTCATCTGGGTGTATTTGTGGCTTCGTCCACCTACCTTGCAAAGCCCACCAGACTGTACATTTTTATAACTGGCAGTTTTTGCTTTATCAGCAGCTGTCTATGACAGTCTTTCAGCAACATGTTGAGGAGGTATCAGTTAAGTTGGAAAATGTGATTGTTTAATTGGAACATGTCCAGCAAAAGTTGTTTGCAAACAGGATAAACCAGAAAGAAAGAAAAACAGAGACTAAATACTTTTGTGAATGGAAAAGACAGAAATAGAGTTTAATATTTAAAGGATTTTGTTAAAAAAAAGAAACTGGTGCTATTGACAGGGTTTACTGAATAATCATTTAGAACTGAGAAGGTAATCCGATTTGAAACATCTATGCCAACAGGTCATGTGTGAAGGCCAGAATGATTTTGATGTAGTTGGGTCCACGTTTGGAAAGAAATAGATAATGTGGCAGTTGAGGCAATCAGGATATTAAAAAAAAATTGAAGTTAAGGGATAAGTGGTGAATGTGGATAATTAATTTTCAGAAGCAGTTTTTCAACAGAAAATGTGGCTTATGAATGCTATTAAAGACTGCAATAGATGCAAAGTAATTATTTGTCTAACTATTTATTTATGTATATATTGATGTATATTGGCATTTATTCTGACTTGTTCACTTGGATAGAAATTAAAAGTATTGATTGTAATGTATAAGTATGCTGAAGATTTATTCATGAAAAGGTATCTTGAAATTTACAAATCTTAAAAAGGCCCATCCTAAATTGAAGTAGTTGTCCCTGAAATTATTTTGTGCCATAATGTAGACTGAATATATGGGAATTGCAAATCCAGGTGACTCTTAACTAAGTGATAGTAGAAATGAATAGGAAACAGAAGCAGGAGCTGCTCAGAAAAGTAAGATTCGAGACAAATTTTCTTGACAAAAATGCTAAGACAGAGATTTAATTTGGTTGATTTACTATATATTTCTAGGTTCATGGGTGTATACTAGGCTAATGACTACTTGAGCCTTTATACGCCTAGCCAAGCATCTCAATTGTATCTAGCATATTTATGTGCTTCACAGGTTATTTAAAGGAGTAAATATCAGATAGGACAAGATTTAGAGACTTGGTTCTGTCCATTAGAGACATAGGTACTAGACTATGGGTGTAGGTCCAATTTGGCATACACTGGTCCAGATCCCTCCTTAATAAGGTTAGGGAAGAGCTCTGCTTCACAAGGATGGTGAGCCTGTTCTGGAGAGAGGAAAATCTCTCAATGAATCAGGAGAAAATGCTCAATAGAATCTAAGTCAAATCCAGAAATAATAAAGGACAATAAGGGACACTTTTAAAGTTTTCAGCAATGATGACATGAGATATTGATAGAATAAGAGAATGTGAATTGATGTACATTTATGAAGTAAAATAAGTCTATAACTCCATTGTCATTATTTATCAAGTATAATTTGCTACATTTTCTGCAAAAGTCACCAGTTTTAAGAGTGATTAAGAGGGGCTGAACTAAATTTTGACTCAAAAATCAAGTCCATCCCTGACAAACAGGTTTTCTTTGTCCTTATTAATCATTTCTAGGTTCTATATCATTTCAGTGAAGTGACAGTTCAGCAAAAGGCATTTCATCAGAAATGCCATTCATCGAAATTGCTGAACTAAATTTTCACTGAAGTAATATAGACCACTCTTCTATGATAATTTTCTTCAATTCATTTGCATATCAGGCTAGTCGGATGCATCGGTCTGGAGTTTCCTGGGTCCATTGATAATCTACCCTTATGCAGAGGGATGGCCATTGCAGTTCTCCATTCAAGTAGAACAAAGCCTGTCTGGAGTCTATGGTTAGAGTGACTCCAGTGGTCCCAACAGGTCATGTTTGAGGCTATTTTGGAGACATCATGGGACATTATAGGGGTCTGTAAATGCAGTGTTTTTGATCTTAAAGAGCATATCAAGGACCTGCAATCTAGTGATAGTTGAGGGTGTTTGTTAAATGTCATTACCTTGGGGCTGGTTAGGTGGTGGGGGTTAAAATTGGAAATTAATTTGTCAGTCAGCAGATTTGCTATAGCTTCCGACTGTATGAAGGTTGCTACATTCATAATCAATTCTGCACACTTCTGTGTGTTGCCTTTAATGTTTTGGACATCGCTAAAAAGTGTATTAGTTGTCCTTTGTCTGGAAGGCTATCTTTATCTCAAATTTGGCTTTAGTAGACTTAATTTCCCTCTTAATTTTTTGTTTGACTTGATGACAATGATTTTATCATGCTGAGCATTGCACTTCTTAATCTTGGCTTTTTTTATTTAGTTTTACAACAAATTTGTTTGAATTCCACATGGGTAGGTTTTTGTGAGTTGGTTATGCTGTTATTTCTGGTAAGCACATCTGTTTGTATACCTTTATTGACAAGATAGGGATGTGTGGTCTTATAGTTTGGAAAGGCTTGAAATTTTAACAGGTTATCACTGAGTTATGGGCTACTTGGGTCATCAAAAGTGAGACCTACAACTTATAAGGACACGATATGATGTGATACGATATGGCATGTTGCTTATGGAAATCTTGACATGGACAAGTAAAGAGAATTGTCCTCTTTGATTAAGCATGAGGTGATTTTGTTATTGACATAGAGTGATATACCACAACATTTCATTCCTGCCTGTGGAGTAGCAGGCCTGAATGTGTGGAATGGATTTTCAGACCTGTACAGCTAGGATGAGTTCTGTGGTTTTAAACCATGTCTCAGTGAAGTCCTCATTCTCCAGGGTGAGGAGACATGGGAGGGAGTGAAATTCAGTGATGTCCTCATTCTCCAGGGTGAGGAGACATGGGAGGGAGTGGAATTCAGTGATGTCCTCATTCTCCAGTGTGAGGAACCATGGTAGGGGGTGGAAATTAGTGATGTCCTCATCCTCCAGGGTGAGGAGCCATGAGAGGGCATGGAAGTCAGTAATGTCCTCATTCTCCAGGGTGAGGAGACATGGGAGGGGGTGGAATTCAAAAATGTCCTCATTCTCCAGGGTGAGGAGACATGGGAGGGGTGGACTTCTGAGATGTCCTCATTCTCCAGGGTGAGGAGACATGGGAGGGAGTGGAATTCAGTGATGTTCTCATTTCCAGAGTGAGGACCCATGGGAGGGAGTGGAATTTAGTGATGTCCTCATTCTCCAGGGTGAGGAGACATGGGAGGGAGTGGAATTCAGTGATGTCCTTATTCTCCAGGGTGAAGAGCCATGGGAGGGGTGGAATTTAGTGATGTCCTCATTCTCCAGGGTGAGGAGACATGGGTGGGAGTGGAATTCAATGATGTCCTCATTCTCCAGGGTGAGGAGGCATGGGAGGGGGTGAAATTCAGTGATGTCCTCATTCTCCAGGGTGAGGAGACATGGGAGGGAGTGGAATTCAGTGATGCCCTCATTCTCCAGGATGAGGCATGATGGGGGAGTAGAATTCAGTGATGTCCTCATTCTCCAGGGTGAGCAGCGATGGGAGGGAGTAGAATTCAGTGATATCCTCATTCTCCAGGGTGAAAAGCAATGGGAGGGGGTGGAATTTAGTGATGTCCTCATTCTCCAGTGTAAAAAGCAATGGGAGAGGGTGGAATCTAGTGATGCCTTCATTCCCCAGGGTGAGGAGCCATGGGAGGGAGTGGAATTCAGTGATGTCTTCATTCTCTAGGGTGAGGAGCCATGGGATGGGGTGGAATTCAGTGATGTCCTCATTCTCCAGGGTGAGGAGCCATGGGAGGGAGTGGAATTAAGTGATGTCCTCAATCTCAAGGGTGAGGAGCCATGGGTAGGATTGAAACTCAGTGATATCTTCATTCTCCAGGGTGAGGAGCCAAGGGAGGGAGTGGATTTCAGTGATGTCCTCATTCTCCAGGGTGAGGAGACATGGGAGGGAGTGGAATTCAGTGATGCCCTCATTCTCCATGGTGTGGAGACATGGCAGGGTGTGGAATTCAATGATGTCCTCATTCTCCAGGGTGAGGAGCGATGGGAGGGAGTAGAATTCAGTGATGTCCTCATTCTCCAGGGTGAGGAGACATGGGTGGGAGTGGAATTAAGTGATTCCTCAATCTCAAGGGTGAGGAGCCATGGGTAGCATTGAAACTCAGTGATATCTTCATTCTCCAGGGTGAGGAGCCAAGGGAGGGAGTGGAATTCAGTGATGTCTTCATTCTCCAGGGTGAGGAGCCATGGGATGGGGTGGAATTCAGTGATGTCCTCATTCTCTAAGGTGAGGAGCCATGGGAGGGAGTGGAATTCAGTGATGTCCTCATTCTCCAGGGTGAGTAGCCATGGGAGGGAGTGGAATTCAGTGATGTCCTCATTCTCTAGGGTGAGGAGCCATGGGAGGCAGTGGAATTCAGTGATGTCCTCATTCTCCAGGGTGAGGAGCCATGGGAGGGAGTGGAATTCAGTGATGTCCTCATTTAACAGGGTGAGGAGACATGGGACGGGTGGAATTCAGTGATGTCCTAATTCTCCAGGATGAGGAGACATGGGAGGGGTGGAATTCAGTGATGTCCACATTTTCCAGGGTGAGGAGACATGGGAGGGGGTGGAATTCAGTGATGTACTCATTCTACAGGGTGAGGAGGCATGGGAAGGGGAGGAATTCAGTGATGTCCTCATTCTCCAGGCTGAGTAGACATGGGAGGGAGTGGAATTCAGTGATGTCCTCATTCTCCAGGGTGAGGAGATATGTGAGGGGTGGAATTCAGTAATGTCCTCATTCTCAAGGGTGAGGAGACATGGGAGGGGTGGAATTCAATGATGTCCTCATTCTCCAGGGAAAGGAGGCATGGGAGTGAGTGGAATTCAGTGATGTCCTCATTCTCCAGGGTGAGGAGACATGGGAGGGAGTGGAATTCAGTGATGTCCTCATTCTCCAGGGAGAGGAGACATGGAAGGGAGTGGAATTCAGTGATGTCCTCATTCTCCAGGGTGAGGAGCCATGGGAGGGAGTGGAATTCAGTGACATCCTCATTCTTCAGGGTGAGGGGCCATGGGAGTGAGTGGAATGTCTTCATTCTCTCGGGTGAGGAGCCATGGGATGGGGTGGAATTCAGTGATGTCCTCATTCTCCAGGGTGAGGAGCCATGGGAAGGAGTGGAATTCAGTGATGTCCTCATTCCCTAGGGTGAGAAGCCATTGATGGCAGTGGAATTAAGTGATTCCTCAATCTCAAGGGTGAGGAGCCATGGGTAGCATTGAAACTCAGTGATATCTTCATTCTCCAGGGTGAGGAGCCAAGGGAGGAGTGGAATTCAGTGATGTCTTCATTCTCCAGGGTGAGGAGCCATGGGATGGGGTGGAATTCAGTGATGTCCTCATTCTCTAGGGTGAGGAGCCATGGGGAGTGGAATTCAGTGATGTCCTCATTCTCCAGGGTGAGTAGCCATGGGAGGGATTGGAATTCAGTGATGTCCTCATTCCCTAGGGTGAGAAGCCATTGATGGCAGTGGAATTCAGTGATGTCCTCATTCTCCAAGGTGAGGAGCCATGGGAGGGAGTGGAATTCAGTGATGTCCTAATTCTCCAGGGTGAGGAGCCATGGGATTGAGTGGAACTCAGTGCTGTCCTTATTCTCCAGGATGAGAAGACACGGGAGCAAGTGGAATTCAGTGATGTCCTCATTCTCCAGGGTGAGGAGACATTGGAGGGTGTGGAATTCAGTGATGTCCTTTTTCTCCAGGGTGAGGAGACATGGGAGGGAGTGGAATTCAGTGATGTCCTCATTCTCCAAGGTGAGAAGACATGTGAGGGGGTAGAATTCAGTAATGTCCTCATTCTCAGGGGTGAGGAGACATGGGAGGGGGTGGAATTCAATGCTGTCCTCATTCTCCAGGGAAAGGAGGCATTGGAGCAAGGTGAGGAACAATATGAGACGGTAGAATTCAGTAATGTCCTCATTCTCAAGGGTGAGGAGACATGGGAGGGGGTGGAATTCAATGATGTCCTCATTCTCCAGGGTGAGGAGCCATGGGAGGGAGTGGAATTCAGTGACATCCTCATTCTCCAGGGTGAGGAGCCATGGGAGCAAGTGGAATTCAGTGCTGTCCTTATTCTCCAGGGTGAGGAGACATGGGAGGGAGTGGAATTCAGTGATGTCCATATTTTCCATGGTGAGGAGGCATGGGAGGGGTGGAATTCAGTGATGTCCTCATTCTCCAGTGTTAGGAGACATGGGAGAGAGTGGAATTCAGTGATGTCCTCATTCTCCAGGGTGAGGAGACATGGGAGGGAGTGGAATTCAGTGATGTCCTCATTCTCCAGGGTGAGGAGGGGGGGGGGGGGAAATTAACCCCCCCCAAGGGGGGGGGGAGGGAAAAAACCCTTTTTCCCCTTTTGGGGGGGGGGAAAAGGGTTAGGGGCCCCCCTTTTTTAAGGGGGGGGGAAAAGGGGGGGTTTTTTCCCCTTTTTAACCGGGGGGGGGAAAAGGGGGTTTATTTTTAACCCGGGGGGGGGGAAATTTTTTTTTTTCCCCTTTTGGGGGGGGGGAAAAAACCCCTTTTCCCCCTTTAAAGGGGGGGGGGGGGGGTTTTTCTTTTTTGGGGGGGGGAGGGGGGGGGTTTTTTTTTTTAAAAAGGGGGAGGGGGGGGGGGTTTTTCCCTTGGGGAAAAGGGGGGGGAAAAAAGGGGTTTTTTCCCATTTGGGGGGGGGAAAATGGGGGGGTTTTTTTTTTGGGGGGGGGGGGGGGGGGGTTTTTTTTCCCCCCCGCGGGGGGGAAAAGGGGAAAATTTTTTTTTTTCCCCCCCCCGGGGGGGAAGGGGGGGGGGAAAAACCCCTTTTTCCCGGGGAGGAAAGGGGGGGGGGGGGTTTCCCCCCCGGGGGGGGGGGATGGAATTCAGTGATGCCCTTTTTCCCGGGTGGGGGCCGGGGGGGTTTTTTTCCCCCCTTTTTTCCCGGGTGAGGAAAGGGGGGGGGAATTTTGCCCTTCATTCTCCAGGGTGAGGGGGGGGGGGGGTTTCCCTTTTCCCCGGGGGGGGGAAAGGGGGGGGGGTTTTTTCCCCCCCCGGGGGGGGGTTTGGGAGGGGGGGAATTTTTTCCCCCCGGGGGGGGCCGGGGGGGGGGTGTCCCCCCCCGGGGGGGAAAGGGGGGGGTTTTTTTCCCCCCCCCGGGGGAAAAGGGGGGGGGGGAAAAAATTTTTTCCTCAAAAGGGGGGGGGGGGGGTTTTGTTTTTTCCCAGGGGGAGCCATGGGAGGGGTTTTTTTCCCCTTTTTTCCCGGGGAGGGGGGGGGGGGGCCCCCTTTTAAAAAAAAGGGGCGGGGGTTAATTTTTTTTTTGGGGGGGGGGGGAAAAGGGGAAAAAACCCCTTTTCCCCCTTTTGGGGGGGAGGGGGGGGAAAGTTTCCCCCCCGGGGGGGGGGAAGGGGAAAGGTTTTTTTTTTTTGGGGGGGGGGGGGGGGGGCCCCCCGGGGGGCCCCCGGGGGGGGAAATTTGGGGGTTTTTTTAACGAAAAAAAGGGGGGGGGTTCCCCCCCGGGGGGGGGGAAGGGAAAAGGGGAATTTTTTTCCCCCCGGGGGGGGAAAGGGGGGTTTTTTAACCCAGGGGGGGGAAATTTTTTTTTTTTTTAAAAAAAGAGGGGGGGAAAATTTAAAAAAGGGGGGGGGGCCCCCGGGGGGGGTTTGGGGGGAAAAATTTTTTGGGGAACCCGGGGGGGGGGGGGCCCCCGGGTGGGGGGGGGGGGGGGTTTTTTTTTTTAAAAGGGGGGGGGGGGGGGGGGTTTTTTTTGGGGGGGGGGAAAAAGGGGGGGTTTTTTCCCGGGGGGGGGAAAAGGGGGGAAAAGGGGAAAAAGGGGGGGGGGGCCCCGGGAAAAAAAAAGGGGGGGTTTTTTCCCCTTTTTTCCCCGGGGGGGGGGGGGGGGGGCCCTTTTGGGGGTAAAAGGGGGGTTTTTTCCCCTTTTTAAGGGGGTTGGGGAAAAAAAGGGGGGGAACCCCGGGGGGGAAAAGGGGGGAAAAGGGGGGGTTTTTCCCCTTTTTAAACCCGGGGGGGGGGGGTTTTTAATTTTAAACCCGGGGGAAAAAAAGGGGGGGGTTCATTTTTTAAACCCGGGGGGGGGGGGGGTTTTTTCCCTCTTTTTAAACCCGGGGGGGAAAAAGGGGGGAAATTAAATTTTGGGGGCCCTTTTGGGGGGTGGGGAACAGGTTTTTTTTTCCCCCGGGGCCCTTTTGGGGGGAAATTTTTTTTTTTTTAAAAAAAAAAAAAGGGGGGGGGGGGGGGGGAAAAATGGGGGTGGAGAAGGGGGGGGTTTTTTAAAATTTTTTCCCGGGGGGGGGGGGGGTTTTGCCCCCTTTCCAGGGTGAGGAGCCATGGGAGGGGAATTTTTTTTTCCCCGGGGGGGGGGGGGGGTTTTTTTCCCTCATTCTCCAGGGTGGGGAGCCATGGGAGGGGGTTTTTTTCCCCTTTTCCCGGGGGGGCCGGGGGGGAATTCAGTGATGTCCTCATTCCCCGGGGGGGGGGGGGGGGGTTTCCCCTTTTTGGGGGGCCGGGGGGGGGGGTTTCCCCCCCAGGGTGAGGAGCCATGGGAGGGGGGTTTTTTTCCCCTTTTCCCGGGGGGGCCGGGGGGGTTTATTTTTTTTTTGGGGGGGGGGGGAAAGGGGTTCCCCCCGGGGGGGGGGGGGGGGTTTCCCCCCCCGGGGGGGAAAAGGGGGGGGGGGCCCCCCCTTTTCCCCCCGGGGGGAGGGGGGGGTGGTTTTTTTCCCCTTTTTCCCGGGGGGGGGGGGGGGGGGTTAATTCCCCCCCCCCTTTTTAGGGGGGGGGGGGGTTGTACCCTTTTCCCAGGGTGGGGGCCATGGGAGGGTGGAATTCAGTGATGCCCTTTATTCTCCAGGGGGGGGGGGGGGGGGGGTTTTTTTCCCCCGGGGGGGGCCATGGGAGGGGGGGGTTTCCCCCCCCGGGGGGGGGGAAAGGGGGAAAGGGGCCCCCCCCAAAAAAGGGGGGGAAAAGGGGGGGTTTTTTTAAAAGGGGGGGGTTTTGGGGTTTTTGGGGGGGGCGCCCGGGGGGGGGGGAAAAAAGGGGTTCCCCCCCGGGGGGGGGGGGGGGAAAAAGGGGTTCCCCCGAAGGGGGGGGGGGGGTTTTTTTTTTTTGGGGGGGGGGGGTTTTGGGGGGTTTTTTTTTTTTTCCCCCCCGGGGGGAAAGGGGGAAAAAGGGGGGGGGGCCCCCGGGGGGGGAAAAAGGGGGGGTTTTTTTTTAAAAAAAGGGGGGAGGAGGGGGGGGAATTTTTTTTTTCCCCCAGGGGGGGTTGGGGGTTTTTCCCCGGGGGGTTTTGGGGGGTTTTCCGGGGGGCCTAAAGGGGGGGGGGGGGAAAAGGGGGGTTTTTTTCCCCTTGGGGGGGGGGGGGTTTTTTCCCCTTTTTTTAAAAGGGGGGAAAAGGGGGGGGGTTTTTTTGGGGGAAAATTTGGGGGGGGGGGGGGGAAAACCCCTTTTAGGGGGGCCGGGGGGGGTTTTTCCGGGGAAAAATTTTGGGGGGGGAAGGGGGGTTTTTGGGGGGGGGCCCTTTTGGGGGGAAAAGGGGGGGGGTTTTTCCAGGGGGTTTTGGGGGGGAAAGGGGGGGTTTTTTTTGGGGGGGGTTTTTAAGGGGAAAAGGGGGGGGGGGGGGGTTTGGGGTTTTTTAAAAGGGGGCTTTTGGGGGGGAAAAAAGGGGGGGGAAAAAGGGTTTTTTGGGGGGTTTGGGGGGGGGTTTTTTAAAAGGCCTTTTGGGGTTGGGGTTTTTTTGGGGGGTGGTTTTTTTTGGGGGGGGGGGGGGGGGGGGGGGGAAAAAAAAAAAGGGGGCCTTTTTTTTTTGGGGGGGTTTTCCGGGGGGGTTTTTGGGGGGAAAAAGGGGGGGTTTTTGGGGGGGGGGGGGAAAAAAGGGGGTTTTTCCGGGGGGGCCCTTTTGGGGGGGAAAAATTTTTTTTTTCCCCCGGGGGGGTTTTAGGGGGAAGGGGGGGGGGTTTTTCCGGGGGGCCCCCGGGGAAAAAAGGGGGGGTTTTTTTCCCCCCGGGGGGAAAAAAGGGGGGGGGGTGACCCCCCCGGGGGGAAAAATTTTTTTTGGGGGGGGGAAAAGGGGGGGGGGGGTTTTTTTGGGTTAACCAAGGGGGGGGGGGGGGCGTTTTTTTTTTTTTGGGGGGGGGGGGAGGGGGGTTTTTTCCCATTTAAAGGGAAGGGGGGGGAAATTAACCCCCCCCGGGGGTAAAAGGGGGGGGGGTTTTTTTTTTCCCCCCCCAAAAGGGGGGGGGGGGGGTTTTTTCCCCCCGCGGGGGGGCATGGGGGGGGTTTTTTTCCCCTTTTCCCGGGGGGGGGGGGGGTGGAATTCAGTGATGTCCTCATTCTCCGGGGGGGAAAAGGGGGGGGTTTTCCCCCTTTTCCCGGGGGGAAAGGGGGGGGGTTTTTTTTTTTGGGGGAGGGGGGGTGGTTTTTTTAAAAATTTCATTTGGGGAAAGGGGGGGGGGGTTCCCCCCCCAGGGGGAGGGGGGGGTTTTTTTTTTTTAAAAAGGGGGGGGGGGGGGGCCCCCTTTTTTTGGGGGGGGGGGGAAAAAAAATTTTTTTCCCCCCCAAGGGGAAGGGGGGGGGGGGGCCCCCTTTTAGGGGGGGGGGGGGTTTTTTTTTTAAAAAACCCGGGGGGGGGGAAAAGGGGGGGGTTTTTTAACCCAAAGGGGGGGGGGGGGTGTTCATTGTAAGGGGGGGGGGAAAAAAAAAATTTTTTTTTCCCCCTTTAAAGGGGGGGGGGGAAGGGGGGGTTTTTTTTTTGGGGGGGGGGGGGGGGGGTTTTGGGTTTTTTTTTTTGGGGGGGGGGGGGGGAAAAGTGGGTTCATTTTTTTCCCCGGGGGGGGGAAAAGGGGGGGGAAATTTTTCTTTTCCCCGGGGGGGGGTTTTGGGGGTTTTTGGGGGGGGCCCCGGGGGGGAAAAAAAAGGGGGAATTTTTTTTTAAAGGGGGGGGGGGGGTTTTTTTTTTTTGGGGGGGGGAAAAGGGGGGGGGGTTTTTTTTCCCCCCCCCAAGGGGGGGGGGAAAAAACCCCTTTTCTCCCTTTGGGGGGGGGGGAGGGGGGTTTTTTTTCCCGGGGGGGGGGGGGGGGTTTTTCCAGGGGGGGGGGAAAAGGGGGAAAAGGGGGGGGGTTTTTTTGGGGGGGGGGGGAAAAGGGGAGGTTTTTTTGGGGGCCCTTTTGGGGGGTGGGGGGGGGTTTTTTTGGGGAAAAATTTATTTTTTTTTTGGGGGGGTTTTTTGGGGGGAAACAGGGGGGGGGGCCCTTTTGGGGGGGGGGGGGGAAAAAAAAAGGGGGGGGCCCCCCTGGGGGGGGGGAATGGGGGAGGGGCCCTTTTGGGGGGAAACAGGGGGGTTTTTCGGGGGGGTTTCTTTGGGGGGGGGGGGGGGGTTTTTTCCCCCTTTTTTGGGGGGGGGGGGGTTTTTTCCCCTTTTTGTGGGGGGGGGCCGGGGGGGAAAGGCCCAAAAAAATGTTAAGGGGGGGAAAGGGGGGGTTTTTCCCGGGGGGGAAATTTTAAAAAAGGGGGGGGTTTTTTTAAAGGGGGTTTTTTGGGGGGGGGGGGTTTTTTCCGGGGGGGTTTTTGGGGGGGGGAAGGGGGTTTTTGGGTAAAAAGGGGGGGGGGGGGGGGGGGTTTTTTTTGGGGGGGAAAAAGGGGGTTGGGGGGGAAGGGGGGGGGGCCCCCCGGGGGGGGGGGGGGGGGGGGGTTTTTGGGTGACCCCCCCGGGGGGGAAAAAAAAGGGGGGGGGGTTTTTTGGGGGGTTGGGGTTTTTTGGGGGGGGGGGTGTTTTTTTTTAAAAAGGAAAAGGGGGAAAAAGGGGGGGGGGCCCCCGGGGGGGGAAAAGGGGGGTTTTTTTTGGGGGACCCGGGGGGGGAAAAGGGGGGTTTTTTGGGGGGGGTTTTTGGGGGGGAAAAAGGGGGAAATTTTTTTTCCCAGGGGGGGGGGAAAAAAGGGGGGGGGGCCCCCCCCCGGGGGAAGGGGGGGGGGAAAATTTTTCCCCCTTTCCGGGGGGCCATGGGGGGAAATTGGAATTTTTTTTTTCCCCAGGGGGGAAAAGGGGGGGGGGGTTTCCCCCCCCGGGGGGGGGGGGAAAGGGGAAATTTTTGTCCTCATTCCCCCGGGGGGGAAAAGGGGGGGTGGAATTCAGTGACCCTTTTTCCGGGGGGGGCCGGGGGGGGAAATAAAACCCCCCCGGGGGGGGGGAGGAGGGGGTTTTTTTCCCCTTTTCCCGGGGGGGGGGGGGGGTTTTTCCCCCCCCAAAAGGGGGGGGGGAAAAGGGGTTTTTTCCCATTTGGGGAAAGGGGGGGGGGAAATTAACCCCCTTTCCGGGGGAAAAGGGGGGGGGGGGGTTTTTTTTTTCCCCCCCATTTTGGGGGGGGGAAAAGGGGGAAATTTTTTTTTTTTTGGGGGGGGGGGGGGGGGGTTTTTTTCCCCCTTTAAAGGGCTGGGGGGGGGGTTTTTTTTTTCCCCCCGGGGAGGAGGGGGGGGTTCATTTTTTTTGGGGGGGGGGAAAAAAAAAATTTTTTTTTAAAAGGGGGGGGGGGGGGGGGGTTTTTTTTTTTTTGGGGGGGGGGGGGGAAAGGGGGGTTTTTTTTTTTCCCCCGGGGAGGGTTTTAAAAAATTTTTTGGGGTTTTGGGGGGGGGGGGGGGCCCGGTTTTTCCCGGGTGGGGGGGGGGGGTTTTTTTTGGGGGGGGGCCCCCGGGGAAAAAAAAAGGGGGGGTTTTTTTCCCTTTTCCCGGGGGGGGGGGGTTTTTCCCCGGGTTTTGGGGGGGGAACCAGGGGGTTTTGGGTGACCCCCCCGGGGGGGGGGGAGGGGGTCTTTTTTTCCCCCCGGGGGGGAAACCTGGGGGTTAATTTTTTTTGGGGGGGGGAAAAAGGGGGGGGGGTTTTTGGGGGGGCCCTTTGGGGGGAAAAGGGGGGGGGGGGCCCTTTTGGGGGGAAAAAAGGGGGGGGGGGGGGCCCCCCCGGGGGGGGGGGGTATTTTGAGGTTTTTTGGGGGGGGAAAAAAAAATTTTTTTTTAAATAAAAAAAGGGGCAAGGGGTTTTTTTTAAAAACCCCGGGTTTTAAAAAAAATTTTGGGTTTTTCCCAAAAAAAAATTTGGGAATTTTGGGAAAAGGGGAAAAAATTTTAAATTCCCTTTTTTTCCCCTTTTTTGGGGGAAAAAGGGGGGAAAATTAAAACCCTCTTTTGGGGGGGGGTTTGGGGTTTTTTTTAAAAAAAAAAAGGGTTCCTTTCCGGGGAAATTTTGGGGGGTTTTCCCAAAAATTTTTGGGGAAAAATTTTTTTTGGGGGGTTTTTTTTTTTTAAAAAGGAAAAAAACCTTTTTTCCCAAAAAAGGGGGGGGTTAAAGGGGGGGGGGGGGGGGTTTTCCCCAAATTTTTTTTAAAAAATTGGAAAAATTTTTTTTTCCCCCCCCGGGGGGGGGGAAAAAAATTTTTAATTCCCCCTTTTAACAAAAATTTTTAAAAATTTTTTTTTGCCCTTTTTTTCCCCCAAAAATAAAAACCCGGGGGGTGGGGGGGAAATTTTTCCTTTTTTTTGGGGGGGGGGGGGTTTTTTGGGGGGGCCCCCCCCCTTTTTTGAAAAAAATTTTTTTTTTCCCAAATTTGGGTTTAAAAAAAATTTTTTTTTTCCCCCCAAAACCCGGGTTTTTAAAACCCCGGGGGGGAAAAAAAAATTTTAAATTCGAAAATTTTTTAAAAGGGGGTGAAAATTTTTTTTTGGGGGGGGAAATTTTTTAAAAATTCCCCCTTGGGGGGGGGGGAAAAAGGGGGTTTTTTCCAATCTCCGGGGGGAAAGGGTTTTAGGATTTTTTTTTTTAAAAATTTTTTTTTGGTAAAAAAGGGGGGGGGGTTTTTTTTTTTTTTTTTTTAGAAAAAAAAAACCCCTTTTTTCCCCCAACAAAAAAAATTTTTTCCCCCCAAAAAAAATTTTTTTTTTTTTCCCCCCCACAAAAAGGGGGGGGCCCCCCGGGGGGGAATGGGGTTTTTTTTGGGGGTTAAAAAAAAAATTTTCAGTGATGCCCTTTTCAAAAAAAAAAAATTTTTTCCCCAAAAAAAGGGGGGAAAGGGGGGAAAAATTTTTTTTTTGGGAAAATTTTTGGGGGGGGGGGGGAAAAAAAAAACCCCCAAAATTTTTTTTTGGGGAAAAATTTTCCGGAATGTTTTTTGGGGGGGCCCCCCGGGGGGGGAAAAAAAAAATTTTTTTTTTTTTTTTTGGGGGGAAAAAAAACATTTTTTTTTTTTCCCCTTGAAAAATTTTTTAACCCCCAAAAAAGGGGGAAAAAATTTTTTTTTTCCCCCCCAAAAAAGGGGAAAAAGCCCTTTTCCCCAATTTTTTTCCCAAAATTTTTTTTTTTCCCCCCCCAAAACCCGGGGCCCCTTTTTTTTTTCCCCCCAATTTTTTTTTTTAAAAAATTTTTTTTCCTGGGGAAAAAATTTCCTAATTTTTGAGGGGGGGGGAAAAAAATTTCCCATTTCAGGGGGGGGGGGGGTTTTTCCCCTTTGGGGGGGGGGGAGTTTTTTTGGGGGGGGGGGAAAAAAGGGGGTTTTTTTGGGGGTTTTTGGGGGGGGGAAATTTGGGGGGGTTTTTTTGGGGGGTTTTTGGGGGTGGGGGGGGGGGTTTTTCCCCTTTTTAACCGGGGGGGGGTTTGGGAGGGGGGTTTTCCCCAAAAAACAGGGGGGGGGGAAAAAGGGGGGTTTTTTTAACCCAGGGAGGGGGGGGGGGGGGTTTTTTTTTTGGGGGGGGGGGGGGGGGGGAAAAAATTTTTTTTCCCCCCGGGGGAAAAGGGGGAAAAATTTTTTTTTTCCCCCCGGGGGGGAAAAGGGGGGGGTTTTTGGGGGGGAACCGGGGGGGGTTTTAAAAAAGGGGGGGGGGTTTTTGGGGGGGGGTTTAAAGGGGGGCCTTTTGGGGGGGGAAACAAAATTTTTTAAGGTTTTTGGGGGGGGTTTTGGGGAAAAAAAAAGGGGGGGGGGGGGGTTTTTTTTTTTCCCCCAGGGGGGGTTTTGGGGGTTTTTGGGGGGAAACCGGGGGGGGGAAAAGGGGTTTTTTCCCATTTGGGGGGGGGAAAAAAAGGGGCCCCCTTTTCCCCCCGGGGGGGGGAAGGGGGGGTTTTTGGGTGGGGGGGGGGGGGGGGTATTTTCCCCTTTTTAAAAGGGGGGGGTTTTGTTTTTTAAGGGGGGGGGGGGGGGGGGGGGCCCCCCGGGGGAAAAAGGGGGGAATTCAAAATTTTTTGGGGGTTTTTTGGGGGGTTGGGAAATTTAATTTAAAAAAAAAGGGGGGGGGGGGGGGGGAAAATTTTGGGGGCCCTTTTGGGGGGGGGGGGGTTTTTTTTTTCCCCCCGGGGGGGTTTGGGGGAAGGGGGGTTTTAAAGGGGGAAATTTAATTGGGGAGGGGGTTTTTTTGGGGAAAAAAAGGGGGGGGGGGGGGTTTTTTTGGGGGGGGGGGGAAAAAGGGGGGCCCCCCTTTTTTTGGGGGGGGGGTTGGGGGTTCATTTTTTTGGGGGGGGGGGGGGTTTGGGGTTTTTTTTTTTCCCCCCCGGGGGGGGGGGGGGGGGTTTTTGGGGGGGGCCCCAGGGAAGGGATTTAAAGGGGGGTTCCCCCCTTTAAGGGGGGAAAGGGGGGTTAATTTTTTTTCCCCCGGGGGGGAAAGGGGGGGGGGTTTTTTTTTTTTTTGGGGGGGAAAGGGGGGGGGGGGGTTTTTTCCCCCCGGGGGGGGGGAAAGGGGGGGGGGGGGGAATTCCCCCTTTCCGGGGGGGGGGGGGTTTTGGGGGGGCCCCCTTTCCGGGGGGGAAAAGGGGGGTGGGGGGGGGCCCCCTTTCCAAAAAAAAGGGGGGGGGGGGTTTTTTTTGCCCCCCCAAGGGGGGGGGGGGGGTTAATTTCCCCCCCCGGGGGGGGGGGGGGGGTTTTTTTTTTTTTTTTTGGGGGGGGGGGGGGGGGGCCCCCCCGGGGGGGGGGGGAGGGGGTGGGGGTTTTTTTTTGGGGGGGGGGGGGGGGGTTTTTTTTAAAGGGGGGGGGGAGAAAAAGGGGGAATTTTTTTCCCTTTTGGGGGGGGGGGAAATTTTTTTTCCCTCCCGGGGGGGTGGGGGGGGGCCAAAGGGGCCCCCTTTTCCCCCTTTAAGGGGGGAAATTTTTTTTCCCCCTTTTCCCCCTTTTGGGGGGTTCAGTGATGTCCTCATTCTCCAGGGTAAGGAGACATGGGAGGGAGTGGAATTCAGTGATGTCCTCATTCTCCAAGGTGAGGAGCCATGGAGGTAGTGGAATTCAGTGATGTCCTCATTCTCCAGGGTGAGGAGCCATGGGAGGGAGTGGAATTCAGTGATGTCCTCATTCTCCAGGGTGAGGAGCCATGGGAGGAGTGGAATTCAGTGATGTCCTCATTCTCCAGGGTGAGGAGACATGGGAGGGAGTGGAATTCAGTGATGTCCTCATTCTCCAGGGTGAGGAGACATGGGAGGGAGTGGAATTCAGTGATGTCCTCATTCTCCAGGGTGAGGAGACATGAGTGGAATTCAGTGATGTCCTCATTTTCCAGGGTGAGGAGACATGGGAGGGTGGAATTCAGTGATGTCCTCATTCTCCAGGGTGAGGAGCCATGGGAGGAGTGGAATTCAGTGATGTCCTCATTCTCCAGGGTGAGGAGCCATGGGAGGGAGTGGAATTCAGTGATGTCCTCATTCTCCAGGGTGAGGAGCCATGGGAGGGGTGGAATTCAGTGATGTCCTCATTCTCCAGGGTGAGGAGACATGGGAGGGTGGAATTCAGTGATGTCCTCATTCTCCAGGGTGAGGAGCCATGGGAGGGAGTGGAATTCAGTGATGTCCTCATTCTCCAGGGTGAGGAGCCATGGGAGGGAGTGGAATTCAGTGATGTCCTCATTCTCCAGGGTGAGGAGCCATGGGAGGGAGTGGAATTCAGTGATGTCCTCATTCTCCAGGGTGAGGAGACATGGGAGGGTGGAATTCAGTGATGTCCTCATTCTCCAGGGTGAGGAGACATGGGAGGAGTGGAATTCAGTGATGTCCTCATTCTCCAGGGTGAGGAGACATGGGAGGGAGTGGAATTCAGTGATGTCCTCATTCTCCAGGGTGAGGAGACATGGGAGGGAGTGGAATTCAGTGATGTCCTCATTCTCCAGGGTGAGGAGACATGGGAGGGAGTGGAATTCAGTGATGTCCTCATTCTCCAGGGTGAGGAGCCATGGGAGGGAGTGGAATTCAGTGATGTCCTCATTCTCCAGGGTGAGGAGCCATGGGAGGAGTGGAATTCAGTGATGTCCTCATTCTCCAGGGTGAGGAGCCATGGGAGGTGGAATTCAGTGATGTCCTCATTCTCCAGGGTGAGGAGACATGGGAGGGAGTGGAATTCAGTGATGTCCTCATTCTCCAGGGTGAGGAGCCATGGGAGGGAGTGGAATTCAGTGATGTCCTCATTCTCCAGGGTGAGGAGACATGGGAGGGAGTGGAATTCAGTGATGTCCTCATTCTCCAGGGTGAGGAGACATGGGAGGGAGTGGAATTCAGTGATGTCCTCATTCTCCAGGGTGAGGAGACATGGGAGGGTGGAATTCAGTGATGTCCTCATTCTCCAGGGTGAGGAGACATGGGAGGAGTGGAATTCAGTGATGTCCTCATTCTCCAGGGTGAGGAGACATGGGAGGGAGTGGAATTCAGTGATGTCCTCATTCTCCAGGGTGAGGAGACATGGGAGGGGTGGAATTCAGTGATGTCCTCATTCTCAGGGTGAGGAGACATGGGAGGGAGTGGAATTCAGTGATGTCCTCATTCTCCAGGGTGAGGAGCCATGGGAGGGGTGGAATTCAGTGATGTCCTCATTCTCCAGGGTGAGGAGCCATGGGAGGAGTGGAATTCAGTGATGTCCTCATTCTCCAGGGTGAGGAGCCATGGGAGGAGTGGAATTCAGTGATGTCCTCATTCTCCAGGGTGAGGAGACATGGGAGGAGTGGAATTCAGTGATGTCCTCATTCTCCAGGGTGAAGAGACATGGGAGGGGTGGAATTCAGTGATGTCCTCATTCTCCAGGGTGAGGAGGCATGGGAGGGAGGAATTCAGTGATGTCCTCATTCTCCAGGGTGAGGAGACATGGGAGGGAGTGGAATTCAGTGATGTCCTCATTCTCCAGGGTGAGGAGCCATGGGAGGGAGTGGAATTCAGTGATGTCCTCATTCTCCAGGGTGAGGAGCCATGGGAGGTGGAATTCAGTGATGTCCTCATTCTCCAGGGTGAGGAGACATGGGAGGGAGTGGAATTCAGTGATGTCCTCATTCTCCAGGGTGAGGAGACATGGGAGGGTGGAATTCAGTGATGTCCTCATTCTCCAGGGTGAGGAGACATGGGAGGGAGTGGAATTCAGTGATGTCCTCATTCTCCAGGGTGAGGAGACATGGGAGGGAGTGGAATTCAGTGATGTCCTCATTCTCCAGGGTGAGGAGCCATGGGAGGAGTGGAATTCAGTGATGTCCTCATTCTCCAGGGTGAGGAGACATGGGAGGGAGTGGAATTCAGTGATGTCCTCATTCTCCAGGGTGAGGAGACATGGGAGGGAGTGGAATTCAGTGATGTCCTCATTCTCCAGGGTGAGGAGACATGGGAGGGAGTGGAATTCAGTGATGTCCTCATTCTCCAGGGTGAGGAGACATGGGAGGGAGTGGAATTCAGTGATGTCCTCATTCTCCAGGGTGAGGAGACATGGGAGGGGTGGAATTCAGTGATGTCCTCATTCTCCAGGGTGAGGAGACATGGGAGGGAGTGGAATTCAGTGATGTCCTCATTCTCCAGGGTGAGGAGACATGGGAGGAGTGGAATTCAGTGATGTCCTCATTCTCCAGGGTGAGGAGCCATGGGAGGGAGTGGAATTCAGTGATGTCCTCATTCTCCAGGGTGAGGAGCCATGGGAGGGAGTGGAATTCAGTGATGTCCTCATTCTCCAGGGTGAGGAGACATGGGAGGAGTGGAATTCAGTGATGTCCTCATTCTCCAGGGTGAGGAGACATGGGAGGGAGTGGAATTCAGTGATGTCCTCATTCTCCAGGGTGAGGAGCCATGGGAGGAGTGGAATTCAGTGATGTCCTCATTCTCCAGGGTGAGGAGCCATGGGAGGGAGTGGAATTCAGTGATGTCCTCATTCTCCAGGGTGAGGAGCCATGGGAGGGAGTGGAATTCAGTGATGTCCTCATTCTCCAGGTGAGGAGACATGGGAGGGAGTGGAATTCAGTGATGTCCTCATTCTCCAGGGTGAGGAGCCATGGGATGGTTAGGAATTCAGTGATATCCTCATTCATCCAGTTGAGGAGCCATGGGAGGAGTGGAATTCAGTGATGTCCTCATTCTCCAGGGTGAGGAGCCATGGGAGGGAGTGGAATTCAGTGATGTCCTCATTCTCCAGGGTGAGGAGACATGGGAGGGAGTGGAATTCAGTGATGTCCTCATTCTCCAGGGTGAGGAGACATGGGAGGAGTGGAATTCAGTGATGTCCTCATTCTCCAGGGTGAGGAGCCATGGGAGGTGGAATTCAGTGATGTCCTCATTCTCCAGGGTGAGGAGCCATGGGAGTGGAATTCAGTGATGTCCTCATTCTCCAGGGTGAGGAGCCATGGGAGGGAGTGGAATTCAGTGATGTCCTCATTCTCCAGGGTGAGGAGACATGGGAGGGAGTGGAATTCAGTGATGTCCTCATTCTCCAGGGTGAGGAGCCATGGGAGGGAGTGGAATTCAGTGATGTCCTCATTCTCCAGGGTGAGGAGACATGGGAGGGGGTGGAATTCAGTGATGTCCTCATTTTCCAGGGTGAGGAGCCATGGGAGGGAGTGGAATTCAGTGATGTCCTCATTCTCTAGGGTGAGGAGCCATGGGAGGGAGTGAATTCAGTGATGTCCTCATTCTCAAGGGTGAGGAGCCATGGGATGGAGTGGAATTCAGTGATGTCCTCATTCTCCAGGGTGAGGAGACATGGGAGGGGGTGGAATTCAGTGATATCCTCATTCTCCAGGGTGAGGAGTCATGGGAGGGAGTGGAATTCAGTGATGTCCTCATTCTCCAGGGTGAGGAGCCATGGGAGGGAGTGGAATTCAGTGATGTCCTCATTCTCTCCAGGGTGAGGAGACATGGGAGGGAGTGGAATTCAGTGATGTCCTCATTCTCCAGGGTGAGGTGCCATTGGAGGGAGTGGAATTCAGTGATGTTCTTATTCTCCAGGGTGAGGAGACATGGGAGGGGGGAGTTTCAGTGATGTCCTCATTCTCCAGGGTGAGGAGACATGGGAGATGGGTGAGTCAATGATGTCCTCATTCTCCAGTGTGAGCAGCCATGGGAGGGAGTGGAATTCAGTGATGTCCTCATTTTCCCAGGTGAGGAGCCATGGGAGGGTGTGATATTCAGTGATGTCCTCATTCTCAAGGGTGAGGATACATGGGAGGGGATGGAATTCAGAGATATCCTCATTCTCCAGGGTGAGGAGTCATGGGACGGAGTGGAATTCAGTGATATCCTCATTCTCCTGGGTGAGGAGCCATGGGAGGGAGTGGAATTCAGTGATGTCCTCATTCTCCAGGGTGAGGAGCCATTGGATGGAGTGGAATTCAGTGATGTCCTCATTCTCCAGGGTGAGGAGCCATTGGAAGGAGTGGAATTCAGTGATGTTCTTATTCTCCAGGGTGAGGAGACATGGGGGGGTTCAGTGATGTCCTTTTTCTCCAGGGTGAGGAGACATGGGTGGGAGTGAAATTCAGTGATGTCCTTATTCTCCAGGGTGAGGAGACATGGGAGGGAGTGGAATTCAGTGATGTCCTCATTCTCCATGGTGAGGAGACATTGGAGGGAGTGGAATTCAGTGATGACCTCATCTCTAGGGTGAGGAGCCATGGGAGGGAATGGAATTAAGTGATGTCCTCATTCTCAAGGGTGAGGAGCCATGGGAGGGAGAAGAATTCAGTGATGTCTTCATTCTCCATGGTGAGGAGCCATGGGAGGGGGTGGGATTCAGTGATGTCCTCATTCTCCAGGACGTGGAGCAATGGGTGGGAGTGGAATTCAGTGATGTTCTCATTCTCCAGGGTGTGGAGCCAAGGGAGGGAGTGGTATTCGGTGATGTCCTCATTCCCTTGATTGAGGAGGCATGGGAGGTGGTGGAATTCAGTGATGTCCTCATTTGCCAGGGTTATAACTATAACACACAATCCCAGCAAAACCTCCAAAGATCCTCACCAGCAGAGCAATGAAGCAGGAATAAGTCAGGAACACACAGAAATGAGGACCACCACGATAATGCAGCCAAAACGTAGAAACTTCTTTATTTGTTACAGGACAGATGAGCGCTTTCACGCATTACAAAACAGTGCAGCTTCTTCAGATCTAATTAACTTGTGTCTATGGTTAAACTTAAATAGTACTGCTCATTTAATTTAATTGCAATGCTCATTAGATGCTAAAACAATTATCATCCTAATCAACATTTCAGAAGATGTTCTGACATAAAGAGACAGTAACTTAAAATCATAGCTATTTGCTAAAGCTGGACAAACAAGTAGCTGAAGAAACATATCACGGGAACACAAATCACTTCTACATATTCTAAAATAAAATAAAATAAAAGACATTGGGTCTATATATCTATCTAAAAGGACGCACCCTAAAAAAAGGGGCTTATAATTTTAACGATATTCCATACAGAAATTCATATTGGCATAGTGCTACCTAAAAAACATTTTTAACTTAGCTACTTTTAAAAATGTATATATAGAAATGCTTATAGATATATATATATGCAATGCATTAATATAACGACATGTATAAATATATATGAAAATAAATAAATATATACATAATATATTACATGAAGCCTATGTATCTGGCAATCCAATTCATAATAATATAAAGTCCTTAACTGTTATAAAATTAATATACAATATCAAGGTCCAAAAATCAAAAAATACAAAAAGGGAATACAAAAAACAGCAGATAATCAACTTCTATTACATAATGTATGTATCATGTGATCTATATGCATGTTATCATTGTGAAGCACTCTTATATATTTAATCAATGTACATTACTTACTAAGCCTTATGGAGTTTATATTCTAGCTAAATACTGTATTTTACTTATGTCTCTATTTGTGCCTGTCTCCCTCTCATTACTATAGTACCTGAGGTTCTTAAAAATTATTAATTATTAAATTCACTATGTACCTGTCTAAAGCAAGATATGTGAGAGAAAAGAGTGTGAAATCTATGAAATAGTATAATATAATGTATATATTAATCCTGAAAACATTCCATACTACAGATAAGCTTAAACCAAAAACATATGGTATATGATATGAATCAAATTCATTAAAACCTGTTTAAGAACTGTTTAAAAACTAACATTATATATAAAAAACCTTTAGTAGTAATAAATAATTATTACATATAGTGTATAATAAATAATATAAATAATGTATAAATAGTATATAATAAATATATAATAGTAATAAATACTATAAATATCAATCAAAGAAAATCCATGAAAAATACAGAAAATAAGAATCATACAAGTAAAGTATGTTGTGTATATAAAATATTATAGTCTAAATCATGTCTAGGCATGGAGCACCTTTGAATATAAATATTTATGTATTAATCATAATATATATATTTATTTATTCAAAGAGGTTCTTGGTTATGTCTAGGAGCCAAGTCAACTGAAGTAAGTGAGGAAATGTAAAAGATATATAAAAAGTATAGAAGGTAAGAGATAATATAGCTTCATGATCTCCATATGTATATGCAGAGGTAGATGTTACTTTAAGCTTCTCTTTTTAAGGACTGACCTTACACTAATATACTGGTTTATGCCTGGGGTGTAGTGTGCTTTAAATTTCAGGATCCATTGCAACTCTATACTTTCTAGTTCATTGAAAGCATCACCTTTCCTATTACTTGGACTTGCTAATTGTAATGTTCTGAATCTAAATTCATGTCCAGGATTATTAATTACATGTTTGGTTAAAGCATTCTTCAAGTCTTTTTTCTTCATATCATAAATATGGTCATACATGCGTTCCTTAAGGGATCTAGTCGTCATCCCAATATAGAATGCATCACAGAATAAACAATTAGCTAAATATACCAAGTAGGTACTATTGCAATCTGATCTAAAGTTAGGTATAAAGGTATTGTTTAAATGTGGATGAACAAACTCTATATCATCTGAAATGTATCTACACATACTGCACTTTCTGCATGGATAGGTGCCTATCTCATTTATTCTAGTAAGGTCACCTTTTATATTTAGCTGTGTCTTATCTTGTATTCCTTCAATCTCTAGGCTTTGTTTTTCTAGACATAACAACCTTTTAAGATTTTTACTATTGGTATATAGAAAACGTGGTTTGGCTCCCACTACTGCCTTAATTTCTTCATTGGTAAGTAAAATACTCCAGTTCTTCCTTATTATATTGGTAATATTCTTAATGTCACTGGTATATCTAATTTGAAAAGGGATCATTTCATTGTTTGACTCAGATCTAACATATGTTTGATAAAGCCCATTGCTATTTTTCAAGGGGGTGGTATTGGATCCTGATGAAAAGAGCTCCTCTTGAATCATTACTCTATCATATTGTCTCTCTATGAACATATCGTTCAATTTCATAGTCTGTTGTATTCTATCTTTTGAATTCTTGCATAATCTATTAACTCTTGTGTGTTGGCCCTTAACAATGTTACGAAATATATGCCTGGGATGCATGCTGCTATACTCCAGTAGTGTATTCTTCCAACAAGCTTTTCGATAGATGGTGTGACTTAGCTTTCCTTTGTCATCCTTGGTAATGGTAACATCTAGAAAATTAATTTCAGTTCTAGAGTGTTCAAAAGTAAATCTGAAAAAAGATGTTGTAGTTTCTAGATATTCTACTAGATCTAGAAATTCTTGTAAAGTACCATTCCAAAAAATTATTATATCATCTACGAATCTTTTGTATAGCAGCATTTTATCAAACTTAGCATGATTAAATAAATGCATACATTCCCAGTAATATACCACAAGGTTTGCGTAAGTGTTTGCACAGGGAGTGCCCATGGCCACTCCCCATTGTTGCAAAAACAATTTCTTATCATATAGAAATACATTATTATTCAATATGAGGTCTAATATTGCATTCAATAAAATTCTTTCATTATTGCTGAACGTGTCTGTATTATGTAGAATATGTCTGATGGCTTCCGAGCCATAGCTATTCGGAATGGATGTAAAAAGATTCCTCATGTCCATGGTAATTAATAGACTATCTTTAGGAATGCCTTCTTTCATATTGGATAAAACATCCAATAATTGGTAGGTATCTTTCAGGATACTATTTATCTTATCAATAATAGGTCTTAGTTTCTTTTCTATGTAAACTGACATAGTTTCCGTAACCCACCCATCCCCTACAACTATAGGTCGTAGTGGTGGTGGTAGTATCCCTTTGTGTACTTTTGGCAACCCTTTTATATATGGTATTTTAGGTTGTTCTATTAAGAAATATTGATACAACTCTTGGTCTATCTGCCTGCACATAAGGAAATCGTATAATTCCTGATGTACTGAAAAGATAACTTTAATTAAATCATTTGAGTTAATCTCCTTATAAGTATCAGTTTCTCTAAGCATGTTCAGCATTAATGTATTATACATATCATAGTCTAGGATAACTATTCCGCCCCCTTTATCTGCAGGCTTTATAATTATTTCTTTATCTTGTCGAAGTGCATATAATGATTCCCATTCCAAATGTGACAAGTTAATATATAAACCTCTTTTTTTCTTATTATTAAAATATTCATAAAAGTCCGATTCACAAGCCTTAATAAAACATTCTGTAGTCGGTGTTTGTGCTGGTGTGAACACACTCTTTCTCTTAAAACTATTATTATTAACATAACTAGCCTCATTACATTGTTCTTTGTGTTTGAACATACATTTTAAGTTAATTTTACGGACAAACAGGCGCAAGTCAGTTAATATTTCGCTTATATTGCTCACCTGAGCAGGAATAAAGGATAAACCTTTATTTAAAAGTTTATGGTCAGTCTCAGTTAACGCTCGTTGTGATAGATTAAACACTAAATCCTCTGTTCCCTTCTTCGGTTCCTGTTGCTTGAAGCCGTCTCTTCTCCCGAGAATTTCCTCTTGGTGCGGCCTCTGCTCCTCGATCTGCTTTGGAAATTCTGCCGAAATTTCAGCGGAAGGGGTAAAAAACTTTCTAAGTTCCCCTGTTTGATTTTAGGTTTAGCACCTTGTGCATTCACTTCTTGTTGCGCAAATGCTTGTTGATTGCATGGGGGAGTATCCCTTACTGCAGAGTTCTGTGTGTGTGTCGAAGGCGTAGGTGCCGGAGGTGTTGCAGTCGTCACTTCTGGGTCTCTTAAGGTGGAATTCACATTCATTGCTGCTGAGGCGTAGCTCTTATTTATATTATACTCCGATGTGTGATCAACTCTATTAAATGGCACTTTTTCGTTCATGTCATTCTCTCTGTATCTAGGCCAAGAGAAGACATGGTTGTTCACAAAGTCCATATGATCCCTATGCAATTTTCTTGTTTTTATTTGTTGCAATTTACTATTATACGAAGAGAGTTGGTTATACATGTTGTCTAGCCTTTGTTGGAAATATTCCTCCTTAAATCTTTCATTAATGTCTTTGTTAAGAGCTTCAGCCCGTGAGTTCAGATCTTTCTCTAGCGGTAAAAAATGCTCAAGCAATAACTTGATGTAATTAAACCCTAAATCAAGGTTTAATTGCTGCCACTTACGGAGTAGCTCAGGATATGTTTCACCATAGGAAGGCATTACCAGTACTCTCATCCCTCTAGGGATCAGTTTAAAATGCAGACACGCTTCTAGATGGCGCCTTTGCCAGACTAGTCTATGTAGTTTGTACATTATATTTTCAAGTTCTCTCAAAATAACTACAAACTCTTTCATTTTATCAGCATTACCTTTTTCGGAATTGGTTGTCACAGTTGTTTGTTCCATGCTGATATTGAGTAGCGGATTTTCTTTAGGTTCTAAAAAACTGTTCCATTGTCTTTTACCATTCAATTTGTTAGGCACATATTCCAGTTCTATGGCAATAGCATCCATCGTGTGTAGGTAGCCAAGGATAAAAGTAAAACTGTAGAACTATAACACACAATCCCAGCAAAACCTCCAAAGATCCTCACCAGCAGAGCAATGAAGCAGGAATAAGTCAGGAACACACAGAAATGAGGACCACCACGATAATGCAGCCAAAACGTAGAAACTTCTTTATTTGTTACAGGACAGATGAGCGCTTTCACGTACAAAAACAGTACGCTTCTTCAGATCTAATTAACTTGTGTCTATGGTTAAACTTAAATAGTACTGCTCATTTAATTTAATGCTCATTTGCCAGGGTGAGGAGCTATGGGAGTGAGTGGAATTCAGTGATGTCCTCATTCTCCAGGTTGAGTAGTCATGGGAGGGTGTGGAATTCAGTGTGTCCTCATTCACTAGGTTGAGGAGCCTTGGGAGGGAGTGGAATTCAGTGATGTCCTCATTCTCCCGGGTGAGGAGACATGCGAGGGAAAGGAATTCAGTGATGTCCTTATTTTCCAGGGTGAGTAGACATGGTAGAGAGTGAAATTCAGTGATGTCCTACTTCTCCTTGGTAAGTAGACACGAGAAAGGGTGGAATTTAGTGATGTTCTCATTTTCCAGTGTGATGAGACTTGGGAGGGAGTGGAATTCAGTGATCTCCTCATTCTCCAGGGTGAGGAGACATGGGATGGAGTGGAATTCAGTGATGTCCTCATTCTCCAGGGTGAGAAGACATGGAAGGGGGTGGAATTCAGTGATGTCCTCATTCTCCACTGTGAGGAGATATGGCAGGGGTGGAATTCAGTGATGACCTCATTCTCCAGGGTGAGAAGACATGGGATTGAGAGGAATTCAGTTATGTCCTTAATCTCCAGGGTGAGGAGACATTGGAGGGAGTGGAAGTCAGTGATGTCCTCGTTTTCCAGGATGAGGAAACATTGGAGGGAGTGGAATTTCTTCTTCATACTATTGGCATTGAGCAGTGCACCCTTTACATTTAAATGGGTTGATTTTGCTATTTCAGAAGATTTGTCAAACTGCCATTGCCTACGTAAGGCACTAATTGGAAGGAGAATATTTTAGCCAAAATTTGAAAGCCTAGAGGGAGAGATGTAGAACATTATTGGCAATGCAATATAATTTGTTGAACATAGCCTTCTGTGTTGACAAATGTTGTACCTCCTTGAAGGGACACCAGAAACTAAGCCAGTTATTGAAGTCAATCATTTTCTATTAACATTGTGGCATCATCCTTGTTGAAGGTAGCATCCCATTTCTAGGCACTTAGCAGCCTGTGACATGCAGTCTGAGAGCTCCTTAATGTGTATCTTCTTATAGTCCAGGGAGGTTGTCTCAAGCTGTTTACACCCACAGAGAGTAGACTATGACTGAGTCATACTGGTACTTGTGGTCAAATGCCTTGAGCACATGGATGATTTGGTAGAGCCTGCTCCCTTACATACAGCTGATCATAATTTTCTCCTTATTCAGCCTGGTATATATTTCAAAATGGAGTCTCCTATCATTAAAATATTGGGTAGTATGTTGGCCCGCTTTATTGGCTTTGCAGATGAACTTCCAAAGAGTGTGTTGTATGAGTGTGATTGTATGTGTTGTGTTGTATGTTATTTTGGTGGAGTGCCTTTGGGGTTGCTGAGGACTCTTTTTGTAGGATGAATGTCCAGGAGGCCTTTGATTGTTAGGATGGTTGCTTTTAATTGTTTCAGCATATTTTGGTCTATATGTTGAGTCAGTACTGTGTGTGGTAGGTGAAAAGATTATGCTACCTACAAACTATTTGTTATGCTGAGTACTATTGTTTGACAGTAGTGTTGTGTAATTACATCTCTTATGTACTGTATCTGTTTCTCTAAGAAGTAGTTTGCTATCAGTGAACATTTGACAATTCCTACATTGATTCAGGATGCCCATATTTGCTGAGCTGATGGTGAAGAAACTGGGAAAGTACCAATGCCCGGTGGCAGGTCTTTTTTAGGTATACTGCAAAGGGGTGGTACAATAGGCTAACTGGAGCACTAGGAGGGTAGACAGTACAGCTAGGCTATATATGACTGAATTCATGCAGCAGTGCTTCTCAGTAAACAAAATGGTGCTCTTTGTACAGCTAAGTACTGGGTTAAGTTACATAGGAAGTTTTATCTGGAAAATGTAGTGTCATGGTGCCTATATCTATACAGGATACTGTTACATGCCACTGCATGATGACCAGTGGAATTTATAGACTCAAAGAAAGGTGACTAAATCAACTAAGTCCTGTTGCCAACTAAACTTTCTCTCTTATGTGTGCCTGAGTGTTTTTCAAGTCATACAGACTAGGCTACCTTTCTACTGCTACTAGGATAGCAGTCCCAGTTTTATTAATGTAAAAACACACTTTAGTTACCCAAAAGTGAAAATGGACTAGAAAAAAAATAAAACAACTAGCTACAACAAATAATTGCAAGGTGGTTCTTAGGCAGACAATTTATCAATTAGGAACATATACTTTAAAGTAATTTCAAAGCACACAAGCAGCAGCCATACCAAGGAAAAGCAAACACTTTACAGTGTTGACATGCTGAAAAATGTAATTACATAATTTGAAAATACAGCAGCAGTCTTAAGAAGCAGCTTAGAAAAGTGCAGTATGTCATAGGATCATGGGAGATTATTAGGCTAATGGCCGTGAGGTCCTTACAAGCCTAGCCAAGTGTTTATTCCCAAAAAAGAAACCTCAGTCAGCACCTGTCACCCCTCTTAATGAGGGGCAAAGATGGAACCCCTGGGACAAATATGTGGTTTCCCATACACTCATCAAGGTTGAGCTTGAAGAGTACTCATCTCAGCCTGGATGGTACCAGATGCAAGCCAAAAACCCGAGAACACAGGTTAGGATGCCAAATGTTTGAGCTCTGTAGAATTGAACCAAGAGCTGAGCAAATGCACCGAAATTACAGACTCAAAGAAAAGTGACTAAGCCAATGGCCAATGAGACCATCTCTTTTTATGGCCTCACTCTGTGCTTCTCTGCTCAGGCAGACCAGCCTACCTTTCCACTAATACTAGAATTATAGTCCCCATTTTCTTCATGTAATTACCTCCAGTAGATAGCCAGAAGTGAAAAGGTACCAGAAACAAAAAAAAAAAACAGCTACAATAAGTAATTCTCATTTTATGTCTCCCTGTGCAATTCGCAACTCAGACAGACCAGATTACCTTTCTGCTGCTAGCAGATCTGCATTTCCAATCTTTCTAAGGTAAAAGCACAATTTAGTTGCCAAAAATAAAAAGGGACCATAAAAAAAAAAATCAAACTACTAGCAACACTTTAGGCCTTTATGTGGGTTTCTGATCTAGGACAGACTAGGTTACCTTTCTATTGCCTCAATAGTTGGAGTCCCTGTCTTCTTAATGTAAAAGCACATTTTAGTTAGCCAAAACAGAAGAGGTACAAGAAATAAATCTAACAACTAGCTACAACTGATTACAAGGTGATTCAAAGGCAAAACAAGCAAGCAGTTAGGAATACACTCTTCAAGGCAATTTTGAAGCACTAGTTTGCTAACTGTCTAAGGGGAGAATCTTCCTATTTCATCTGTCAGCAGAGGAGATAGCTAAGACTGAGATGAGCTTCCAAGCTCAGGTATACAGCAAGGGGTAGCAGCTCAAATGCTGCCAGATTTAAAAGCACAGCAGTGAACGGGTGGGTGGGAAACAGTAAGAATCATTTAAATGTTAAGAACTGCAGTAGTTAAAATGGACTTCTCTGGATGTAACCTGGAATGCAAATGCGTTGTTTGGCTTTACATGGTGGAGAGTTTTATCACTTTCAAGAGTGTAAAGACAAGATGCCCAGTTAATAAAAAAATAACAGGAAGCTGGAAATGGCTTAAATCACTAGTTAGTGCTGTTTATCTTCTCAGTACTGCAGAAACATCGACTGCCACTAGGTTCAACTACCAGAAGTTCTAGAAACAATTCATACAGCTGGCCCAAGCTGGATAATTGATTTAACTTAGAAATGAGACTGAAGGTCAGTAATTTTATGATTAAAGCTGATTAACCCACTTAAGACCTCAGAAAAGTAACAATGGAATCTACAAAACTCAAATCGATTGATAGCTGTAATGTTCAGATTTAGAAGGGTGAGTAAATATGCAGAAAAAAAGAGCACCACTCAAAACTTATTTAAATACCTAGGCACAAGGCAGAACAACTTAAAAAAACAGTGCAAATTATAAAATGCCTTCAATTAACAGCTTTAACTTCAGAATCGGATCGGAACAAATTGAAACAGGAACTATACAAAACTACTTTGAATGGTCAGAAGTATAGTAGATGTGAAACCCAATTTGTATATAAAACAGCATGTGATTTTAAATCTCTTATTGAAAACACTAAGAAAGATGAGTTTTCATATCAAGGTAAAGTAGGTACTGCTAGATGAGTCCACTGTAAACATGTTAAGGTTAGAGAACAGATTTGATCCGATCCTTAAATTGCATTATACCAACTGCTTGACCTTGGGGGTGGTATATGTAGCTATGTGCTCAATGTGTCAGAGTATCTAAATGGAGAAAACTAAAAAAGCCCCTAGAAAAAGAATTTAGGAGCATCGTTAAGACATTTGTGAAAAGAACATCAATAGTGCTCTTTTAAAGCATGCCAAGAGTTGTTTGGGGTAGAATAAATTCTATTTCTCTCTTTAAAACAGGTCTTATTGAACCCATTGGACAGTGAACTGGAAACAAAATTAGAATACAAGGAACTGCTATGGCAGCTTAGGCCTGATACCACCCCGAATCCCTGGTTTTAATTCCCAGTGATTAAATAATCTCATATCATAGTGTGTCTTCAGTGGCTTTGCACCTAGTGAGCATATCTGGTTGGTTCCTGGTTTTGTTTTGTGCATACACCACACATGGTTTTGAATTTAATAGTATTCTACAATATTAACGTACCAATGTTATATCAACTAGTGAATATTCCAAATGGGAAATTTATTTTTACATCTAAGAATAAAAGAACATAAATATAAAATAGTAATGTTACTTATAGTTAGAGAAACAATTCTCATTATTATCAGGCTATTTCACTGGAATTGAAATGGATATATTTACAATCATATCATTGTTGCACTAGGGAATAACTGGAATTGAAATTAAATAATAATAGTGAGCATAACTTCCAAAACTATATCTGGCAATGTTTACTAAGGGAGGCGTTTAGGATTTACTGGGTTAAGAGATGAACAAAATGAAAAAGAACTGGTAATTTTCTGACATAAGCTGATGGGCTATAATCAGTTAATACTGACAGTAGTCACAACTGATGGGCTACAGTCAGTTAATACTCACAGTAATCGCAACTGATGGGCTACAATCAGTTAATACTGACAGTAATTGCAACTGATGGGCTACAATCAGTTAATATTGACAGTAATCACAACCGATGGGCTACAGTCAGTTAATACTGACAGTAATCACAACCGATGAGTTACAATCAGTTAATACTGACAGCAATCACAACTGAATGGCTACAATCAGTTAATATTGACAGTAATCACAACCGATGGGCTGCAGTCATTTAATACTGACAGTAATCACAGCCAATGTGCTACAATCAGTTAATACTGGCAGTAATCACAACTGATGAGTTACAATCAGTTAATACTGGCAGTAATCACAACTGATGAGTCTGATGAGTTACAATCAGTTAATACTGGCAGTAATCACAATTTGATACATGCAGCATCAGTGGCTCAACAGTTCGGACACTTGCTTTTGGTGCTGGAAAATGATAACTTTGCAGTCTTTTATTCCTACACACTTGGGTTAATTTCCGAATACTGACTCCGTAGTGCAACATAAGGGAAGGTGCTACTCTTCTGATTGTGCCGTTGTTCAGATGAGGCACTTAACATTGGTCCCATCTACATGAGATGGTAACAGCTCAGGTGAATGAAAAATATTGCAAGTAAAAATGAAAAAGAGTAGGGCAAGTTCCCCTCTACATGTTGCCGAATGACTGTTGTAGACAGCTATTGATTATGTAAAAACTTAATGCTGTCAGCTGTAAGTATTGGCAGTCTGCCAGTCTTGGAGGCATAGCTGGATGAAGTCCCATCTGCAAACTGGATATAAGGCAGATGAAGCATGCTGGTAAATGTGGCTGTTCAATTAGAATATGTTCTGCAAAACTTGATTGCAAAACAAGATAATTCTCAAAGGAAGACCAAAAGTAAGAAAAAGAAAAGCAAAATGGCAATACTGACAGGGTTGATAGAATTATCATTAAAAATGAAAAGGTGATCAGGTTTTCACCATGTAGATTAGAGAGATCATACTAGAAAGCTAAGATGATTTTCTACAGTTGTGTCCACTTATGGGAAGAAGCAGTTACTGCAGCTATGATGGCAACCAGGAAAAAAAAACACATCATGAATGTGGATTATGAATTTTCATTTTTTCAGTATATGTGTATATATATATATATATATATATATATATATATATATATATGGTTCTACCTGACATAATCGAAACCCCAGAACACCAACAACGAAATTACCGACACCACATAACCGACAGTGCAAAAACACGAAACCTCACATGCCCGACAACGAAATAACCGAAGGTACACAAACACGAAACCTCATACACTGCACACACAACAATAACAACAATCAACAAACAAAACACATCCCCTGTCCAAAAACCACACACACAACACAAACACACCAAAATCCCTACAAACCCACACTAAACCACACATACACAACTATCTACAACCACAACCCAAACCCTAACCCTAAGGTCCGTCACTATCGCATACTCAGCTAACCCGCGCCCTAACCCTAACTCACTTAACCCGCCCCTAACCCAAAGACTATCACTACTGCACACTTACCTAACCCAGTCCCTAACCCTAACTCACTTAACCCACCCCTAACCCAAACACTATCACTACCACACACTTACCTAACCCGCACCCTAACCCTAACACACTTAACCCGCCCCTAACCCAAAGACTATCACTACTGCACACTTACCTAACCCAGTCCCTAACCCTAACTCACTTAACCCACCCCTATCCCCACAGACCGTCAATATCCACACTTACCTTACTCGCACCCTAATGTCCGTCACTACTGCATACTTACACAGCCTTTTCCCATGTCGGCATCCTCGGCATCGGTGTTTTCATCCATCGCGTCGGTCTTCTGCTTGTCGATCTTCTGGTGCTCACTATTCGCTTGTCGGTGTTTTCCGCTGTCGATGATGTCAGGTAGACCCATATATATATATATATATATATATATATATATATATATATATATATATATATATATATATATATATATAAGTTTATGGATGCTATTAAGGAGTGCAACAGGGGCAAATTAATTGTTTATATATTTCTGATATGACCACTGAAACTAGTAAACAAAGGAAATATTAATATGTACCATTTCTGTGTCAAAATTGAGCACTGAATGTAAAGGTGTGATTTTATTATATAGCAATTCAGAGGAAACAAGAAATGACAACTGCCTTAGAATATTACTATGGCTTCCCTCATGAGACTGCTACCTTAATGAAAGCCAGTGAACTGTTTTTAAATGTAAGCACAATGCCCTTATTCTTATTTTGTTCTATTTTCTTTTTTTTTTAATCTTCCCATTTTATGTAGGGTTTATTCAAGGCATGTATAGTGAACACTGCAAGGGAGGCTTATGCAAAAATGTTTAAATTAACATTTTGTCCATTAATGTAAATGGGATGCAGACAGTATCTGAGCAGAGAAAGTTAAGTCATTTATTTATTTACTGCAATTTGAAAACTGGGTAGGCAGGCTGGTTCTAAGACTCCTTTCAGTGATGACACAGGCTTCAGCCGAGTTTAACAACATTACAATATGTTAGGTTGGATGACCAGTATGTGGTACAGTACATATTACGCACAGTTACAAACAAAACAAACACTACAGAGAATAAGCACATGAATAGTAATTATGCAGTATTTGACACAGAACAGTCACAACAAATGTACTCGCTAGGATGTAGTTAGTAAATAATATTGAGTATTATAAAACTGAATGGCACCAATATGGTCTTTACAAAAATTACATTGATACCATATTTCTGTACCCTTGAATTATCAACATTTACATGAGTGAAAGAGAGACTCGGATAAGAACATAATGTTTCTTAGCCTGTCTCTTTGATGAAAATTGCAGGTTGCATTCTCCTTTAAGTGCTCCTTAAGTTTTGCTTTATTATTTTGAAGAAATGTTAATGTTCTTTCACTATGGTGGATTTGAATCATGGATAAATAAGAAGTAGTCATTCTCCTTGTGTATTATGGAGTATAAAGGAAGTGTCTCTTACCGATATCATGGTTTTCATAGGTAGACATTGACCAACTGTGAGGCTTTTAAAAACTATTGTACTGAGCATCTGCAGTGCCCTACTTCGAAATAGCAGCCAGTTTTGATGACTAAGGGCTTGATAGTGGTGTCTGTATGGTCTAGAAAGGAGGGCACACAAAAAGATTCTGTTCTTTAGGGCACACCAAAAGATTCTGTTCTATGCTGCTTGGTGTTTTGTGTGTTTATATTAGAGTGGAGACTTATTAGTGTTATTGCAAATTCCACCTTAGGAATTAGAGCATTTTTGGCAATAGATTGTCTCTTGCTTTCAGTGACAGAGGTATTTCTCACCAAACGTTTCAGTTGTGCTAGCACATTGCTTGAAGTATGATCAGTGTGAGCTGAGAAAGAAAGATTAATTTCAAGATAAACCCCTGGGTACCTCTGTTGTATCATTATTAATATTGCATTGTTAAGGATATCCTTAATTTGTAGTTCAGCAAGGTTTTAAATTATATATATATATATATATATATATATATATATATATATATATATATATATATATATATATATATATATATATATATATAGACTATATATAGACATATATGTATATATATTTATATGGATACCCTTTAACAACTCAAAATCCCACTTACCCAAAATCCAAAAGACCGAGATGAAAAACCCAACATCCAGGAAGACCGACCATCTGGAGCACTGACAAATCACTAATGGTAAATAACCGATCACCCAGTCCACAAACATACTAATTCCAAAGAACAAAAATACCCACTCATGTGGGGAGCTTTGCCCCCAAACCCTCTATGTGGGGTGCTGGGCCCTCCACACCCCCTAACTAAATATACCAACTCTGAGATTGCACTACTGCAGTGATAAGGGGAAAAGATCAGCATGCTGGCCAAGTGGTTACTTATGGTTAGTGATTTGTTGGTATTCCGGATGTTTTGTCTTCCTGGATGTTGGGATTTTCATCTCGGTCTTTTGGGTAAGTGGCATTTCGGGTTTCTAAAGCGGACCTGTAAATTATATAGGCGGTACATTTTGTCGATCGCACTTTGCGTAATTTACATTTGTGCGAAAGTGCCGTTTCACACAATGAAAAAATTAATGCCACAGTGTCAAACCTTACAACAATGAATGCAATACAGCATTCGCTGTTGTAAGGTTTGACATTGTGATGCAGATCGCACTATAGTGGGGATTGGGAAATGTACCCTTTGCATCACTGTAGTGCAATCCAAGAGTTTGTATATTTAAGTATCAGAAGGTGTGGGGGTGAATGGGGGCTTGCCCCCTTTCAAACATGTTTTTATTTACTGTGCAAGTCACAGTAATACTGTTTCCGGAGGTGTGGTGAATGTTCAAATTATGTTGAGTTCAAACATTCACCACTTAGGAGTTTGACTTTATTTCTGTTCAACATTATAAATTTCGCATTTTTGTTTTGAATTAGTAGCAATTCACCATTGTTTAATTTGGCGAAATAATAGTAAACCTATATATATTTATATATATATATATATATATATAAACAAGGAGAAATTACATTCAGCTGCCTGTCGGATGCCAGGATCTGCCACATAACGCATACACTGAAGTCACTCCACAACAAGTACAAATATGACTCTGTCCTTGTCCATGTTGGAGTGAATGACTTGAGACGTACCTCCCTGGACTACATGAAAAGAGACATGGAAGAGCTCTCAGATCATGTGGCCCAGACAGTTATGACCCTAGCCCTGAGCAGCGTCCTGCCTTCGCCCAGAATGATACCACAATATAAGGATAAAATTATTGACTTCAACAATTGGCTAAGCTTCTGGTGTCATTCAAAGCAGATCCCGTATTTGCCTGGGATCACATGATCAACAGACCATGATGCTTTGCCAGAGATGGTCTGCACCTGTTGCCCCTGGAATTCAGGGTACTGGCTAAGGTTCTTGCCACCCTTATAGTGCTTATTTTAGGCAAAGTTCAAAGGACAAAACCACCACTGTAACAGGTACAAGCATGCAAAATCTGAAGGTAATGCTACTCAGTGCTAGAAGTCTAAACCTCAAAATGCCCTCTCTCTCAAGGCACTCCTAAAAATGGAGAACATCAGTATCTGTGCAGTAACTGAGACCTGGTTCAAGGCTCCAGATTGCACCCCTGCAATACCAGGCTGCAACTCTTACCACACTTTTCGGCCACCAAACCAGGATAAAAAAAATAAAGGTGGAGGAGTGTCCATATTCACACCACCAGGCTAGTTGCCCAACACAATGCATCTGAAATTCTCCAGGTGCAACTAACACTAGGTAAGACTGCAATCAAGGGCGCCCGCAGGCAGGTGCAAGGGGGTGCACTTGCACCCCCCTGGAAACGGCTGACCGAGAAATTCATTATATTTTAATTTTTAAAAAAAAAGTATTTTAAACGTATTTTAATTAAAAAAAAAAAGTTTTTTTTTAAAGGGCGTTCCTCTTTAAGAACGCCCTTTATGCCTCGTGACAGTCGCGTCTTAAAGACAGACACAGAAGACGAAAACAGGTCGCAAACACCTGTTTTATCTGTGCGACATGGTTTACGGCTTTGTCTTTCGCGCCTGCTGGGAATTTGAATTCCAGAGGACGTTCAGATTGCTGGGACGAAGTGAGACTGAGAGGTAGGTGTGTGAGTGTTATGTGTTTACATACTGAGGCTGAGGGTCATTTTTCCATGGCAAAAATAGTGGGTTTAATTCTGTATGTTAAAGATGATGGAGAGAGAAAAGTGCTGGTTGTTTTCTGGTCAGTTTTGGAAAAGAGTATTAGAAGTGTGCTAAAATAAAACTACAGTGAAATGAATTGTGTAAAGAGTTTATGTGCACTGATGAAACATTATGTTGCATTTTTGACTGGGTTTCTTTTATGGTTCTCCCCTCAATGTATATAAGATTTTTTTTATGATGAAAACTATTTTTCTTAATTTATTTTATTTAAATTTGTTTGTCAGTGCGGAGCACCAGTCAGTTCTGAACAATTTATTACTTTTCACAAACTGGTATGTACAAAAAACAGCAGTTATATAAATCAAAATTATGCTGACCTATTATCAGCATCATATTAGATATGGACGGCAACTTCACTATTTCTTGTATTCTGATAGCAGGTACTTGACAGGCCAACATACCTACTACTTTGCACCTAGCTTTTTCCACTGCCTAGACTTAGGATTTCTGCATATCCTCACTCCATTGTATTTTACATCACTGAATATCTTTCTGAATCCATCACCTCTATTTCCTTATACATTTAAAATAAAACTTGTCTCTTTTAAACCCTTCTTTTCTGTGGTGTAAGTTCCTGCAATCACTTTTTTATCAACCAGATTTCAGGGTGTTCCTTCTTTTTCCTTTTTTTTTTTAAATTTGTTTATTTTGTTATGGCATTCTTTGCTACTGTTATGAGGAATACCTAAGAACCATGAGAACATGTCAATTCTAATTCAAGATCTGTACCAAGTAAAAACTGCCTTTTTAAATGTGTATATCTCAACATTATCTTTGTTACTATTTCCTTCTCCTGCCCCATGAAAAATTCCAGGTCTCAATAACCCTAAAAAATACTGCCAAGAACCCCTCTCCTCTGAATTACATCTTTGTCACTATCCATTATTCATGGGGTACATATGTTGAATTTTACCTGGTGCATAAAATATTTATATAGATACTTCCAGGTGAATTTCCTGAGTCTTCTTTTAGTGACAAATCTAGTTGAAGTACAAACCCTCATCCAGAATTATTCAGTCATGTTAACCCCTAACTCCTTCCCTGTTTCCTATCTATTTCTTATTGCTTTCTTATTTGTTTGGTCCAGACACCTATATAAGTCACTTATAAACTTGTTTGGAGTGTGAGTTCCACTTCTAGACTGATTATACACATCTACTTAATTAGATTTATAGGCAGTATTCACCAGGTAAATATGCTTTTCAGCAAATATTAAGCCCTCATAGTTCAATATCCAGCTTTCCCTTAAATTGTAGACCCTTTTTGCTTCCTGCCAATTAAGTTCAACTATTGTCCCCCCTTACCTGATCCCAATATTTAATAGATGAGATTTTAAGTAGCATGTTTTCTGACCGCAGTACAACAACTAAGTATTAGTTTAAGGGTGTGCACACTTATACAACCAGCTTATTGTACATTTTTTTAGTTTTTCCCCTCACAGATTTGTTTGCTTTTGCAATTGAATTGTACAGGTTATAGGTCACATTAAAGGTGGGAAAAGCTTTCAAACGATTTATTGTGGTCTCATTTTTTTATATTGTAACATCCTGGCATTGTAACAGGGGTGTGTTTTGTATATGTATGTGTAATATATATATATATATATATATATATATATATATATATATATATATATATATATATAATGTATTTGTTTTCTTTTTATATGTTCACTTGCATCATCCGCCTTTTTTCCCATTTTGTATATGGGATTGGGGTATCATGTCAACAGTGACCATCACCTACAGTTAATGTTCACATCACCAGGTGACTAGCTCTGCTGCAGGTATATTTATAAATCTTATCCCAGATATTCCCACCAAGAAAGATGGGCTATTCTGTTGAGGTTTGACGTACCTTGTTTTTAGAGTTTGCTGTTGGTCAGCTTAGTACTAGCACTGGAAAGATGCCCTTTATAATCTTACATTTGCTCTGATTTCTGATTGCAGACTGAGAATGACAGCTCGTTAATAGCTGGGACAGAATGGGGGGGATTCACTGTTAGCCATTACAGTCACAGATACTGGAGCAAGCTACTGCTTGCCACTTTGGAGAGTAACCCCTACATTACAACACCACATTGCAAACGGAGTGTATTGACAGTATTTTACATGGCTGCTTACCTGTTTCTGTGCCGCATATACTAACTAAGCTGTGTTTAGAAACAGAAATGTCAGCAGATAAGTAAATAATATCCACTTAAGTGCTCTTCCTTTGTTTTACTTCTGCATTTCAACAGCCTGTTCAACTTGCAGCAGTTGCAGCTGCACACTCTTGGTACTCTTCTGTCTAGCCCATACATATATGAATGCTACATTGGTTTTGCTCCCATTGCGACACTTCTGAGAATCTTTCCATGGCAAACACTTTTTAAAAACAAAAATTCTTAGCATTACTCTCATCTTCCTGCATGCCAGCCTTATGACATAACCTTTTCTTGTACTTCAACATTTTTCGTGAAATATGCATTCATTTCTAGCGTTCTTCTTTCCATTTGGAACTTGGCAGGTTTATATCTTATCCATCCAGTCATTCATTTTCTATCTGAAAGCCTTTCAGATGTAGTTTGCATGGTTTTAAGTGTGTGGTTCATGTATTGTGTATTTGTTTGTAGGAGTGGTCCACAGAGGTCCATTTTCTGCCGCAACATTGAACAGAATCATTTTACATTACATAAGTTCATAGGTTGGTACTAGGCTATCGGCCCTAGGACCTGTACAAGACTAGCCATAACAATTCCCTGGCTATTTCTTTCCACACTATTTACTTCCCTGGACCCCTGTCTAGCAGGGTGACTGACGTGATCCCCGAGGTGAATTTCCTTTCTCTCATCCAATCATCAAGGTTCCTTTTGAAGACGGCCAAAGAGGCGCTCTGCTTGACATGTATGGGCAGTCTATTCCAGAGTCTGGGGAGTCTCTGGGTCAGGAATCTATCCCTCCAGCATGTTTTGTTTATTGTGATGACACAGTTTAGATCCCTGGAGCGTGTGGCTCTGAAGGATTGGGATTTCTTTAAGTGCAGCATGACCAACAGCTCGGGGTTTGACATGGCCTTGTAGGCTAAGCAGAGAATGCCTTTGAGTAGATGATATGTGACAGAGTATAGCAGGACTTTTTTAAGGTGGTCAGCGTAGGGCATCTGCTTTAGGCCTGTGATTCTTTTAGTGAGGTATTTCTGCAGCCTTTCCAGTTGTTGCAGATGTCTTGAGAGGTACATAATGGGTCTAATGAGGGATGAGTACAGTGGGACAATGGCCTCCATTTTTCTGGATGAAAAGCCCTTAGTGATGAGGTGTGCTACATAAAAGGATTTCCTGACTGTTGTGGTGATGTGGTTATTGAAGGTGAGACCACTGTCCACCTGTGTCCCTAAGTCTCTTATCACACTTTCGGTGTTTAGTGTACTACCACCTATGTGATAATTCACAGGTAAATGCTTTTTCTCAAAGTGGATAACCATACATTTCTTGGCATTGAGCTTGAGCCCATGGCTCTGGCACCAAGCATCTGTTTCTGTAAGGCCCTTTTGTAGAGTATCCACATAATGTGGGGATTCAGTAATGGCTCCTAGTTTGTAGTCATCTGGGAACTTTGTTAGCCAGAGTCCCTTAGTGTTGGCCTGTACTTCAGAGAAGTAGATGCCAAATAAGAGCAGTCCCAGGACTGAACCCTGAGGTACTCCACTTGTCACTTGTCTGGAGCTGGATTTGGAGTAGGCTCCTTTTACAATCTGGGTTCTGTCAGTAAGCCAGGTGGCAACTCATCGAGTGACATAGGGATTAATGCCCAGCTTAGTAAGTCTAGCTATGATTCCAGAGTGCGGGATGGTGTCATAAGTGTTGGCGAGGTCCAGATACGCCTTACCCTCGTCCATGGCTCTGGAGACTGATTCAAAGAAGTCAATCAGGTTCAGGAGACAAGATCGGCCCTTCACAAACCCAAACTGGGTGGTCCAGTGTTTGAAGGTTGCCAATGTGTTTGTTTATAAGTTCCATGATAATATGTTCCATGGCCTTGCAGATCAGGCTCGTCAGACTGATGGGGTGGTAGTTCCCTGGGATCCAAAGTGGATCCCCCCTTGTGGAGTGGGATAACTGTAGCTGTGCACCACTCAGTGGGCACGAAGCCTGAGGTGAGACTATGATTAAACATGACACTTAGGTGAGGTGCCAGTTCATTTTGTAGTTCATGTAATACACAGCCCGGGATGTCATCTGGTCCCATGGAGGCTGTATTATTAGCTTTGGAGAGTGCATTTTTTACCTGTGTGGCCATTATTACCAGACTTTGGCAATCTTCCAGTATTGAGTTGGGTCGTTTAAAGGGTGAGAGGGGGGTGAAGTTGGCACTGATTTGATCTGCCAGGATATTTGCAATATCCTTGAGATCAGTATATTTAATGCCATTCTGTTGTAGCTCAGTGCAGATCTGAACATTGCCATTTAGATTCTTGACATAGTTATAAAATGCCTTGTGGTTGTCTTTGGAATCTTTGGTGATTTTATTTTCATAACTGGCTTTGGAGGATTTTATGAGGGATCTCCGCTTCTTACTGATGCTGGTAATGGAGTTTTTGCATCCTGGGATTTTCCTCTTTTCTGTAAAACCGTAGGTTGCTGTTTGCAAGTAGATAGTATTGTGTTGATATTTAGACATTACAGTAAAGATTTGAATGTTATTCCTCATATCTGATGCTAAACAAACATCTTTCTCCAGTCTACTACTTTTTTATTGATATGACTTTGTAAGTAACTGTATGTCGTGTAAGCAAGGCAATGCATACATTGTGCCTTCATAAGATTTGTATATTGTATTATAGTTGTTGGGCAAGTGATAGATGCTGATGGTGTGACATGCTGAAACTATATTAGTAAAAGAAATACGTTATTCAGCAGACGAGCAGATTTTATTTGGATAAATCATCGAGTATACTTCAGTCTTGTTTGGAATAAAAAGAGAAAGTAGCCAGCAAATGGGAAAATTAAATGTATGAAAAAACTGAAGTAAATAACAGTCTTTGAGTGGAAGCGACATCAAGTTTGATAGGAATGTATAGACAGACTGGGAAGTAACAGAAAACTGTACTGAACAGCATGAAGGAGACAAAATGGTGTTTCCTTACAATATACAGTCTTAGCAGTTCTGTTGGGATAAATTGTGGCTCTATCATAACTGATGAACCTTTGCAGTCTTTCTGATTGGAAAATGACACTGAAATTAAACTTCATAAAGTGTAAGTTCTCAGCAAGTTTATACTGTGCAACTTAATATCTGCAGTTGGGTAAAACTGAAGGGGAAGGTGTTTGGTAAAAGGATTAGTTCTGTCCACTGAGGATATAAAGGACATCATTCAGACAAAGCCAATCTTGCAAATTCAGTTTGTTTTGGTCATTATAAACAGGAGATTCAATGCAAAACTAGATATGTACAGTTCTGGCCCTGTCATATACCTGGCAAACATTGACTTGGTAACAAGTAGGACACTGGTCTGGATGTCACAAGCAGTAGTTACAGTTGCATGATGGCATAGTGTCTTAATGAAAAATTAGGACAGGGTGATCAGGGACTATGTTCAAAGCTAGTGATTAAACCAGGTTTGATAACAATCTATCCTTGAATTCTTATTATTTGATGGGACATTTGTCTCAAACACTCTATCTTCTGCTGCACAGATTTATTCTATATAGGATTCAGATGCATAATCTGAGGTTTGCATAAAATTGGAGAAAGGGGAAAATATGCTGTCACAAAAGGAAATACTGACAGCCCAGATATCTGGAATTTTGTAAATAATTCTGTCATTTGTGAATATTGATATGATTCATACAGAAGTGTGTGTAAAGGTGTAAAGTACTGAGCTAAAATGTAACCACAGCATGCCCTGCCAACTTAGAATAGAAATGTATGTAAACTATTGTAATTGTGTAAATGTATATGTTTTAACAATTGAAACTAGAACATAATTGTGTCCTAGTTGCCTGTTGCACATTTTTGGTGCATGTTGCGAGGGAACGATACTGTCAGTTTTACTTTTTTTATGGGGCTGCTATCGGCCATTAGGGGTAGAGTGGTATCGGCATCCATGTTAACTAGTGCCTGCCTGGAGGTGGCCTTACTGAAGGTATAACTGCTAGAGTCTGATTTAATTTTGGCCTGTCAGACGTCACCCGTTATTTCTGTAGTAGTATGTAGTACTTCTGCTCTGCTCCTGCATCAACCCCTTGTTAGAGAACTGTGCCACAACTGTTAACAATTAGTTTCAGCTGGAGTGTTTTGATGTACACCTGAACCTTTTGCGGTCTGCTGAAATACAAGCCTGCACCATATTGAGTTGTGCTACTGTTTTCTATCTGTGCATATTTCAAATGTTTACATGTAGTTACTAGTATTTTTTATTTAAAGTATGTAAGTTTTCAGACACTGTGGGATTGGGAGTTTCCATAACTTCAATTGTGCTACATATAAATAATTTGGTTTGAAATTTGGAACACTTTTTATTGGACTTTGTCCTGATGTGACAAGTCATTGGCTGCTGGTTAAGTTTTACAGGTTGTTACTCTTTCTGAATAAATATTTTTTATATATTTTTTCTTAGAATACAACGCTGCACTCAAGTTTAGAGATGGGTTAGTATTTGGAATAGTAAACTTTCAAAATATGAAATGTGACTAATTAGATATGTTTATTTTATTAAGCGTAGGATTTTGTTTATTTAGTAGCTGTTGCCTGACCCTGTTGAAGGTGAAGCTCCTGTAGGTGCATTGTAAAATCCATCTTGGCCAAATAAAGGTATTGATTGCTTCACCTTTGTGTTCCAACTTCTCCCCATATGCAGTTGGTTAAATAGGAAATGGCAAATAAAATATTTTGCAGTACTTATCAATATAATTATGTTGTGCTGTTTGTATTGTTGTCATATCTTCAAGAAGTGATGATTTTTGCTGGTGATTTCATTCTACCTTAATTGATAAGGAAGTCCCAAACATATATTTTTTTGAGAGTGGCTAGCATTACAAATTACAGGGTGTCAGACCAAAGTGGAGAGTTGTTGTTGTTAACTGTTTTTAATTACTTCTTACTTTGAGGCAGAAATCTGTTTTCTTAGTAGATTAATACATATTTTAATGAACTGTTGTGTTGTTCGCAGTCAGGATAAAGTGTTGTACTGGTCGCAGTCAGGATGGATTAACATTGTCTTCTTCTGCAAGCAGTTCACTAAGGTGAGAGTATGCAAAGAACTATATACATAACTTTGTCATGGAGAACATAACATTTACTACAGGTTTAAAAAGACATGACCTACTAATTTACAGATATGCAGAGAGACATGCACAGTATGTTTAACTGTTATGTTCTGGTGTGTATGCATTTTTATTATATGCTGGATTCTTTATTGCTGCATATCGAGAAAAGCTGTTTTTCTGGAGTCTAAAGGTTAGAAGGAGGTGTTTTATACACTTCAAGGATTGTGACAATTTATGAGCAGTTTACAAATCATAAAGCATTATCTTTTTCCCCTGTCATACTGTATTTTTATTTAATTTTTTTATCAGTTAACATTAAGCAATGTGTATTCAGTTACAGAATAGTATAGTAAATTCACAGAGAGCCATTGTTTGGTTTCTGTTACATGATGTACTTTTTTTTTTTTTGAATCCACATAAAGGTCAGATTTGTTTTTATTTTACATATGTTTACCAGGGAGGTCCGACTGGACAAAGCTGTCCATTTTCAGCAGAGGCCCAGGGAGAAAAGCTCCAGAACAATTGCTAACATACTATACATAAGATATTTACATGAGCGTTGTGTACATAGTTATAAAATATAGCAGATATGTGATTGCAGAAGATATTTACATAAGCATAGTGGTTTAGAAATATAATTAAAAGTATAGTAGGTAGTAACATATGATTGTTCATACAGTTTGTTTAGTACAGATAATGTTGAAGCTGTACTAAAGGTAAGACAAGAAAGGAAAAACTAAAAAACACTAGCCAGATTGTCAAATCAGGAGAATATAGACAAGATCATGTGAGGTTCATTGACATTTTAAGGGAAACTTGAAGACTGTGCATAAAACATATATTCCTATCCAGAATTCATACCTCACTCTCAACCTCTTAGAGCAAAAAATCTGGACAAAGCCTAAAATGATGGGGGAACAAGTAGGGACAGATTTTAAATATTGCTCTTACAAACTTAGAAAGTTGATAGAATAATAGATTTTGCATTAGCATGACATTTCTGAAGGATGTGGAGTCTTAAACTCAAATTTTATCATTATTTAATGACTTCAACCCTCAGCTATTTGCCAGAAAAGTACAGATTTTAGGAGGAACACACAAAAAATATGAGGCAAAAAGCTGGACATTCTGTGAAAATCTGTACAATTGAGATGTGTGCTTACTGCAGTATTAAGTTTTCCTTGCATAAACATGTACAAATGCAAAAATCAAATAGTTTTATGTATTTATATTTTGTTGTTGTCCAGGTTAGCATGATGCACTTGTTAATCATTGGTGTAGCTGAAACGCATCAGAAAATGTTTTTTTTTAATCCCATACCTGACACTTTTATTTTTGTTTTTTTGTTCAGTAACATCATTGATAGAAGATCTGCAAGATATTGACTGCAAAGGTAGTAGTAGCCCATTTGATTCTTTAGGCTGTCTTATAACTTCAAAGCCAATGCATCCGACAAGAAGTGAGCATTCAGATATAGTAGCAATATGGTATAGTTCATTACTGACGGCAATTCGTTTTCAGAATTCTTCACGTTGTAGGTTTTGCATCATTTTAGGATGCAGATAAAATAAGTTGAACTGAGCAGTGTTACTGCTGGAAAAGCAAGACGTCAGTGAAGAAACTGAGTCAAAATAGGGAATATAAATACTCGTTCTGTAATAAACTCTCAAAATCCACACCTACTGTGTTTGCTTTGTGTGTTTGTCGACTGCAAATCCTTGGCAACACTAACTCAATACCAAGATTATCTGCTAGTGATCTTGCCTTACTGAGAATGTCATTCCTAAAGTGCTCTTCAGCATGGTTGTGGTGCCCCTTGAATATTTCAGTGAGTCTGTTGATGTGTTCTTGAACCTTTACTATACAAGTTGAACAGACTGAAACATCTGGGCAACAGGCTCAAGAACTGATGAGTGATTTGCAATAATGAAGAGAGAAATCACAAACGTGCATGAAGAGCAAGCGCTGAGTAACATATGCGCCATTTTGTCTGGGTTCACCACCAGTGCTCTTCTGAAGATCAGCCAGGTAGTCAAATATTTTCTCAAAGTTCTGACTAAACACACAAATGGATTTATATTTCTCGGTCCATCATGTCTCATTCAGATCATTGACTACAAGGTTTAGTCTGTGAGATTCACAGTGGATAAAGGCTGTTTTTGGATACTTTTCACGAATCTTTGCCTGACCACCATTTTGGATGCTTGCCATTATGGAGCAGCCATCATAGCCTTGTCTGAGTAATTTTTCCAGACCGCACTTTATGCATTCACTGACAATGACATTTGATAGACTGTGCATCTCTCACAACAATGGGAACAAAAAATGCAAACTCTTCTCAGATACAATCATCAACAAACCAAATGCCTAATGACAACTGCTCAATGTCTGAGATATCTGCAGTTTCATCTGCCAGTACACTAAATCCAACTGCCCTGTTTTCTGCACAAACAATCTCCTTCAAAGTACATTTTCATATTCTGCCAACAGCTCATTTTGCACCCTATGGGATGTGTACCAAGCATTTCCTGCAGCTGTTTCACTGTGCTGTTTCAGTATTGTGTCACCAGTAGCAAAACGAAAATCTAACAAGTAACACAAATTTCCAGCAGAGCCTTCTTTTCCACAGAGAGGAATGTCAAGGGTTGCACAGTAAATGGTAGATACAATTGGTTCCAATTTATTTTGGTTCTCTGCAATTTGTTTTGCTACTGCTGCATCTATCTGTGGAATAACAGCTGTTTCTGGCTTCTGTCGTGTTCGTGTATGAGAAAAATTGGAAGCATCTACAGTAGAACCTTTGTGCCATGATGACTGCATGTGATTTCTTGCAAGACTCATTGAAGACATTGTATTTTATGCACACACTAGTGATAAAGCTGCCTTGCAACCCACAGTGAAGTGACTGAGGAAATAATACACAAGTTAAGCAGAGTGGGCCTTTTAAGAGAGGAGAATATGCAAGCCACGGTGAGTACTAAGACAACCAACTATATCTGAATATAGTTGTTTAATAATGACATGCATTTCAGTTTCAGACTTCATATCATTCAGAAAATTTATGCTAACACAAATCCTTTTATTCTAGCGACTTTCAAATGTGTCCCTAGTTGGGGGCCTTTTTTCCCTAACATTATAACAGGCTTTGTCTAGATTGTGTTAACAGAGAGGTATGGTGTGTGCATGCCTGTATGTATGTATAAGGAGGAGGAAGTATACCCCCTCAGCTGTCCAGGTTTTTGGAGAATGTCCAGATTTTTGCCCCATATTCCTCCTAAAAAGCATTGAAGCTGCTAAATAATGACAGGCGTTTGAGTTTTAGATGTCATATCCTTCAGAAAAATGCATACTAACATAAATCCTGTTATTCTAGCAATGTTCTAAGTTCATGAGAGCAATATTTATAATCTGCTCCTATTTATTTTAGGCTTTGTCCAGATTTCTTGCACTTAGAGGTTGAGGTGTGTGTTAGAGAGAGTGAAATGTCCTAGAGTTAGCAGGTGGAATTTATTTTCAAGTGCATTTTCAAGGAATTGTTTGCTTCAAGGGAAGAGAGTTTTACTGCTGCTCATGCTAAGCCTGCTTAAAATGTGCAACTGTTTTGTTTAGCAAATGGTATCACTATTGTGGGATAGAATTTTTAAAGCAGCACAGCAGGTAGCATACTTGCATCTTGATACAGAGAGCTATAGGTTCTGCTCCTACAACACGTAGATTTGTATTTTAAGGGGGTGTATGTCCTCCTTTGGATGAGATGCCTAATAACTATGAACTTGTTTTTCAGCTTGCCACCCATTCCCTATTGCAATATACCAGCTTAACATTTTTTTTAATATAACGTAGGCAATTTATTCTTCAAGGGCAGCAGGCATTGAATTTATAGATGAAACACTGAAATATAAAGTTGTTTTCTAGCAACAACTTCTTCACTGGTTTCAGATCTCAATGTGGAATTATTCAGATGAGTTATACTTCTGCGAAGATTCTGCATATTGATTGATATTGGTGGATTGCATGACAGAAGTTTGAGTAGAGTGGCCCTTTATGGTTGAAATGTTCTGAATTGGGCAGGATGTCATTACTGGTTCATATCATATGATTTGCTTTATTGCTTAAAGGAAAAATGTTCAGAACTATAAATTTAAAACACACTCTAACAAGTGGTGCTGTATTATACAAGGGATATAATTCAGTTATTATATAGTATAATTAATACAGTCAGGAAGGAGAATCAAATAACTTTTGCATGGTTCTAAAAATGCGTGCAAGGAGCCTATGATTTGAAAACAGCCCAAAGGTAAACTTACCCTGCCACTGGCCAGATGCATTTTCTTTGAATGCAGGTTTCAATGTTTTGGTGAATGTGGGTTTCAAAGGTAGAGAAGTTTTAATGCTAAGCCTCTTTTCATTGTAAGACTATTGCTTTGTTTAGGTTTAGTAAAAGTCTATCAGTGTTTGTGCTATAAAATTTTAAATAAAAGTTGTAAATGAAATCCAAATATCTGTCATCATTGTAGAAGTAAAGCATAAAACAGTATGCACACTGAAAGATTTGAACAGTGTCTATGACAAATGGGGAAAAATAGCCAAGTAATGGGACACTGGAATGGCTGCGTGGGTGGGGGTGGGGGTAGGGTCGTGTGGGCGGGGCATCAGAGGAGGTGATGTTTTGTGGGTGGGGCATCAGAGGGGGTGGGGTTGTGTGGGCGGGGCTTGGGTTTGCACCCCCCTGTAAAAAATCCTGCGGGCTCCCTTGACTGCAATCCAAATTGTAGCTTGCTACAGATCATGCACCATGCCCCAAGATTCTCAATCCACCTTTCTAAACATACTGGAAAATATTAAGATACACCCTAATACTGGGTGATTTTAACTACCCTGCCATTAACTGGGAAAACTACTCGTGTACCAACACCTTTGCCCAACAGTTCTTGGAATGCATAAATTCCAATGCCCTGGATCAACTAATCCATAGTCCCACCAGGGACTCCAATATCCTAGACCTGGTCATTACCAACATGTGAAATTGATGCTTCACACCTATGGTCACCCCCTCGTTGGTCAGGTCAGACCATAACCTAATCACCCTTAACATCTACATCCCACCCCCAGTAAAAAAAAACTTCTCCAAAGCCAACTTCATGCTACTCAAGTCAGAAGTGACAAACTTCATGACACCCATGCAGACAGGAACTGACAGTTCGACTGCTGAGTCCTACACTAAAATACTGTACGAGCACATCCACTCATGCATGAATCGTGCCATCGCAAATAGAACCAAGATGCTCTCCTCCAAAAAAAGGAAGCCAATCTGGTGGTCCCCTGACATAAACAAACTTTACAACAAAAGGAAGAAACTGTTGCAGAAAAGTGGAAAATCCCAGGATGCAAAAAACTCCCTTACAAGCCTCAGTAAGAAGCTGAGATCCCTCATAAAATCCTCCAAAGCTAGTTACAAAAATAAAATTGCCAAAGATTCCAAAGACGACCACAAGGCTTTCTATAACTATGTCAAGAATCTAAATGGCAATGTTCAGATCTGCTCTGAGCTACAACAGAATGGCATTAAATATACTGATCCCAAGGATATTACCAGTATCCTGGCAGATTGATTCAGTGCCAGCTTCACCCCCTAAACTGCCCATCTCAGTACCTGAAGATTGTCAAAGTCCGATAATAACAGCCACACAGGTAAAACACACACTCTCCAAAGCTAAGAATACAGCATCCATGGGACCAGATGACATCCTGGGCTGTGTACTACATGAACTACAAAATTAACTGGCACCTCACCTAAGTGTCATGTTTAATCATACCCTCACCTCAGGCTTCATGCCCACTGAGTGGTGCACAGCTACAGTTATCCCACTCCACAAGGGGAGATCCACCTTGGATACCGGGAACTACCGCCCCATCAGTCCAATGAGCCTGATCTGCAAGGCCATGGAATGTATCATCATGGAACTTATAAGCAAAGACATTGCCAACCTTCAAACACTGGACCCTACCCAGTTTAGGTTCGTGAAGGGTCAGTCTTGTCTCCTGAACCTGATTGACTTCTTCGAGTCAGTCTCCAGAGCTGTGGACGAGGGTAAGGCAGTCCACACAGCCTATCTGGACCTTGCCAAGGCCTTTGACACCATCCCCCACTCTGGAATCATAGATAAACTTACTAAGCTGGGCATTAATCTCTACATCACTCGATGGATTGCCAACTGGCTTACTGACAGAACCCATACTGTAAAATAGCTGACTCCAAATCCAGTTCCAGACAAGTGGAGTATCTCAGGGTTCAGTCCTGGGTCCGTTCTTGTTTGGCATTAACTTCTCTGAAGTACAGGACAACACTAAGTGACTCTGGCTAACAAAGTTTGCAGGTGACTGCAAACTGGGAGCCATTATTGAATCTCCAAATGATGTGATGTGGATATTCTACAAAAGGGCCGTACGGAAACAGATGCCTGGTGCCAGAGCCATGGGCTCAAGCTCAATGCCAAGAAATGTATAGTTATTCCATTTGGGAAAAAATATGTACCCATGAATTACCACATAGGTGGCAGTACACTAAACACCGAAAGTGTGATAAGAGACTTAGGGACACAGGTGGACAGTGGTCTCACCTTCGATAACCACATTGCCAGGAAATCCTTCTATGTGGCACACCTCATCACTAAGGGCTTTTCATCCAGAAAAAGGGAGGCCATTGTCCCAGTGTACTCATCCCTCATTAGACCCATTATAGAATACAATGCCCCATTTGTTATTTACCTCTCAAGACATCTGCAACAACTGGAAAGGCCACAGAAATACCTCACTAAAAGAATCACAGCCCTAAAGCAGATGCCCTATGCTAACCGCCTTAAAAAACTCCAGCTGTACTCTGTCGTTTATCATCTACTCAGAGGCAATCTCTGCTTAACAAACAAGGCCATGTCAAACCCAGAGCTGTTGGACATGCTACACTTAAAGAAATCCCTCAGAGCCACATGTTCCAGGGATCTAAACCTTGTCATCACAATAAACAAAACATGATGGAGGGATAGGCTCCTGACCCAGAGACTCCCTAGACTCTGGAATAGACTGCCCACACATATCAAGCAGTGCACCTTTTTGGCCCTCTTCAAAAGGAACCTTGATGACTGGATGGGAGAAAGGAAATTCACCCTGGGGATCATGTCAGTCACCCTGCTAGACAGGGGTCCAGGGAAGTAAATAGTGTGGGAAGAAATAGCCAGGGAATTGTTATGGCTAGGCTTGTATAGGCCCTAGGGCCAATAGCCTACTACCAACATATGAATGTATGAACCTAGATATATATATAAATATATATATATATATATATATATATATATATATATATATATATATATATATATATATATATATATATATATATGATATAGATCCTGTGTGCCCTGTAAGATGTTCTCATCTTTACACGAGCCTGCCCTATATTTTTGAAATGACTATACTCTTCCTTGTTTTCAAAATCTAATTTCTGAATTTCTGATAAAGGGGTATATATATATATATATATATATATATATATATATATATATATATATATATATATATATATAAATATATATATGTAAAGCTAAAACATCTACAGGCTGACATAACATACCAATCTTGAAGGTGAAATGGTCAGCATACAGTTTCTAAAACTGAGTTATTAAGGAATGTTCACAAAAAGTTATGAAAAAGAACATGCTTCCTTGTTTACAATAATGTTTACAATAATAATGCAAAAATAGGGTGTGATACATGTTGTGGGTGGTTTATTCAAGCAGTGGGTGTCTAGAACTACAGCTATTAAGGAGTGTTTACAAAAAGTTATAGTTACAGTAGCAATACAGAAATAGGGTGTGGTACTGTCATGTTACAGTGGTATACTCAAGTAGTGGGTGTTAACAAAAATGAAATTAAAACATAGCATGTGATGTGAAGACATTCTAAGATACAGAATTACCTAAATTACCTATATTTTTATAACTTCATTTATTTCATAAAAAACTGTGTGCCCTATAGGTGAACAGATTGTGCCATTTTATACTAACATCAGGGCTCAAAATATTGCCATCCATATTTGCTATCTAACACAAATGGTTTTCTAAATTAATGGTGTTTTAAAATATTGTGAACATATATTAATAATTTGTATAGGTTCAGCAACATCACATAACAGCAGCATGCTATCACCTCTTGTTATTTATCACTGTAAATTTCTGGAATGATTCTGTCAGGGAAATCTTGTCTATGTTGCACACTTATTGAGATAAAACCCTTTGTTTTGTTTTGACAAACAAAATATAGTTTTTTTTTTCATAAATACAGTGTATGTAATCAGAGCTGCAGTGGTGGTGCTGCTATAGTATTGTCACCTCACAGTAAGACATTGTCCTGTTCGATTCTCAGCTAAAACGTCTTCTGTGTGGAGACATGCGTGAGTGGGCATACCTTCGTTGAAGGTTGTGCGTCAGGGCTGGCAACTCGGTACATAAAAATCTACTGCCAATCATTAATGGACCAGAGTTCCGCTGAAGCGACCCCTAACCGGGAAAAGCCGAAAGATACAACAGTGCATGTAATCAGTATCTACAGACAGACGTTTGATACCAACACCAGTGCATAGCCCACAGTCTCCAAAGGAACTATTGTGTTTTGCATTTTTCTAACTCACAACATTTAACAGAAATTATAAATCTAATGTAGTGTATTTTCATTACAGGATTTTGCACAAAAGCTTTCAGATCAAGTGGTTTCCTGGCTTAGAAGATCACAGGAAATAAAGGTGTTAATTAGAGTCTAGCTGTTCAGGATTAAATGACTTAAACTAATTTTTATTTTACAAGAAACACATTTGGAATAACCCCAAGTAACTGCTAAGAGGAATCAGAATAACTTTGTGAGAGAGATTTTATTGTAACACTGGAACAAAGAGATTACCAGAACATACTTTGGAGCTTTAGCTAAGATAGGTCACGTTGTACAAACAACTACATATTAGATAAGGCATGTTTAAGAATTAAAATTTTATAAGAGCTTACTGAATATTTTAAGAAAGAAATTTCTGCTGTATGGGACTGCACGCCTATCAATTATTTATTAGATTTCTACTGTATGGGACTGCACACTTATTAATTATTTATTAGATTTCTACTGTATGGGACCGCACACTTATTAATTATTTATTAGAAACTTCTATATTTGATTAGTACTTATTTTTTACTCCATATTTTATGAATAAAAGTACAGAACTGACAAAGTGCACTGCTTATACTCAGATCATTTTGTGTTAGCTTTTATTGCTCAAAATTAAGCACTAAACTGTATAAGTCTAACTGATATTTACTTGCATTACCTTAAAGATTACATTTTTATATGTGCCAAAAAAGATACAGCAATGACTGGCAAACTTGCCAACAATGATAACACACCATTTAAAATTAAATTATATGCATTTCTCGAACAATGTACGATGATATAACATTCATGCAAAGTAAAGATAAAACTAAGAAACAGCAAGTTATTTGGTATATGTATCTGTCAGTAAACTATCATTCTGTAAATTCCATATTAAATACATCAGTCAATGGATACATTGATTCAAAAATAGAATTTAAAGAAAACCTAAGAACAGAAAATATAGGAACTCAAATTAGAAAGATATATCTCATGAACAAAGTAATTTATTATGACAACAATAACAAAGACTATTCAAATGCTATAACAAGTATAAACAATGCTGAAGGCAACTCATTAACTGTTTCAAGTTATGCAAAAAAGAAATATTTGACCTATTATCTTCGAAGCTTCAGCCATGAAAGTGATTCTAATTTTTAAATAAAGGAATGACATCATCAATTGACAGCATATTCTCAGTTACTGCCTGGAAGTTCATTTTAGAATTTAGATATAATAGTAGCTATAAAGAGTTTGAAAGTTAATAAGGCACCAAGACCTGGTGGTTGTCTTGTGAAATGTTATATTTCATGCTGCAAGTCTCATTTGAAGGGTTTATCAGTTAATGTACAACTTATGCATTTGAAATATTTAAAAATTTTGAAAATAATAAAAAAATGAATTTTGAAAATTAAAAAAATCGCCTAGTCGAAAAAATGCTTGGTCTTCAAAAAAATTATTTTTTTTTAAAATAATGTTTTTTTTCGAATGAAATTAATCTCGGTAAGCAAGTATTTAAATAAATATATATGGTATATTTATATATATAGTATATTCATCTGCATATGATATATATATGCATGAAATAAACAACAAATAAAGTAAAAAAAGTACATTTTGAAAAGTTTGAATTCGTCTCATACTAATGGAAAGAAATCAATGGATTTAAAGTGTTTAAGTTATTTTTATTTTATTGTACAAACTTGAGTGTACAAAACTAAGTTATCACATACACATTAGGGAGAGGATTATATTTTTGTTTTTTTTTTGTATATAATGTATAATTATATTTGGAAGTTACATCACTGATTACATCACATTTTTAGTTTGGTAATGGTAAATTTTTTATATGAATGTGTCTAAGGTTAAAATAATTTTAAAAAAATACAATTGCTTTTAGCTCAATAATGTAATGGAAGTTTTCATCTATATGCTTATTATAATTCATACTTTCTAAACCTAAGAACGTTTTATACTTTGGTGGAAATCCCTTGACCTGTAAACATATCAAACAACAATATACAGCTATTACCCCATGCAGTATATTACAAAATGGTAGCTTGATCTTATTCATCTATGCAATACAATAATGTATTAAGTGGGCAAAGTTTTTTTTTCTATCAGTAACTTTCATATTTCAAATATTGCTATACTGGAAGGAAGAGAACCATAACATTAAGGATTACTTTATCAACTAAAATGAATATTACTGCACTTGTTAGATATAAATTAAGCTTAGCTATACAACAACAATTAGAATGCTGTACTTGGAAAAAATATTTTTACTATTTTAAGAACCACGTGTCAGTTGGAAGAGATTTCATACAGTATTCTAAGATGATATCTTGCATTCATTTTTTTTATGTTCTCATCTGTAGAAAATGGGAAATTATAGATTATACAATTTGTTGCAGCTTTCACCTGTGTTTGGTAATGCCATTAATGGCGGGGTGTTACCATGTTAAAAAGGAGTAGGAAAAAGCAATATTATATGGAAAAATATTGTTCTTCCATGTTCAAATGCATGTTCAGTAAATTCATTTTATTTGATATGTTATTGACATATTATTGGGTATAGATCATGATAATGCAGGGAGGTCACTGATAGCCACAATGACTAGCAAAAGATTAATAGTAAAGAAGTGGAAACATATGATTATGAATGGAGAAGCAAGCATATTCACTTTAGTAAAGTTTATAAATTTTATGATAAATAGTTTTTTTTTTTTGAGTCTTAAAATTTTGCATGCGAGAAAAGTTTTGTTATGGATTTGTTATGCCTCCTGATAATATATAGTATGGAGGCATTTTTTTTTCTGTTTTTTCTTTTTTTTTTTTGCCTTTTCTCTTTTGTGTTAATTTATATTTTTCTGAACACAAATCCATGCATTTTATTACTTGACTAATTAATGTGTGTATATTTTGTAAATTGTAGGGTCATTCAGTGTTTTATTTTAAACTTACTAAAAGAATGTGAAAAGAACAATTTAGAATATATATAAATTCATAAGACCCATGTAGCAAAAGTAAATATTATTGACTTCAAACAATTGAAGAGGATGCAAATGAACAGCTTCTTGATATTGTTTCTAAAACCACGTTACTCTCCTGATAGCAACTGATAGTTTTGACAATTTAAGTTGAAAGAAGCTCCTTTTAAGCTTGTTATACTTAAAGCTCCTCTTGTTACGTATACGCTTTGAATTTGCCTTTTGCAACCTCAGAAACCATGTAGGTTTCAGTGTTGGTACCTTCTAATAAATGTGCATCAGTCTCACAGCAAACAGTGCAGTTACTGGATTCAAAAAACATGTTCTGGTTAATAGGCTGAATTTAATGAAGGGGTAAAAGTTGTGATTAATGAGGTTTGGCAACAAACCAAATTGTTCTGGGACATCTTCAAGAGGGGTTAGAGTGTTATATTAGTGGGAGTTAGTTGGTTGGGGAGGTGAAAAAGTTAAATGAAGGGAGGATTGATTGTGAGGAAATGAGAAGGGTGGGGAGGGGCTTAAGGGGTTTAGGCAAGTGTAGCCGGGTAAGCACTCACATTTTGGTGTGAACTTGCTATGGCAGGGTACACCCATGATGACCTGTAGGTATGCCCAGGAGAGATGGTGGGCTCTGGGTGCGGGTTGGAGACAGGTTGTCAGTATATATGTCTTTGTTTATTGATTTCTTTTTCTGGTTTCCTTGGGATGTTCATTTATTTTTTTTTTTTTTTGCTGTTGCTTTGCTCATGGTCCAGAAATCGGTGTGCTAACTTGGACTTGGCCCGATTAAGATAGTCTTGTTTGTTATTGGTCATTTGTATTGTGTTAAAGATCTGTATTTCTTTTGCGCCCATGATGCCATTTGGTTTTCACGAGCTTTCACATGTTGGGGGAGGGCTCCATGAGTAAGGAGCTTTGTCACAGGGAAGTTTATATAAAAAAAAAAAAAATGAATAGATGAATAAATAAAAGTGGATCGTTGTCTCGTGGTGCCCACTCATTTTCCTGCTATTTTCAAACAGTGGATTTTCAGAATGTCTAGATTAAAGGGGCAGGCTTGCCTCAGGGTTTGAGTCGGTTCCTCATAGAAGTTGTTGCTTTCTGGCGAATTGCTGTGATGATTCCCGCTGTTGAGGCTGTGATGGTCATGAAGGGGTTGAGCCTCATAAAGTGTTGGTGTTTTCCTTTTTTTTTTTTTTTTTTCCTGTGGGGAGCTGGCTTGGGATTTGAGGGGGATGCAGGCCTTCTGGGGTGCAGGGGGAGTGCAGCGTTTGCTGTAGGTCTGGAGAGTAGACTGGGGCTTTCACCTTGGGGTCACGCTTTGGTGGGGTGAGCATTGAGGCTGGCAGGAGAGCTGTTTTGAGGGTGCTTTGATCTGGCCATCAATGGCTGTAGCTGATGGCGAGAACACTCAGCACAAATGGTCTGGAGGTGTTGGCTGTTCAGTGGAAGGGTGCGGGTGCTTCTGTTTCATCTTAGTTTGAGCCATTCGAATTGCCTGACTAACTTAGTTTGCATTTTAATTTGCCATGTTGAGTGTGTGTGGTCTATCACTGGGGGGGGGGTGAGCACTGGAATGCAGGGCGACATGCCTTTTGCCTATGTTGTACATGGGTGGGTTTCACAGCAGAAGGGGTCTAGTGCTGGGGTCAGAGTCGATGGATTTGAGTGGGACTGTGTTGGGGCACATGGGGTTGGAGTCGGGATTCCTATTTGGAATGCTTTGTGGAGTTTTCTTGTCTTTGGTGACTGGGCATTGGGGGTGTTTGCTGCAGTGTTCCAGGCTTGACAGAAGGGGAAAGGATGTTGCTAGTTGTTCAAGAGTTTCAACCTTTGCCTCACAGTTCTGTGGGATGAGGATGACATTTGCATTGGTGGTTTTTTGTTTGGAGGTTTTGGCAGTCAGGTTGGTGGAAAGATCCACAAGTATATTTTCACGGGCTTTAAACTCCTGACTGAGGCAATGCTGTAGTCCGCGCATGCCTGGTGGGGATTGCAGTCATTGTGAGAGAGGGGAGTTGAATTTTTTATAAGCGGTACATGTTCCCTACGTTTACTCCTAGAGTTGGTTATAAATCGTGGTTGGGATATTTTCAGAATATTAGCTGTTAATGGCAACGGTCTCACTGCAACACATAGAAAAGCAATTGCAACTGAGTAGAGTTAGTAGAAAGTATTGGGGTTAGAAGCAGAGTTTAAGGTTTCAGTTTACATGCTGGGCAGGCTAAAACAAATACCGCAGGATAAGCCTGACAGGTTGTTATATGGAGTATGTAAATTAGTCATTTTCTGCTGTGGATCTTCTACTATGCCTGCAAAAGGCAGCATTGGGGTACTGCATGCATGCACGGCAAAAATACTGTTTCCTTTGCTTCATTCTAGTCTTTGGGGGGAAATTTATCTGAGGGACAGAATAGAGTGATCCGTTCGGCCATCCCATGTAAGAATGTAGGTGTTCGTTTTGTTTATTTGAAGAAAGAAATGGGAAGGAGGGAGAAAAAAACAAAAACCTCAGTACATGAAGTTTATTTGGTTAAGTAGGACACATGCTTTGCAGTGCAGATGGCCAGCGAACCTCTGTGTGAGCAGTGGGGCACTTATACTCGGAAATACTGAGATAGGGTCATTTCTTGAAGGGCTGCAAATGTAGCTTTTGTTTGTGTTGCCTCCAGTATTGAGATTTATTCTGTTTGTGATTCCTGAGGGGGAAATCTGGTGCTGGGAATCCCATCCTGGCTCCTCCATTGGATAGCCAAGATTACATTTAATGTAATTGTGTTTAATGTTTCTTTACCTGTTATGGGCATACTGGTTTGCATTGCAGGGAGGGGAAGTGTATGTGAATGGATTGTGATCTCCATGTTAAATGTGAAAAGATTTAAGTCTGTCAACACTTACTGCAATTTCCTGGGATATTTGTGATGCATTGTATAGAGTAAAGGACTTTACATATTTGCAAGTAGTGGTTGATTCATGGGGGTTGGTATGTGTGAGGTGTGGTATGGCCATGGCAGTTTCTCATCTGGCCTTGGATTGGGGGTCTGTTCCTCAGGCATTTTGTGGTTTTCTGACAAGTTGCTGGCATTGACCTGATGATTGGAGTCACTAGGTGGTGGCTTCTTATGGAGGTCATTCTGTCAGGACTGAACACTGTTCCTGAACTCCTACATTTGCATGGTGGAGTTACAATGATTGCAGACTTTGGATGGGCACCTGGTGTGTGGTGTGCCCAGGATGTTGTTCTGACTTTGAAGGGAACAATTTGAAACCAAGTCTTTGCTGGTGTTCGTGAAATGATGGATGCATTTTCTTGAACTAATAGATGTTGCAGAACGAGGTCATTTCATTCAATTAAAATGTGGCATATAGCTAAACGTTTGATAAAAATTAAAGGTCTGAAGACTGATCTAGCGGGGGTGTATTCAGTAAGTGGGCATGAAGGTAACAGCCATTTTCACTGCATTAAGAACTTTGCAGAGCAGAATGTCGGGCAATGCAACTTATTTTTTACTGAGGTGATCTTTCTATAGAAGTAATTCCAAATTAGAATATACATATTATCTATAGATTTTTCTTGGAAGTCTGCAGACATTTGCTACCTATAAAAGATACACATTTGCACATGTCCATATTTTGCATTATGGTTGTTTAACTACTTACTAGCTTGATATGCTGCACTTGGCATATTTGTAGATAGATATATGATAAGGCTTCTCTAGAAAATAAAGATGACTTATAAAATGAATATACCTATTGTGACTGCATTAGGTTTGCCCACTTAATAAAGTCTCTTGTCACATTGTGGTTCTCTTGCAGGGCACACAACCTGCTGTATGATGCACTTTTGCCCTAGCAACCATGTCTTAACTCTACAATACAAAAATATAGGTTTGGGGAATTGTTTTGTTTCAGTTCTTTTATTGTAAAGTCGAGATACTTATTCTGTTTTGTTTTATTGCAGAATGGAATTTGAGTTGACATTGGTTGGTGACCGGATGTGACAGAATGAGATCACAGAAGGACTGCACGGTGAGCAGTGGTCCATACTGTGTCAGAAATGGTTTTAGAATGTAACGGATGTTGATTGTGGTGATGTTTTGATTGTGGGAGTGGAGCACAAGGGGTTAGCAGGTAATCATAATTCTGTGCTAATGATGACACAGCATGGTTGGAGTCTATTAAGGCATGGTAGGGGTAAGTTGAAGGAAAGGCATGTTGAGACATGGTAATTCAGAAAGAGGATTGTTTAAGGTGAGATTGGTGTTTTCATGGGTGGGGTGGAGTCCAATCATCATAGGATCATGGGTACTATAAGGTCACTGGTTTAGGCCTCTGGTAAGCTATCTAAATTTTAATTTGTATATCTAAAATGGAATTGGGTCAGAAATTTCGATATGGAACTATGAGGAACATGATTTTAGGACAGGGTGGGGGAATCTTCCTCAAGGTGGGTTATACTTGAGAGGTATTGTGCAGGGTGGTATTTAAAGTTTCAGCATCCTAGATTTCTTTGCAGTTTAAGGTCTTGTGTACAGCTTTTGGCAGATTAAAGCAGCAAATTGGAGGGGTTGCCAAGATCGCATTTTAGGCGATGATGACTTTATGTTTAAACTATTGTTTGGTTTAGAGTGATTGCATGGGGATATTGCTTGTTTATGGAAATGTCCTTTGGATCACTGGAATAGGAGTTGCTACAGATTTAAAGGTGGTATAGAAATCACTAGTTGACTCCTGTAGAATTTCGGTAATATTTCATGCTAGGTTAGGGTTTAGATGAGAGTACTACAAAAACCATTTCAATTATGATTGAAGGAATTTTGTATGGATGGTTTTGGAAGCAGTGTAGGTAGTTGGTCTTGATTTTTTGGGAGCAGGGAACTTTGTTATGTCAGTGAAAGAAGCCTAATTGCCATTTAGTAATGAGTGAATTGAGTGTGAGTAAGGCTGGGCATGCAGAGTACGTCGTTGTAGGGCATAGGCAAGTATCTATGGGGTTCTGTTTAAGGCACTAAGTGTTAGGTCATTAAAGTTTGGAGTTAAGACTCTTCCCTACAGTAATCGGTTTACTGCACATCCAGAGCTGTGTAGTTTGCTGGGCCATTGTGTTATGCTTTAGTTGACAGGGTTCTGGGTTAAGACTTGCTAAGGTTTTTCTTTGACTGAGTGCAGATTTGAGTTTAAGGGGTTATAGTTTCTGTGGCATTTGTTATGGTTATAGGTTGTCATTCATGAAAAGTGGAGTGATGGTTAGTGGCTTGAAGGAAGTGGGCTAAAAGACAATGTATTCTCAGAGTGGATGTTCTGGTGTGGTATAATGGCTCTCGGGTAATCCTACTTTAGTGTCATATAGGTGTGTATCAGTGTTGGTATGTCAAGGTGTGGGGTTGATGACTGGGTACTAATGTACTTTACAGACAATGGGTACATCGAATGATGTTTGGCTTAACCCTTCCCTTTATGGGAGGTAGTTGATTGAACAATTTTAGGTAGAAGGGAGGGGGAACAGCCTGGTCAGGCTGGTTGGTGGAGAAGAGGGACAGGCTTTTGCCCACTTCTGTCCCCCCTTTAGTGTCTGGGTTCATTTCAAGGATTTGGCTAAAGGAAAATGAGCAGCTGGAGGAAGGTTGCTGGATAGGTAAGTAAGCTGAGGTAAGGATGGTGCTTATTTGGTGGAAGGTAATTCAATGAATGGTGTATGAAGTGAGATGGGACGCTGCTTCCTAAGTAAAGTAAGCGAGTAAAGGTATGGACACTGCTTACTGGGACAGGGTGAGTAGGTACGCTGCCCTGATTAACATTATAAGGATGTTTATGCTGTGTTTAGAACCAAATATATTGTGTGTAGTTGTAATTAATAAGTTTGGTGCTCAAAGCTATGTTATGGAAGTTTTAATAAAGGTCGTCAAATGTCATTCGGTCTGATGTGTTTATTGAAGGGGACTGGGACAAACAGTGCTTATGATCTTCTAGTTTAAGAAGCTAAATACATCAGAGCATTTGACTCATTAAGCTAGTAGACAGACTGATGCAAAGAGACTTAAAACTGAACAAGGGCAAATGACAGATGTGTTCTTCAACTTTCAGGTGTATCAGGCATATTCTGACTTCCAGACATCTGAAACCAGACTACGATATACTCAAAGCATTTGTAAATATGGAGAAACGTTATGCTAATCACTTTTACAGTTCTTTGGTATGATGTAATGTGTTTCGCTGTTCATTTCAAACTTGTCAGATACAGTGTTAACTTTCAGGATGCCTCTAGAGTATAATGTTGCTTTTAGAACAAGAGATACATTTTAGGACACTAAAGATGGTTGGTCACTGAGGTACCAGCTTTGAATGTATATTGTCAACCACAATAACGTATGACAATGTTCTATGGATCAATTGACTTGACAGGTATGAAAGAGAAATTGCAATAATATTTGTTTGTCTAAAGCCTCATGTGTTTATCTTCTTTCTTCTGTATAATTTTTATTGATTTTCAAATATACAGACTGCAATACATCATCACTAATATTAAATACAACAGTGCACAAAAATGCAGTAGAGGAAAACTAATTCACAAATATTCAACATTCAAAGAATCATATCTAGTAGTATTGCGTAAGTTAAAAATAATATAACTATAAAAATAGAAATCAGTATATAAAAAATAATACAAACCTTAATTAAACATCACATGATCGAGCCATTTGTTCATTTTATCATTACATATATAATCAGACACATGTATACAGAAAAGGCATCTCCAATGTTTCTAAAATGAAGAGTATATTTCACTTGTGACTGAGGATAAAGGTATATGTTACTGAAAAATCACACTTTCCCCTAAGAATGTTCAGTATACCACTAATTTCTTTCAGTACATCTCACTTGTTCCTTCCTAACTTAGAATTTGTATTCAAAGACAGATGTCCACAACCTTAACATTCCTTCAAAACTGCCAGTTTTTTATACTCTGCTGACTCCTCACATCTTCCTAACTACAAGTTTTGCCTCTATCTTTCCTCTTTATCTGCATTTCCTTCTATTTTCCTTTGCACACTTAAGTTTATATACATGTACATTAGAAAAGCCATGATGTATCTAACTAGCTTATGTCTCAGTGATAAACGCAGATGCTTGGAATCCAAAAGGCAGAGCACGGATAGTTTATTTAGTAAGCGCTTTCGGTAGGGAAGTTTTCCCCACCTTCCTCAGACTACAATACATGAAACAAATGCTTCCCCTTCACTTAAATACTAAGCAATTAACTGCCAACAATTATTCAATAAAAACCATACTACGTATTCAAACATTTAAACATACAATAAAGGACCACATTTCCTTATATTATTTGTATTAAAATACAGCACTAAATGAGCCTCAAACTTCATAACTCTAGCATACATATACAGGCCTCTTAAAATATATTATATAATATAATATATGTTATATATTTATACTATAGCTATGGTTTATATATAACTAAACCAAAACATCAAAATATACACATCCTGCATTTTATTACAATTCCCAACCCAACTAAAAAAATTTTTTAAAAACATTTAAATATTACATCCACAATATATAAATTGACCAAACTTTAAAGACAAATATTCTCCTATGTTCTACTAAGTTAATAAATAAGTGTTACCTCCTAAGGGCTTTAAGTTTTAATATACATTTGATGGATACAATTTCATTTAATCCTGGGGGTATGTAAGACGATGTACGAATCTGCCAATAAACTTCTTGTTCTTCTAATTGTAATTGTGATGGGCCCCCTCTAATATCTGGTTGTACTTGGTATAAAATTGAGAACCCAAAAGTGTGCTTAGGGTATTGGCAGATGTGTTTTGCCAATGCATTATTTGGGTCTCCATTATTTATAGCATATACATGTTCGTACACCCTCTTCTTGAGTGGTCTATCGGTCTTACCAATATAAATAATATACCTCCGTGAATGCATCTCAAAGGGACAAGTCCCCAAGGGGTTACGTCAGTGGCGTTACCCCACAGGGTTGATTACTAATTCTGTGTTCTACAAAGAACTTTTAACCCTGTTCGACAGGCAGGGAATTGAATTCATGGAGTCTCTAATTAATTTCTATGTAACTGAAATCAACATGTTACAAGAGGAACTCATTAGGTTGGAAGCTTCACTTCAACAACATGCTGAATTTCTAAGATATCGGTATGACTATCTTAGAATTTTATCCAGCATTGAAGCATCCATTGCTAAAATCTTATCTAATAAGAAACGTAAAATTGAGAGAGATGTTTTAGGCTATAAGAATTCAAAAGCATACCCCCCTCCCCCTTTGGGACAGGTTGCTGGTTGGAGAGTCCCCCAAATAAATGACAATTCTTTGACTGTTCAGGATTTTCAGCCTAACGACAGTGAGGGCAAAATTCCAACTATTCGAAGAAGTGAACGTATAAGAAATTACACTAACACTAACAATAATTTCAATGGGGGAAACAATATTAATACAAATGACAATTTCTCTTGCTCAGATGAACACATTGGTAATGGAAATGATGGAGACAATGGGCAGGGTTTTTACAGGCCCTCGACAGTGAGGAACACCACGTCAAACAACGGGCAAAACAACCGGGGGCACAATCAGAGGAGGAAGAGGGGCAACCAACGGAGACATTAGATTCTGACTTAACTAATGTCGGTTTGGATGCTCCAACCTCTGAGAAGGGGCCCAGTATCTTGTATAATGATAAAGGAGATTTCAAAATCTACAATTACACGATACTGACTATAGAGTCTGATCTTGTTGACTTTTTTTCCAAGGGCTTATCCTTCATTCCAGACAGAAAATGTAATCTTGTAAAAACTATCATAGATTTGAAATTGTTTGTCCGTAAGCCAAATTTAGCATGCACGTTGGGTAATATGCCTTCCTTAGTGGATACACACAGGGTTTCTAGTGTGTTTAACCCCCCTTTAAACCCACATTTATACATTTTTGAAAAATTATGTGAATTGGATTTGAGGGCAATGGTTTCTAATAATAATTTTCTTACTAGGGGGTCACATCATATGGCTCGAAATGTTAGAAATGATGAATTGGCCTTCATCAATTTGCTAAACGAATGTAATGTCAGGGTCATGGCGCCTGACAAGGGTGGGGGGTTAATCTTTATGGATGAGTACCTTTACGAAAGCAAAATGTTAGAATATCTGGATTCAGATACTTATACATCTTCAAGCATTAATGAAATTAATTTGGCTTATAATAGAATCAAGAATATCTTAGAAGATCTACTTATTGAAGGAAGTATCGATCATGATTTATTTCTGTATTTATCTATGCCAGCTCCAAAAATCCCCACCCTATTTGGCACACCTAAAATTCACAAAGACCTTTGAACCCCCCTTTCAGACCGATAGTGGATGGGAGGGGGTCTATAACTTATGCCTGTGCCAAGGTGGTGGATAGTATATTAAAACCATTGTTAGAACAAGAGATCCAGATATGCAGGGATTCATGGAGCTTTCTCCGGAACATTAGCAAAATTCCATATGAACCAACTTTGGTCTTTTTAGTGGTCGATATAAAAGACTTGTATACAGTTATCCCACATGAAACAGGGGTAATGTGGACAGTTGATTTTATGCTCCGTAAGGGACACCAAATGATCAAATAAGGTTGGTGGAAACTTTATTGGAAGTTATCCTAAAAAATAATTTCCTGGTGTTTAAGAATCGATTTTTTCTTGAAACAACTGGCATAGCTATGGGCTCACCATGTGGGTGTACTTTTGCAAACAGCGTACTAGCCCATTGGGAATCTGAATTTTTGTTTAAAAATGCCCTTTATCAGGAACATGTCACCTGGTACACTAGGTACCAGGATGACATGTTCTTTTTATGGAATGGTCCAGTTGATGTTATACCATGCTTTATTGATAGTATATCCAAAATGACTCAATTTTTGGAGTTTACGTACTCCATAGGTTCTAATGAAATTACCTTTTTGGATGTTAAAATCAGTAAAGACAATGAACTGAAGAAGTTCAAATCAACTATTTTCAGGAAGCTAATGTTTTCCAATACCTATTTGTTCTTCACTAGTTCGCACCCTCTGCACCAAAAAAGAAGTGTTGTTAAGGGGCAGTTTGTTCGGGCAGCCAGAATGGTGTCCGAACAGGTTGACTTTTTGGTTGAATGTGGTAAAATTCAATCTATGTTTCTCATGAGAGGGTATCCCCATATGTTTATTGATTAAATTAAACAAGAAGTATTACATAAGAGAGAAACAGGGCACTTTCAACCTTTATTAATGGGAGGCAATATGGAAGTCACCCATAGTAGTAGGAAAGAATATTCTAACATTTCTTTTTTGTTCACATATTGTGTTGGTTTTAAATCTATCAAGAACATTATTTCCAAGAATTGGAAATTATTCTTAGATGATCAACAACTTATAAATGTTGTTGGAGAAAAGCCCAGTTTCACTTATAGACGAGGCAACAATCTGAAAGAACTTTTGCAACGTACTAAGGGGAAGACAAATGTGATGAAACAAGGAATGTTTAAGTGCGGGATGTGTTCCTACTGTAGACATATTTTAATTGGAAAATCTATTAAAATAACAGGGATTGATTATCTGGTCAAAGGAAAGTACAACTGCAATTCCAAAGGAGTGGTCTATGCGGCTCTGTGCAGACAGTGTCCTGCCTTTTATATTGGTAAGACCGATAGACCACTCAAGAAGAGGGTGTACGAACATGTATATGCTATAAATAATGGAGACCCAAATAATGCATTGGCAAAACACATCTGCCAATACCCTGATCACACTTTTGGGTTCTCAATTTTATACCAAGTACAACCAGATATTAGAGGGGGCCCATCACAATTACAATTAGAAGAACAAGAAGTTTATTGGCAGATTCGTACATCGTCTTACATACCCCCAGGATTAAATGAAATTGTATCCATCAAATGTATATTAAAACTTAAAGCCCTTAGGAGGTAACACTTATTTATTAACTTAGTAGAACATAGGAGAATATTTGTATTTAAAGTTTGGTCAATTTATATATTGTGGATGTAATATTTAAATGTTTTTAAAAAAATTTTTTAGTTGGGTTGGGAATTGTAATAAAATGCAGGATGCGTGTATTTTGATGTTTTGGTTTAGTTATATATAAACCATAGCTATAGTATAAATATATAACATATATTATATTATATAATATATTTTAAGAGGCCTGTATATGTATGCTAGAGTTATGAAGTTTGAGGCTCATTTAGTACTGTATTTTAATACAAATAATATAAGGAAATGTGGTCCTTTATTGTATGTTTAAATGTTTGAATACGTAGTATGGTTTTTATTGAATAATTGTTGGCAGTTAATTGCTTAGTATTTAAGTGAAGGGGAAGCATTTGTTTCATGTATTGTAGTCTGAGGAAGGTGGGGAAAACTTCCCTACCGAAAGCGCTTACTAAATAAATTATCCGTGCTCTGCCTTTTGGATTCCAAGTATCTGCGTTTTTCCACTGTTCATTTTTTGTTTGGTTCTAGTGGTTTTTATATTTTTTGCAAGTTACGTCTCAGTGATGTTAAGATGTTCCTGTATGTAACGAATGTGCAGTAACTGTATTCACATTATATGTGGAGCCGTTCTTTCTGGGCCTTAACTTTGAAAGGAATTTTAGCCCAGGAAGATTGCTCTGTTCAACAAATCTAAACTAATAAATAAATAAATACATACATACATACATACATACATGCATGCATACATAAGCTTTACATTTTGCATCCCAGACTTAGAAGCCTTCCAATTCCCCAAATGAGCTACCCACCAGAACTATCCCTACCTCTTAAACTGAGACAGAGCATCACCAATAATAAGAATTACTATACACCATGAACCCTATATAAATTTATTCTATAAATAATATTCTATTAATAGTTTATTCTTATGCTCACCTAATCTTCTCTGATGTCTACAAACCTGCGTATCCAAGCACTATGTTCCATAAAAATATGCCCCTAAAGATGGCACCCTACCTAGTTGCATTATGAATACGCTCACCTCACTCCTGCATTTCCCAATTTATCCTTATTCTAAGACAACAATTTTGTGCTTTTACTACTCTCACCTTTTATTTATTTTTATTTTATTTATTTATTTAACATTTGTTGACCGGGAATGTCCGACTAGGTTCCACAGAGCCTGTTTTCACCGGAGGCCCGGGGAGAAATGCTCCAGATGCATGTTTTTGGAATGTGGGAGGAAACCGGAGTACCCGGAGGAAACCCACGCGAACACAGGGAGAACATGCAAACTCCACACAGAAGGCACCCCAGCCGAGAATCGAACTGGAGAACCTCTTGCTGTGAGGCGACAACGTTAACCGCTGCACCACTGTGCCGCCCACCTTCATAACTAAAAAGTTTGTAACATGAAAATAAAAACAAGTCTCCTGGCCAAATATGCTGAAGATATTCAGCAATGTGTTCCAACAAAAACATGTGATCACCAACAAACACATTGTTAATCTTCTCATTCTCTTTCAAGTTTAAATCTAATTTATGCTTACATTCTAGCTTGCTTATTAATTTGTTTTATGTTTTTTTTCCTTTGTTCTCTATGTAAGTGAACTGGTCCATTTACATAGATAGTTTTCATACACAACCCAGGCTGTGTGCAAAAATGAAATGCTCTATTGAGTGATTGACTGAGTGATTTGATTGATTGACTGATTTTTTTTTTTTTTAGCTTGGGTAGAGCTTTTTTAACCAGTTTTCAGTCTCAGCCCAGGTTGGGTCATTAACGTGACTGTAACATATACTGTACATAAGATACAAATATTAAGCAATGCTGAATAAAATACAAATAATATGCTATACAGAAGTACATAAACTAGTAAAGTAACAGTATAAAATTACACTGATAGCATTCAATAACTATTTAGGAAGTTGAACTATATATTTAAATCAATATATATCTATATCTATATATATATATATATATATATATATATATATATATATATATCTATATATATATCTATATATATATATCTATCTATATATATATATCTATATATATATATATATATATATATATATATATATATATATCTATATATATATATATATATATATATATGGGTTTGCTTCATTTCAACTAAAGCTCATCTGACTGACATTCATTTCAGATAGACCAAATCACCTAAAGTTCACTTCCCCTAAAACTCATTTTCACTGACAATTAGTAGAGGCAGTGTGTAGAATACTTTAAGGAAAGTGAAAGGTATATGTCCTTTTCCCCACTGCAGTGCAACCCTGGAGTTACTATATATAGTTAAGGGGGAATGTATTCCCACACTTAGTTTGGTTTTACTGAACAATATAAAACCAAACTAGGTGGGGGGGGTGCCCCCCCCCTAATTTGTATATACTAACTCCAGGATCGCACTACAGTGGGGAAAAGGACATATAGCTTTAACATGCCTTACAGTATTCTACACGCTGCCACTACTGCTGGGAACACAGAAAACATTTGCCAAATTACTTTAAATAGTTTCCATCCGGCATAAAATTTTGCCAAATCATACATGCAGACAACAGTACAGATAAATATACCGGATCGGTCGAGGTCCAGGTTAACAATGACTGCCACCAGTACTGTTGGCCAACAGGGTGCTGGTGGAAATTGGGCTACTGTTGGCTGAAGGAGGAGAAGAGGGGGAAGGCATGCCCGAAGGCAGGTAAAGGCTAGGACTGTGATAGTGAGGGTTGGAACTTTGAATGTTGGCAGTATGACTGGTATAGGGAGAGAGCTAGCTGTTACGATGGACCAAAGGACGGTTGGTATATTGTGTGTGCAAGAGACCAGATGGAAGGGGAGCAAGGCTAGGTGTATCAGAGGTGGGTTCAAATTGTTTTATCATGGTGTGGATGGGAAGAGAAATGGAGTAGGAATTATCCTGAAGGAACAGTATGCTAAGAGTGTTTTGGAGGTGAAAAGAGTGTCAGCTAGAGTGATGTTTATGAAGCTGGAAATTGATGTTGTAATGATGAATGTTGTTAGTGCACATGCCCCACAAGTTGGGTGTGCTATGGATGAGAATGAAAAATTTGGAGTGAGTTGGATGAAGTGTTGATGACTGTAACCAAGGGTGAGAGGTGGAGTTCAGGAAAGAGTTAAGACCAGCACTAGATGGCAGTGAAGAGTTACCGAATAGCTGGGTAACTACAGCAGAGCTAGTAAGAGAGATGGCTAGAAAGGTGGTTGGTGTGACATCTGGAAAGAGGAAGGAGGACAAGGGGACCTGCTGTTGGAATGAAGAAGTACAGGATATTATACAGATAAAGAGGTTGATGAAGAAGTGGGATTGTCAGAGAGATGAAGAAAGTAGACGAGTATAAGGAGATGAGGTACATGGCAAAGAGAGAGGTGGCGAAGGCTAAGGATATGGCGTATGAAGAGTTGTATGAAAGGTTGGACACTAAGGAGGGAGAAAAGGACCTGTACTGATTGGCTAGACAGAGGGACCGAGCTAGTAAAGATGTGCAGCAGGTAAGGGTGATAAAGGACAATGAGGGAAACATACTCACAAGTGAGGAGAGTGTGTTGAGCAGATGGAAAGAGTACTTTGAGGGGCTGATGAATGAAGATAATGAGAGGGAGAGAAGGTTGGATGATGTGGGGATAGTGAATCATGAAGTGCAGTGGATTAGCAAGGAGGAAGTAAGGATAGCTATGAAGAGCATGAAGAATGGAAAGGCTGTTTGTCCAGATGACATACCTGTGGAACCATGGAGGTGTTTAGATGAAATGGCAGTGGAGTTTTTAACTAGATTGTTTAATAAAATCTTGGAAAGTGAGAATATGCCTGAAGAATGGAGAAAGTGTTTTGGCACCAATTTTTAAGGCTAAGGGTGATGTGCAGAGCTGTAGTAACTACAGAGGGATTAAATTGATCAGTCACAGCTTGAAGTTATGGAAAAGAGTAGTGGAAGCAAGGTTAAGAAGGGAGGTGATGATTAGTTATCAGCAGTATGGTTTCATGCCAGGAAAGAGCACTACAGATGCAATGTTTGCTCTGAGAGTGTTGATGGAGAAGTACAGAGAAGGTCAGAAGGAGTTGCATTGTGTCTTTGTGGACTTAGAGAAAGCATATGACAGGGTGCCTAGAGAGGAGTTGTGGTATTGTATGAGGAAGTTGGGAGTGTCAGAGAAGTATGTAAGAGTGGTACAGGATATGTATGAGGGTAGTGTGACAGCTGCGAGATCTGCGGTGGGAGTGACAGATGCATTTAAGGTGGAGGTGGGATTACATCAAGGATCAGCTCTGAGCCCTTTCTTATTTTCAATGGTGATGGACAGATTGACAGTATATATATATATATACACTATAATGATAATGTATGTGATAGTGTACTGGTAATGGACTACATCAGCAAACAGGTTGGAGGGGTCAGAGCAACAAAGCTGATGTATGCAGACAATGTGGCAGTACAGGCAGACTCTGATCTAGAACTTCAGCAAAGGATAGGAGAATGGAATGCAAATCTGAAGGCACATGGGATGAAACTAAGCACAGATAAGATGGCGATAATGGCAGCAGATTGGGGAAATCAGAAGAAGCTGAGAATAGAGATAGAAGGGAAAATAGTGGAACAGGTAAACAGCTTCAAGTATCTGGGAGGGGTGGTTGAGGAGAAGGGTAGTCTGACTGAAGAGGTCAAAGCTAGAATCAGAGGGGCTGCAGCCAACTGGCATAGAGTATCAGGTGTAGTCTATGACAGAAGAATGCCAAAGAAGCTGAAAAGTAAGGTGTACAAGACAGTGGTGCGACCAGTACCACTGTATGGTACAGAAACCTGGGCAGTAAAGGCAGAACAGTTGAAGAAGCTAGTGGTGATGGAAATGAAGTGCCTGAGAAAGGTGATAGGATGCACACTGCGGGACAGGCAAAGAAATGAGGACATAAGAGCAGAAGCCAAAGTAGCTACAATTGCAGAAAAGATCAAAGAAAACAGATTACAATGGTATGGGCACATGTGTAGAAAAGCAGAAGACAATCTGGTGAGAGAGATTTGGGACAAACGGGAAGAAGGTAAGAGGAAGCGAGGGCATCCAGCAAAGAGGTGGATGGATTGTGTGAAAGAAGATCTGCGACAGTCAGGCATGAGTGTTGAAGAAGGCAGGAGAGTGGCACTGAATTGAGAGAGTTGGCAACAGTTAATACGATACCCCGACCCCATGTAAATGGGAAAAGGGGATGATGATGATGATGATGATGATTGTGATCTGTAGTGAGAGTAGGGAACAGGTGGAGGAGACCCTAGAGAGGTGGAGATATGCTCTAGAGAGAAGAGGAATGAAGGTCAGCAGGACTAAGACAGAATATATGTGTGTGAATAAGAGGGAGGATAGAGGAATGATGAGGATGCAGGGAGTAGAGATGGCAAAGGTGGATGAGTTTAAATACTTGGGATCAACAGTTCAGAGCAATGGTGAGTGTGGAAGAGAGGTGAGAAAGGGAGTACAGGCAGGATGGAGTGGTTGGAGAAGAGTGTTAGGAGTGATTTCTGACAGACGAGTACCAGTTAGAGTGAAAGGGAATGTCTACAAGAGGGTAGTGAGACCAGCTATGTTATATGGGTTGGAGACAGTGGCACTGACAAAAAGGCAGGAGTCAGAGCTTGACATGGCAGAGTTGAAGATGTTAAGATTTGCACTGGGTGTGATGAGGATGGACAGGATTAGTAATAAGTATATTACAGGGTCAGCCCAGGTTAGAAGGTTTGGAGACAAAGCCAGAGAGGCAAGATTACGTTGGTTTGGACATGTGCTGAGGAGGGATGCAGAGTATATTGGGAAAAAGGTGCTAAGGATGAAGCTGCCAGGTAACAGGAAAAGAGGAAGGCCTAAGATAAGGTTTATGGATGTGGTGAGAGAAGACATGCAGGTGGTTGGTGTGACAGAGCAAGATGCAGAGGACAGGAAGAAATGGAAATAATTGATCCACTGTGGTGACCCCTAATAGGAGCAACTGAAAGAAGAAGACGACTTTAAATACTTTCCATAAAAATGTAGAGACAAGCCCACATTTAGAAACACTACAACACTACTTTCTACATGACCATCAGAATTCTAACTGTCAGCACCAGAAGTTACAGTCATTCTTTTTATCACTAGCAAGTTATGGGTGAAGGAACCTCACAACATGTCTATGTCTTAACTGTCAGTGACATGAGTTTCAGTCAAATGATCAAATTAAGTTTAGGTTCAGTGAGTGTTAGGCAAATGAATGTCAGTCAAATGAGATTTATGTTTTAACTGTCTGAAATGAGTTTTACTCAAATGAGTTTTGGGTCAAATGAACTTTACGTCAAGTGGGTGTCGGGCAAATGAGTGTCAGTCAAATGAGATTTAGGGCAACTGAAGGGGACCCATATATATATATATATATATATATATATATATATATATATATATATATATATATATATATATATATATATAAGCTTGAAATATAGAATTCTAAGATGGAAGCTGTATTTTACCTAATTTCGTTTATATGGTCGTTGGGTTGCAGGAACATTTAGCTTGATTAAGTAGATGAGATTTTTTTTCTATTCCTTTGCTGACCAGGTTAGTCCTACCAGGCTAGTGAGCTTAATTCAGTGGAGACATAAGGTGTTATTTATACTATTTGGAGAAATTTAGCCAGGGCATTGGGGAGCTTCCCCTACTCATCATTGTTGTGAGTGGACCAATTTTGGAAGAGCACTTTGTGTTTCTATTCCAAGCGCACATGTGCAGTAGAGAAATAGGGAGGCAGTTGGAGACAGAAGGACATGATGGTGACAGAAATGGGGGAGAAAGCAAATATTAAGACTGGAGAATATATGCAGGATTATGAGGAAATGTTTCAAAAAATGTGTTTGATGGAGATGAGTCATCAAATGATGGATGTATAATTACCACCCTCCAGTCAGGAGGGCTGTGGGATGATTTCCTTAAAGAGGTGGTACAGAGCAAGCCCAAAAAAAAATGTAAGGAGATAGTTTGGGGGGGCATTATGGAGAAAATACAAAAGATGGATGGATAGAAGTCCTGAGGAATAGTGGTGAGATGGGGAAAAAGGCATATGCAGGGACAGTGGAAAAAAGGCAAAAGAGTAGTAGCAGAACTAAGGCAGAAGAAAATGAAAATAAAATGAAGTAGATGGTAACAATTTAAGGTAAGGAAGAGAAAGAAATAGGTATTAAAGGTGGGACAATTTAATAGCTCTTTTGGGTATAGAAGTACATCTGGTAAGACTATTTATCCTTAATAACAAAGAGACATTTTGTGATGTAATGTTTGAGATTGTTTTTCAATGGAACATTTTCTTTGAGATTAAGAAAAAAAGAACGGCTGTAACCCATGGAATCTTTATGTGATAATAGCATTTAAGAAGGAAACAAAAAAGATAATTCAAGTACAGTTTGAGAGAGAGAGAGAGAGAGAGAGAGAGAGAGAGAGAGAGAGAGAGAGAGAGAGAGATGTAAAGAACTACTGGACATTGTAAAAGTGCATGACAAAAGAGGTTTATGCACTGGTGTCTGGGATTCTAATAGCGTGTTAAAGATAAAAAGGGAAAAATTATACATATTGCAAACATGCTAAATGTGGAGGGAAATAGGGGTATCTTAAAATATTGGGTTCAACCCAAAACATGTTTATTTATTTTGTGGAAAAGGACATTTGATAAGTAGCTATGACAAAAGAACATGTTACATTTGTGGGGAAATGGGACAAGTTGCAAAGCACGTGGACATATATGGATGGATTGCAAAACTGAAAACAGTAAGGAAAAAGAAAAAAAAAAAAGAAAATGAACAGAGAGAAAAGAGTCGAAAAGTAGTAGAAAGAAAAGAAAAAAATAATAAAGAGGACATATAAGAAGGTTCTGAAATAAGTGATGAAGAGGACATAAGCTGTAAAGCAGTAAAATGAAAAAAGAATTCTATTGGTAAATGGGTAAAAGTAAAAAAAAAAGAAAATGTAAATGGCTAAGTGCAGAAGAAAACGAAATGAATGAAAAAGAAAATGTTTGGCTAATAATTTGGGGCCTGTATAATAGTTAAGGTGTTTGGCTCAAGATACTGTGTTTGATTCTCACCTTTAAGAGGGAAATTGGTTAGTGTTTGAATGGCTTATTAAGGAAGCTAGCTTAGCACTTAACTATGGTCATAGGGTAGTGAGACCAGCTACGTTATATGCATTGGAGACGGTGGCATTGACAAAAAGGCAGGAGTTTGAGCTGGACCTGGCAGAGTTAAAGATGTTAAGATTTGCACTGGGTGTGACGAGGGTGGACAGGATTAGGAATAAGTATATTAGAGGGTCAGCCCAGGTTGGAAGGTTTGGAGACAAAGCCAGAGAGGCAAGATTACGTTGGTTTGGACATGTGCTGAGGAGGGATGCAGAGTATATTGGGAAAACGATGCTAAGGATGAAGCTACCAGGTAACAGGAAAAGAGGAAGGCCTAAGATGAGGTTTATGGATGTGGTGAGAGAGGACATGCAGGTGGTTGGTGTGACAGAGCAAGATGCAGAGGACAGGAAGAAATGGAAACAGTTGATCTGCCGTGGCGACCCCTAATGGGAGCAGCCAAAAGAAGAAGAAGATACGATCTTTATGAATATAATACAAAACAGAGTTGACAATAAAATGAAAAATATTATGGAAGATATATATATATATATATATATATATATATATATATATATATATATATATATATATATATAGTATAAAGGGGAATGGCTGTCAATAATTATTAATGATAGAGAGAAATGGTGGATTATATGAATAGAAAAGAAGAAGCAACATCATAATACAAGACTTTAGTAAGGCATTTAATAAAACTGGAGATGAAATGTTATGGATTGTAATGAAAGAATATAATATAAATGAGACAGTTGGGAAATTATGTATGTCAGTGTTTAGTAAAAATACTTGCAAATGGCCGGTTAAGCCAAGAGGTATATTAGAAGAGTGGTGTAAGACGGGGATGTCCAGTCAGTTGTATACTCCTTACATTAGTTTTGAATGTGATAGTGTGTGAAATAAATTACAAAATAACAATGTATATAACACATGATGGGTTAAGTAGCTTAGTTCTTTTAACATATGCAGATGACATTATAATAATTGCAAAAAGTAATGTGGATAAAAAGTAATAATTCACACAAATGAGTGTCTAGAGGTGATAGGGATGGCTTTAAATAAAGAGAAAAGTAAAGTGGTGATGTAGTAAAGACAGAGGGTATATATATTTTACAGTAAATTAAATTTCTGCATTGGGTCTAAATTTTGGGAATAAAGACGAAATTAGAATGCAATGGGAAAAACAGTTGAAAAAATAAACCTGTCTTTTCTGGAGAGCATATAAATGATTATTCAGGAAAAAAGGCATATTTAATACATTCAGTACTCATGGGACAAATAGCATACTTAGCATATGTATTTATGTTGCCAACAGTATTCGATAAGGAATCAGTGTATTATATATATTTTTTTCAGTTACATGGGGTTCTAGATTAAACCCAGTAAAAGAGGAGTTTTATATGTAAATAAAGAGGAAGGAGGTTTAGGGCCAATTAACCCAGTGGTATATGCTGCTTCATTAAATTTGTACCAAGTGAGAAAGATGTGAAATTAGTAGTAAAACTGTATGAATATAAGGGTGATACATTTGGGGGTATGGTAAAAAAGAGTAGATGAAAAAAGCAATGAATAAATGAAGAAATAAAATTTACCAAGAAAATGTTTTTGTTGAAAATAAAAATTGATGATAATAGCGAAAGATAGAAAAGTATGGTATAAGAATATAATTATAAAATATTACTATGTAAAGTCATGGGAAAATCTAACAAATGAATATATTAAAGCTATAAAAATAAGAAGCAAATTGTGGAGTCCTAAAGTAGAATGTCAAGATTTGTTATGGAGACTGGTAATATATAAACTGCCAGGAAAAGGAAATATTCCATATAAAAAGAAAAGTGAAAAAAAAACTATGGAACATGTGTTTTTGAAATGCAAAAGAGTAAAATAGCTATGCTATGCCAAGAAGATTTTTCAAAGATATAAAAGAAGTATAAAATAAACATGGATATCATTAAATATGGATATTATAAGAACAGAAGTGAAGAATACGCTAAAAGAATAGATAAAAGTTTGTTATATTATGTTATATTATGTTACACGGGTTGTATGGAATGAAACAGTAAATGAAGTTATGTTTAGTGATAAATGTTGACACAAATACTAAGTAAAATCAGATGGCGGTTATGAAAAAAGTAATAGGGATAAAAATTTAGTATGATTGTAAAGAAACTTATGAATATGTCTAAACAGCTTTGTATTTCTATATATTTGTACATTTGTAAATTATTGTAAATATGTAAATATTTTGTAAATAAGAATTATTGTTGAATATAAAGACCCCTTACTCTTTTTAATTATCATAGGATCATTTATATCCACCTGAGCTACCACCAACTCGAGCAGATGAGAACTCATTTTAATGTCTCATTAGACAGAAACATTATTTAAATGGTACAGTGAAAGCAACAGTAAAAGTTTAACACTAGTCCTTTAACCCGTTAGAAGCTAGGCATAACCATGTAGTTACACTGGACACTGGTTAAAACAGTGGCAACTGGGCAACGTCATGCTTTGATATCACATACATCTTAGCAGGAAATGCAGTGATTGTATAACAAGGACATACTATCTTGTTGCTACAGCAAACACTTATTTTGAAGATACATTATTGACTAGTTTGGTTTCTACAATACAGTGGAGGCATGTAAGCTACTGTGAAGCATAGAATATGTGTACAAACAATTGGTTTGTGTTTTTCACAATTGTATGTCTTGAGATACGTACACCTGCATTAGAATATTGAAATATAGTATGATATATGGTACATTTGTCGCTATGCTATATACACTATTAGCAACTGTTTTTAAGACTGACCTTTGACAGAACATGGGTTTTGAAGTTCAACTTGGTTAGGATGGTAAGTCTATCCTCCATCTTTTTGCAACTACATTGCATTTGATCATTACCTATAGTTTAATTGTTTTTGAAAGGAAGTCAGACTATATGGTTTATAACATTTGTGTTATGGTATTGTAGCCTGTAACAATGGTAAAAAAAAAAAATCTGGTCTTTACAGCTGTAATCCATTTTGTATAGTTAGCTGATATGGATGGGAAGTTCTCATATGTGACTAGTGGTGCTAACTGGATGACAATAATGATTGGAAAGTAGTATGTGGATTGTAGAACAAAACCAAAAGACTGATCTGCCTTCTATTGGTACAGATTTGGCTTTTTTTCCACACAGGTATTTTAAATGAAGGCTAGGACAGAGGCCAATGGTGAGTTGGGTATTTGAAGGGTGATAGTAAATGCAACGTTATATTTTAGAAGATGTCCTTAAGAATACAGGCATTTTGGGGGTGGATTTCAGAAAAGAAACTGGTCAGTGTAGAGCTGTTTAACATTGCCCTTAAACATTCCTGGTTCTTTAAATAGATATTGCTGCCCTTTCATATAGTAAGTTACTTTTGCTACATTAGTATTCAAGTCTAGTGATTTTGGAAGATTTTGTATTTGTTCCACTTGTCATAGGTCGGTACTAGGCTATCTGCTCAAAGGCATTTCTAAGCCTAGCCAGAATGTGTTGGCTTTCACCGCTGCCTTAGATTAGTTCCCTGTGCCTCTGTCCAGCAGGGCCACTGAAGTGATCCCCAAGGTAATCCACTCATCAAGGTTTCTTTTGAAGAGTGTTAGTGAGGATCTCTGCCTAATGTAGATTGGGATCTTGCTCCAAAGCATGGGAAGTCTCTGGGACAGGAATCTATCCCTCCAGCATGTCCTATTTATTGTTGTGGTGAGGTTTAGATCCCTAGAGCATGTGGCTCGAGGGGATAAGGTTTTCTTTAGGTGGAGCATGTCCATCAATTCTGGGTTGGACATGGCCTTGTATGTCAGGCAGAGATCAACTCTGAGTAGGCAGTATGCAACCGAGTACAGCTGGAGTTTCTTCAGTCGAGCTACATGGGGCATCTGTTTGAGGCCATTGATCCTGTTGATGAGGTACTTCTGTGGTCTTTCCAGTGGTTGCAGGTGTCTTGTAAGGTACATCCCAAATGGGGCATTGTGGTCTTATGAGTGATAAGCAGAGGGGCACAATGACCTCTTTTGATCTGGATGCGAACCCTTTTGTGATTAGGTGGGCCAAGTAGAAGGATTTTCTAACCACTTTGGCAATGTGATTACCAAAGGTGAGGTTACTATCTACTTGGCTCCCCAGATCCCTTATTACATCTTCCATATTTAGGGGACTACCACCTATGTGGTATTTTGTGGGTACTTTGTTTTTTTCCAAAGGGGATGACTATGCACTTTTTGGCATTTAGCCTGAGGCCATGATTTTCACATCAGTTATCCGTCTCAGTAAGACCCTTTTGGAGGATGTCTGTGTCAACCGGAGAGTCAATTATAGCCCCTAGTTTGCAGTTGTCTGCGAACTTGGTCAGCCATAGTCCTCCTGTGCTTGCCTGTACCTCTGAGAAGTATACGCTGAACAGGAGGGGGTCCTAGGACTGCGCCCTGGGGAATGCCACTTGTAGCTGGTTTAGAGTCGGGCCTAGCTCCTGCAACTCTCACCATGTGGGTTCTGTCCGTGAGCCACTTGGCAACCCATCTTGTAACATAGGGGTTTATGTTCAGGCTGATGAGCTTGTCTATAATACCAGAATGGGGAATGGTGTCAAAGGCCTTAGCGAGGTCTAGGTAGGCTCTGTGTACCACCTTTCCCTCGTCTATAGCCTTGGTAACTGTCTCAAAGAAGTCCACCAAGTTTAGAAGGCATGATCTGCCCTTAACAAAGCCAAACCGGGTAGGGTCCAGTGTTTGGAGGTTCCCAATGTCTCTGTTAATGAATTCCATGATGATGCATTCCATAGCCTTGCAGACCAAGCTAGTCAGGCTTATAGGGTGATAGTTCCTGGGGTCTGTTGTGGCTCCACCTTTGTGGACCGGAATACTCATTGCTGTGCACCACTCTATGGGTATGTAGCCTGTGGAGAGACTGAGTTTGAACAGTGTGTTTAGGTGAGGGGTTAGTTCGTCTTTGAGCTTGTGTAGGACACAGCCTGGGACACCGTCCAGTCCCATTGATGCTGTGTTTTTGGCTTTGGAGAGGGCTGTTTTAACCTGTGTGTCTGTGATTTCAGGGACTCTACATTCTTCTGGTATGGTTGTTTGTATGTTTTTCTTTCATTTTTACTCAGATTTTGCCTCAAGCTTTTGTTGCTTTTTTAAGTCCTATATTAGCCATGGCAGTGTTTTGGTGAGATCCATTTGGCTCTAAGAGGGAATACTTTGATTGTATGTGTGTGTTGACAAGGTTATAGAAACTGAAAATGGTTACTCTGGATCATCAGAAGAATATACCAGGAACCAGCCAATGGCATCCAGTTCTGAAAAAAATATGAACATCGACATCATCAGATATGGGAATATTTTCAATGGGAATATTTTCAATAAGATATATTTAGTTAGGAGTTTTAGTTAAGGATAATTTTCAACTACATACTGTAGGACACAGATCTGTATTTGGTTTAAAATGATCTTTCTTGAGCTCATTGAAGTTCATAATCAGAATGAGATTATGCCCTAGTGGTAGATGCATTTCCAGTTTTTCTTTTATTATCTAGATATACATAATAAAAATGAAAAAAAAAATGGCTGCAGGTATGAAGAAAATGTATTTGATGTTGTCATATTGTGAACTGACCAATTAGAAATATTGGCTCTAGATTTAATGCTAGAAAAAAAAAAAGATTTTGCCTGCCTTGCCAATACCCAGAGACCAGAACTGAACTCCACAGCATGGTGCTCAGGGAAAGCAATTTTCGCTGCAACAGATTTTATTTTTGTCATGTATTTTTATTATTATTATTGTTGTTGAATTTTACTTTAGATTTTAATAACTTTACCAGTCATATATTCATTGGTCTGTACTAGGGAAGAATTTTTTATTTATGCCAAATAACATACAGTCAAAATAAACAGACTTGTGTTTGTAGAATTTTAAGAAAATATACTGACAACAAGTAAATGAATAAGATTAAATCAAATGTTTATAAGAACATTATAATATATCCTGTCTCATGGAGACTTGCGACCAAAATATTATGAACATTTTTTATAAGAAAGTGGAGGGGATTGTCGACTGCCGTACGGCTTAAGGAAATAGCAGACTTTATGAAACGGGGAATCTCTCACACTATGTTTACCTACTGATACCAGTGATGTTATAATGTTAAGTAGTTTTATAGCCAGTGCATAAATTGCTACAGAACATATTTAGCAGTGCACCCTAGCTGATGACCTTTCTAGCTAGCCCTACATGTGTCATCTGATCCAACCTTTTTCCACTCTTTTCCAGCCTTTTGATAAGTGTGCAGCAGCCTTCCCCACCCTCCAGAACATCAAACAAGTGCCTCCATCCATTAAAAGAATCTTATGAATCTGCTCTGCAATACAGAGGACACAGCATAGGTGTCCTCTTGCTATCTGACCTGCTAGTAAATAAATCTAGGGAATGCTACAGTACTGTTTGTTTAACAACCTAATGTGACTGTACTGCTTTGTGCCAACATAATAAAAAGTTACACGGAGCGCACACTCATGTAACAAGGTTGTAGCTAACCTAATATATCCCTATTCATACACCTGGAGCTGCTGTGTGTTTTTATGCCTGACACAACTAATAGCTGCACTCAAGCACCTACCCCTCTCACTCTAGTGAGATCAGTTACACTTGATATGTGTAGTCTGTCCAAGTTAAATGTCTAGATAAGCACTGTATCCCCTTTTGTGTAAAACCCAGTCCAACCACTATGTACCTCCAGCCTTTCCCAGTTTCCTGACAATATTTCTCCTGTCTCAATTGACCTTCAACCCAGTTTAACAGACTGACTTTCTGTCATCTTCACACCAGCCAGTAGTTCGGCTGCTTAAATCAACCTTAATGTAACTATCTGATTAATTGACCAGCACTTCAGGACCCATTATGTCATAGCTGCTAACCTAGCATTTATACAACTAGCATATGGGTAAATTAATACACTGGTTACTCTTCTGCATCATACATCTGCATAAGGAATGGCCAAACAACAGGTGATTTAAAACAATGGTATGATATTTTCCTTCTTAATTTCTTGTGTCGGGCAGTGGTTGGAATCAGTTTCATTACTTAAGAAATTAATTGGTATATCTGGCAGCTATGGGGAGGAATTATTGCAGCTACCGTTTCATGGGCTTTAAGGTGTGGTAACCGATATTGGAGAGGGCTGGCTGAGGGGAATAGGCAATACCATGTTATTATTATACTTGTCCTCAGTAATTTTGACATTACTTTAGTGGTATGTTTCAGGTAGTTGTGCTTTGAGGGTCCTAATTTTGCTGAATGTCCAGATTTGCAGAGCCACAGTCCCTCACAGAATTTGGGCTGTCCCTAGTTTGATTATAGTTTTTGGGTAGAGCTCTGGGATGATTGGAAGATCAAAGGCTTTGCATCTATTAGTAAATGTATGTTTCAACTTCACTTTCTAAGTTACAAGAGTGATATTTAAGATGTCTCCTTAGTTTCAGCTTTTGTTTCTCTATTTCAGGTTTTGTCTGGATTTTTGCACTGAATGGCTAAGAGGTATGGTCTGTTACTCACAAAATTGTGGTTTTCTGAAATCGTTGGCAAATCAATGAGAGTTGAATTCCTCATTTAACAGTTGGCAGTCATTAAATAAATTAGATGGTTTGTTACAGAAGTCAGGGGAGCAAGTCAGTCAGTATGTTGCTTTTGGTTGATGGCACTAGATCTGGGCATGGGTCAGTTACACTTCTTCCATAAACTACCCTATTTGGAGAGGATGGGTTATTGAAGCTGTTTTTTGTTTTATACAGGAACATTTACTCCTCTGTGAAGCTATTATGTTCAGCTGGTAGCCAGTTGTTTTGGGATTTCTGCACTACTGCTGTTTTATCCTAGGTGTTAACCAATGGTACAGTTCTTTGATTCGGTGAAAGTTCTGATCAGTTTTGTATTTGATACAATGGGATTTGTTAAACACTTGTACAGCCAGCAGTATAAATGTTCATTTGTGAAGAATAGCCAGTATGGACCATACCACATTACAGGGGTAGTGGTATAAAGATTTTTATGACTTGATGCCAGTGCAGTTATGAGTAGGTTTGATTGTATACTGTTGTCAGGGTATATCTCTTTTTGCATAATGACAATGACTACAGTTTTAGCTTTGTTTTACATCAAACTGTATATTAGTTTACCTTATCCTGTCGGTATTTTAAGTTGCCAGTATTAATGTTTGGAAGTGTCCCTGTTTGTCCTTGATTATTTCTGGAGTTGCCCTTGATTTTGAGGTTTGTCGCTGTTTATTTGAGAACTAGGTTGCTGGGTTTACCTTTGCAAATAGAAGCTCCAGGGTTGTTTTTCACTTTTGGGAGAGGGACTAATTTTGAAATGACCTCAAGGATACTTAGGCAGTGGGTAAGGCAAGAAGTAGTGATTTTTCACTTTTATGTCCTGTCACACTCATTATTTGTCATGCTTCCATCCCCGATTGTGACAGTAATGTTACTGCTGTTGCTCTTAAGGAGTGGTTTGTGTATCTCTTTGATAGGTTTGCTTGTTTGCAGACTTGTGGTAACATGTTTGCAAGATAATTTATTCCCATCAGTTGTGTTGTGTACCATGTATCCATTTTGTCAAGTACATGTTGTGGATGTTTTTTTTGGGTGGAGGAACAGTTGTTTTGTATTCGGTAGCCTTTTTTGTAAGTATTTTTTGAAAGTTTTTACAGGACATAAAGGGTCTGTGCGGTTTTCGAACATGAATCCTCTTAGCAAATGTTTTGGAACATCATGATGTTCTTTGTGTTTTTTTTGTATGTTCATTAAATTTTTTGTTACACATTCTGTGCCATCTGTATCTTTGTTTATTGTAAAACTGTCTTCTGTGAGGCATCGTACTCCTTCATTCCCACGTCGTGCGAAGTGTAGCTGTATATCAAACCATACTTTTCTTACAAGTCTGTCTACTGTGTTTGGGGAAAGTATTTGGGTGTTTCTCAGTTGTGTTATTTCTTGCATTGTGAGTGGCTGGTGGTGTTCTGCTGTATCTTTTCCTTGTCTTACTTAAATACGTTATTTGCATTTGTTAGACATATATCTGTTATGATGTTAATCTTTCTATTTAATGGTGGGTTGTTTATATATCTGTTAAGTCCTGCATGTAAGGATTCAAATGCACTTATTACATATTCTTCTCCTTTTGTATTTCGTACTGTAGCATAGAATTCTCTAAGTATTGTGTTTAAGTTTTCTGGTGTAATAGTGTGGAAGTCTATGTTGTAGTTTTTTTGTTTTTGCCAGTTTTGAAATATGTTTACAGCCCGCTGTGTTTTTTTTCTTGTACTTGATTCTTATTTTTCTAATTCTAGTGTTTCTATTTCATTAAGAGTTTTTTCTGCATGTCTTTTGTTAGGTTTCTGAGTGGAATAGGCTTTTAATGTTTTTTTACCTTTCTGAAGTGTATGGCTTGTCACACTGTTGTCTTCTCTATGGGACATGTTATGCTGTAGTACTTCCTGTTCTTGTAGATGGAGAACTTCCTTGCTTGTTGATGGTTTCATCGTGATTTCTGGTATGTTCTTAAATATTTCTTCTATTTCACTGTCACTTATTAGTTCAAAGTTTACTTCCATTTTTTTTATTATTTTCTATCTATGGTGTCTCTTGTTTGGGTGTTTTTTGCTGTCTGAGTTTGTAGTGTTTCTGTTTAACAGGGCTCGTGCAGGTTTTTGAAGGGATGTTATCAAAAGGGCTAGGTGGTGCTGGCTAGAATATAGTTTAAGCAGTATAGAACTTTATAACGTGTAGTTATGTTTTAGTACTTATAGGTATGTTAGAAATCTGGTCCAGTTTTAATGCACATTAACTATGTTAAAATATAATGTAGTTTTACTAATTGGTCACTAGATGGTGATGTGGTATGCGCTTTTAGAAGGTATATGTTGGTATGGTGTGTCTTTTGAATTTGCGAGGGGGTGCGCTGTCTTTACTTTTAGTGTATACATTTTTGGAGTTGCTTGTGTGTAGCTATTGCAGGGAATACAGCTATGTGAATGGTTTTATCAGAATGCTTGCTTTTATTGTATTATTTTTTTTTTTTTAAAGTGGTGGTTATGTAGTGTGTGTGGTGTAGTTGCGACTGCATGACAGTTTATTTAATTACTGTTCGAGGTGAGGGACTGAGGACTGTAATAGGGGAATTGGTGACTTTTGTGTGATTAGGTGTACTTGTTAGGTGTTTAGGTTTACTGTGTCATGTTAAACTTGCTTATGTTTACTTGCTGTCACCTTCGCCGCATGATATCTTAGATACCGGACTTCCGTTATTTCTTGTTTGATTTACTATATGCACACTGGTTGGATTAGCCAGTCAGCATGCACGTTTATCGGCTTTTCCAAACATTGCATAGTATAATTGTAATTAATAAATATGGGTTAACAAAGTTATGTTTATGGAAGTTTAATAAAGGTCGTCAAACGCCATTCAGTGTGATGTGTTTATTGAAGGGGTCTGGGACAATTACTTTTACAAATGGCTGAAAGTGTATTATAAACTTACTTTGATGACATCACTACAAAGTATTCTTCAAATGTGTATGATTACTTAACTGAATGCAGTAATACAAAAATATTAACTAGTAATTAAATTTTGATACCAGTACAGGGAATAGTCTTGCACCATCATTCAAGATATGGAAATATTCAGAACATCTATAGAGAGAAGGAAAAGTAAAATATTTATTTTCATGAAATGTTGTGCATGATTGTTTTCTTTTATGTAACTGTATTGTAGTCTGCCAATATTGTATCAGTGTGTTCTGTAAATATAATGTTGCTCATCAGTTCTTTTAAATATATTTTATTATCGCTAGCATTCTGACACTTTATGTGTAATGTGTTGCCTTATGGATAAGGACTTTACTACCATAACCATGGAAAGTGAATGTGTAAATGTGCAGACCAACACAAAACAAATAAAGACAGTAAAAATGAGCTCACATAGTGTGCCGACCATTGTTATACTATCACATAAATGTGCAACTCTGTAAGAACAACTATAATGAAAATCTTTAATAGAACGAAACCTTATAATAAAATAGATAAATGAGATTTAGCGCTTTCGTCCTGTAACATCATAAGGACTTCATCAGAACCTCAATTGAAGTTAGTTAACCATTTAAATACGAAAGTAAATTAATCATGTGAGAGTAAAAACAAAGTTCTTAAAGAACCACACAGAAATAATACAACAATAAACTGTTATATGTTTGTAAGCAGCAACGACTGGAATAAAACAAAGCAGCATAGCACCACAACAAAGAAACAGCAAACCTGGATCCAAAAAAAACACGTTTATTCTCTTGTCACTCTAGCACCTCGGCCACTGTAAGCCTTCAAGGAGTAAAATATCAGTACCAAAACACAGTTTATATAATCACACAAATCATACAATAAAATAATTATCCAATTAATTAATAAAATTGATGAATGCCTATAGGTTAAATCACATTTTTCCAACAGCATTCTGTATTTAAACCTCTAGGCAATAAAGTGCTATATTTTAAAATAAAAACAGTTTCCTTTTTTAAAAGTAATTTACCCACAATTAAATCATCAGACTCAAACTTAGCTACCTGTTGTAAAATAGTAGCTTTTAAACTATCACTACTACCATTATGAAATTCACAGAAATGTTGAGCCAAAGGGCTCTCCACTTTCTTATTTCTTATATCCCTAAGATGTTCTAAAAGCCTAACTTTGAAAATTCTTTTGGTTTGCCCAATGTAAAACTTGTTACATCCACATTTAATGGCATAAACCACCCTATTAGTCCTACAATTGTATGAACCATCTAAACAGAAATGTTTATTATTAATATTAGAAAAAACTCTATGTACATATGGGCAAGCCTGACATTTACCACATGGAAATGTACCTAAACTAGATAATTGAAATGATATTTTAATCCCTGGTCTAAAAAATTTTGTTCGTACAACCATGTCTTTTATACTTTTACCTTTTTTATAAGAAAAAATTAATTTCTTCATCCTTAAATTACTTAATTCATCAAATTTGTATAAAAATTCCCAAAAATGTAATATATTGGATTTAATCATATCACTACATATATTATACGTAGACACTACAAATAAATTATCTACCAAATTAATTTCTCTATTTGATATATACCTGCTTCTATTCTTCTGATTATTATATATATCATATCTTAATTTAACAACCTTTTCAATATCAGCCTCCACTAATTTGTTATCATAGTTTCTTCTCAGAAACATATTTTTAGTTGCTTGAATTTCTTTAAAAAACACCTCATCGTTACCACATAACCGTGAAATTCTTAAAAATTCACCATATGGCAAAGCTTTAATAATATGTGCAGAATGGCAACTATTAGCTTTCAAAAAGTCATGGGAATCCACAAATTTCCTATATAAACTCGTTAATATAGGTTGGCCATCAATGCCCTGTAAATTAACATCTAAAAAATTAACTGACTGTCCACATTGTAACCCATCAAAACAAATATTAAATCTATTTTTTTGAATTTCTTGTACAAAATTCTGTATATAATCATTTCCCCCTTCACACAAAAATATCAAATCATCTATATATCTGTAATACAGTTTTACATATTTTTGTACAAATACATTCTTATAAATACATTCTTTTTCAACCAAACCCATAAATATATTTGCATACATCAGTGCAAATGGAACACCCATTGCTGTTCCTTGTTTTTGTTGAAAAATCAAATTTTCAAAACAGAAATAGTTATTTTCTAAACAGAATTGTACAAGATCAAGTATGTAATGTGCAAATGGCACATCTCCCATAGTTTTAAACAAAGCTTCTAAACCAAATTTCTGTTGAATATTAATATAAAGACTCTTAACGTCTAAAGTAATCCAAAACATATTATTATTCCAAATAACTGATTTTATTTTTTCCAAAAAAATCAAATGAGTCTTTAATATAAGAAGGGAGACAGACAGCTTCTTTTAGTAATACTTTATGTAACACAACACCTAGATTATGTAAAAAATATTTCCTAGCAGACACGATGGTTTTTCAAAATTCTTGTGGATTTTAGGGAGACAATAAAAATAAGCAGGACCAGTATCTATTAAACTAACATCATTGTCGGTCCAGTAACCTAGACGTAGGCCTTTTTGAATTAGACTCACATACTTGATTTTTGCCTGTTCAGTTGCATCCTGGTGAACTATACCATAAACTAATTCATCACTCAATAAATCCCAGCACATTTCTAAATACTGCGTGTGATGCATGATTACTATTTTATTGCCTTTGTCAGAAGGCTTTATAACCAACTCAGCCTGTTTCGAAAATTTTCTTAATTCTAGCCATTCTGTTTTAGACAGGTTATATTCAACTAAATTACTATCAAAATGTTTTAACTCAAACTCTATTTCGAACTCTAACATTGCATGTAATTTCTTAATACCATCATGGCAGAATGGAGGCATAAAGGTGCTGTCTACATTAACCCCTGAAGTATCTATATACCTTTGTTCATAAACTTCGCTGTCACAAGAAACAAAAGATTCATCTGTGTCTGAGTTCGAACACTCTACAATGTTTTCATCAGCAATATTATTTACAATAATATTTTTAGGTACAAGAACATTAAAGTAATACCAAAGATGTAATTTTCTGATGAAACTATATAAATCAATCTTGCATTCATGTATTTTAGGTAGCACCATAGGCACAAACTTCAAACCACAATTTAGAGCAGATAAAAAATTTTCAGAAACATTGCAACCAGATAAATTAACCACATTATTAGTTAATAAGTCAAGTTCAGTACCATCTGGTTCTTTTATTGTCTCTCCACGATCGTTGAGGCCCATTTCTATAATGTTCCAGTTCGCCAAAACCTCTTTTATGTTGTTGAACATAGTTGCCTGCATTCCGAAACTGGTCAGGAAAAAATGACGATTAGCTGGAGAAGGTAAATCCGGATACTCATTGGCCTCTATTTCATGTGTAGGTTTATCCGATATCTGATTGGGTGTATTCACGCTGGAAGTACTGGCAAGTCTCTGTCCATTCTCAATCATTTGATTGGGTAACTGAGCCAATAAGCGTGTACGTTGATTGGCTCAATACAAATACACATTACCCTTCTCAAAATCTCTCAAGTCCCTTTGAATTTTATACATTTTTTGATGAATTATTTTCTTTTCTAAAGCATTAATCTTCTCTTGAATATCTCTGAGACAGGAATCCAGTCTACTTCTATCTAACACAGTCACAAGACTATTGCAAACTGCGTTAATGTCTTTTTTAAGATTTACTAATTTAATATTGTCTCTCTCGATTTGAATTTTAATCCATTCCCTCGAGCACTGGTGCGCTGCACATTCCCATCTGGTCTGAAATGATTTATCAATCTGACAAGACAAATTAAAAGGTTCAGATGGGAATTTTAGTGCTCTGAGCCCTCTGGGAATGATATCTAATTCAAGATATCTGGATAAGCTATTAACGTTGTAATAAGTCGCTGTTTCTTTATTCATTAAATTCGTGAGTTTTGAGATAGTAGATTTAACTTCTATAGCGAAATCCATGGAGCGCTTATCAATGTTCGTGAAAGGATTGTTCAAACGCTTGCTTCTAGTTTCAGCGAGGAAGCGCTCCCATGCTGGAATATCCACTGCATTTTTAGTACCTGGTTGTACGAACAAAATTTTTTAGACCAGGGGTTAAAATATCATTTCAATTATCTAGTTTAGGTACATTTCCATGTGGTAAATGTCAGGCTTGCCCATATGTACATAGAGTTTTTTCTAATATTAATAATAAACATTTCTGTTTAGATGGTTCATACAATTGTAGGACTAATAGGGTGGTTTATGCCATTAAATGTGGATGTAACAAGTTTTACATTGGGCAAACCAAAAGAATGTTCAAAGTTAGGCTTTTAGAACATCTTAGGGATATAAGAAATAAGAAAGTGGAGAGCCCTTTGGCTCAACATTTCTGTGAATTTCATAATGGTAGTAGTGATAGTTTAAAAGCTACTATTTTACAACAGGTAGCTAAGTTTGAATCTGATGATTTAATTGTGGGTAAATTACTTTTAAAAAAGGAAACTGTTTTTATTTTAAAATATAGCACTTTATTGCCTAGAGGTTTAAACACAGAATGCTGTTGGAAAAATGTGATCTAACCTATAGGCATTCATCAATTTTATTAATTAATTGGATAATTATTTTATTGTATGATTTGTGTGATTATATAAACTGTGTTTTGGTACTGATATTTTACTCCTTGAAGGCTTACAGTGGCCGAGGCGCTAGAGTGACAAGAGAATAAACATGTTTTTTTTTGGATCCTGCTTTGCTGTTTCTTTGTTGTGGTGCTATTATATGTTTGTACCTAGAAATATTTCCCACAAAACCAAAACCAAGATTCCAAACTGAATAAAACCAAGGCAGCATACAGTGATCCAGAAAGTATAAAATTCCACCAAATCCTTAAGTAAATATGTTTATTGAGTGCTTTCATCTTTTGTAATAGATTCTGAGGAAGTTTTTTATTACAAAAGACGAAAGCACTCAATAAACGTTTTTACTTAAGGATTTGGTAGAATTTTATACTTCCTGGATCATTGTGTGCTGCCTTGGTTAGAAATTATATTTGTTATGACCTTTGAAATTTAAATATTAAAAAGTATCTAAAATAGTAGAATTAGTACAAAATAAATACATAGATATATAATTAATAAATATGAATACATATAATGCATATAATAATAAATAAATAACCATTGACATTAAAGCACCATGAATTCATATTGACCACACAAATTACTCAAATAAAACTTATTACAAACGTATTACAAATATAAATCTATAATTTAGATGCTCTCATTTTCAGTACTGGGACAAATGAAATATGTTAGTTGAGACATGGAGAATTAAATGCATTTAATCTCAACTGCCACCATAACTCCTTGATCTCAAGTAGTGTTTCCCAATCTCTGCCCTACTCATTAGGGATTACCCATTCTGAGATTCCAAACTGGAATTTCTTAAACAAATTACAGTCCAAGGTGTGTTTAAAAAGGGAGTTCATTCTTACTTCACTACCATATCTATTTTGATTGTAATGCTTTCTGTATTCAAGAAAGATGTAGTTATGAAAAGTTATTCATTTATGTATTCCTTTGTCATCAGACTTTTAACACATGCACACATCATGACACAGCACCTACTGAGCAGTGATATTGAACAGTATTAATGTTTTTCTCAGAAGACCATCTGGCCCTTTGATAATACTTCCACTCCTTATGAGATGCTGTCTCAAACAAAAGTTGCATTGCACATTTTGTCGAATAATATGGTGGGCAAGACATGAATTCTGAATATTTTATTGTGATGAAACACAATATTACATGTTGAGCTAAATCAACTAGATTTAAGTTCAAAGAGAAATTTTGAAAAGTTGTATATGTGACATATAGTAATAACATTGTTGTGTGTCTTTCGGCTTTTCCTGGTTAGGGGTCACCACAGCAGAACTCCGGTCCACTAATGATTGGCAGTAGACTTTTACGTGCCGAGTTGCCGGCCCTGATGCACAACCTTCAACGAAGGTACACCCATTCACGCAATAACAATAAAAAATAAATAAAAGTATTATTGCTATGATTATATACAGTAATGCAAAGTGACAGATGAGGTAAATGTAAACAGACGATGTAGTTTAGGCAGAAAAACTGTTTACTAAGGATGTCCACAGACATATTATTATCTGGATTTTCAGAAATTGGCTTCCATATGAGATTGAAGGATTAAGCAGTTCCATTTTAGAGTGTTTCTGGATGGTGAGATGCTGAGGTCTGAAAGGAAAAGAGATTTTTTTACAAATCCACTTGATGCTATAAATGCTATAAAATTAACAAATGTAAAAAGAAACTGATGTACCCATCACTGATGTTGCTTTTTTGAGATGTAGAGGTGTTGATTTGAAGGGGCACTGCTAGTATTTGTCATAAGCTCATAGATACCCAGAGTCATCTATCTGTCTGTCACACTCATCATTGTCTTTTTGCATCTTAATTATCTGTTATGGTCCAGCCCGTAAGAACAAGTTGTAATATTAAATATCTGATAAACCTCTTAGAATGGTTTACCTGTAGAAATCAAAGCATATTTATTTGCATACTAATAAAGACAAGACTGTGTCTTGTAACCTGTAGCAGAAAAATGATGATGCTATCTAGAGAACTAAAATATGACACTTTGAAACATTTCTTCAACTGTTATGATTTATTGTGTTTAAAATACACATTCATATGTCAGGATTGAATCTGGTTCCTTCTGGACAGCATGTATAGAACCATAAAAATACAGACAGTGATCAGCCAGACTTCATCCAGGATGGATAGTGATGCTTTGTGCAGAAGGCAACAGGGTAGAAGACTTTTCAGTGCTGCATGGAGAAGAAATGTGCAGATTATCACATTCATGCTTTAACAACAGCTGTTGAGCAACTTCTCAAAAGAACACAGTGATCCTAGTGCATCTAAGCTTGAAGTTTTAACGTTTTATGTCATCTTAAATCATAGGAGTCTACCAACAGCAACAACTTAGTTACACTGACGAGATTTTGAGACAAGATGGATCAAAAGATTGTGACATGCATACTATCCTCAGGATAAAGTTGAAATAAATTAAGCCTTATCCACAAGATTTTCCCTAGCCATATAACCATCAGACTAGAGGATATACTGTCAAGGATATTCTAGTGAACAGAGGTTCCATTATGCAGAATTTCCAGGTTGACAAATTTGAGTCATGGTGGACATAATTACAACAGGTTACAACGTGAATGAACTTGCTCCATCTACATGCTGGATTATGGACAGAATATTCTCTAGTAAGGAGAATGTGTGTCCACTGGGATAGACTGTTCAAAACTGTTTAAATACACTAGAACATTTGATATTGCACCACTTATATTTGGTTTTGCTATTCAGGAAGAGAGAGAGAGTGCAACACATCATTCTGTTCACAAATGTCCTTGGAATTGCTACTAAGGTTGAAGTTGACTTGCACTGTATATATCTAATGATTCTTATGCTGCTAAATACCCAGTGGATTATGCTGCTAAATACCTAGACACAGCAGTATTTTATTCCTAATAAAATGGAATATATATTTTTTCTTTTACTGGTGATGTTTAGCATTTACTTTCCAAAACAGATGTACATGCTTAAAGGTGTTTCATGTTTGTTGAAGAAGTGCTGAGTGAAATAGATGTACACTACTAAACATCAGCCATAAAACTATTCACTGAGGGAATACTTTAAATCTTCTGTCATTAAAAAGGACATGTTTAATTGTGTTCATGAAGCAATAGACAAGTATTTTGTATACATACATAGTACTACCTGAAGAATCCACAGAAAGTCTCATTTTTGAACAGTTATATGGCCATAGGGTCAAGAGGACCTCAAATAAATGTGTTATGCATGATGGAGGAAGAGCAACTCACATGTAGAAAACACAGCTCAGTACATCTAAATCATCAGTCAAAGACATAAACTAATCACTGAAATAGCACCAAAGCATCCACAGCAAACTCAGCATTAAGAAAATATTTAGTATTGAATGCCAAGGATTTAGACCTACACTAGTGAAAAGTAGGAAGCTGTATTCATTCCTGTCCATCAAAAGGAATTGAAAACTGATGTGGGGGTGAGAGGGGTCATGTACTAAACACAGAAGGTAAGTGATGTCAGATATATGACATAAACACCAGGCACTAAGTCGATGTGTTATGTGTAGTGCATGGATTTGATTAAACCCTGTTATAGTAAAGATATTCTACTTCTTAGCAATGCAGTACTTTTGCAAAGGATACTAAGATATAAGGGTGATGTTTGTATTTTAACACACCAGTAAGATATGCAGTAACATTTACTGTATACTTTTCCCAGAGGCTATGAACCTTTTCTCTAGTATGTATTCTCTGATTTGAGTAAAATCTGCTTTGGTTTATTATTCATTCTGCATTTTCATTTATAAAATAATGTTGCTTTTCAGTTCACAGCTGAGAAACAGGCCTTTTTATCTGCCGTGCCAGTGAAATAGTTTGACAAGAGAAAAAATATGAAACTGATAAGAATTTATCTTATCCACCTGGAACGGAAGCAGAGTATCCTGGATATTTATCTCGCAGCACACAGATAATGGCAACTGTACTTTGGATGCATCCTGTTCAACAAACAAAAGCAGCAATGAACATCTTGAGATATCGAACGGTACATTTAGCACAGACATACGAGCTGCAATAAAAGTGCGGCATCCATTGCACTTCTGTGATTTATAATTTGGCACAAACTGCAAATAGAATGAAAACATAATATAAAGGAAATTAAACTTTCAGAGAATTTTAGAAAATATGGAATACATGTAAAGTGCACTTACAGATAAAAGTATTATCATTATTTAAATTCTTCTTCTTATTACTATCAGTATTATATTTGTACATTAATAATCTGGCAAAAACAGAGAAAACACAAACTCACAGTGTATAAACTCCTTTTATGTACTGTATGTTAAATATATACAGTATATATATATATATATATATATATATATATATATATATATATATGTATATAGGTCTATTGTGTATGACTGAACTACCCTAATGTTGAATGCAAAACATTGACAAAGAAAGTTCACTCATATACAACAGTAAACATAAAACAATAGTATATACAAAGGAAAACTATTTTCCTCTCCCTATATTAAAAATTAAAGCCCTCGTAATACTAGCTACAAATTTGTCTGAATAGTGACAGTGTTACAGGAAAGTTTTAATGATTTTAATGTCCACCCCCCCCTGCACCACCTTAGTAATGGGTACTAACCCTTACACTGCCCCTTCCCCCAAACCTAATGCCGTACTACACAAGACAGACTCAGGCACATAAGAATTTACAAACACACACTAACACCGCTACATCTGTCCCCTAAACTAGCCCTTACCTTTACTGTAAAATACACAAACTTGCACACAAACACACACAGCACCCATCCTTCACTCATCCCCAACCTTAACCCTAACACAGACACAGACACACACACACACACACACACACACACACACACACACACACACACACACACACACACACACACACACACACACAAACTGGCAAAGTGAAGTGCCAGAAGTTTGTGGGGATGGTTGATTGAGTGAGCAGTGATTTTGCCAAATCCATGTGTTTTGTCAACAAAGGTAAGTGGGTGTGTATTAGTTGTATGGTTTAAGGTTAGAGGAACAAGTAGGTAAGGGGGATAGGTTCGGTCTGTGAGCAAGTGCTTCTGGGTTAGGATCAGTGTAAGGGTTAGGTAACAAGGTAAATGTAGTGTGTGTGTGTGTGTGTGTGTGTGTGTGTGTGTGTGTGTGTGTGTGTGTGTGTGTGTGTGTGTGTGTGTGTGTGTGTGTGTGAGAGAAAGGGAGTGCATGCTGATTTGAGTTAGAGTAAGGATTAAGTGAGGAATTACATTTAATGTTGTGTACGTGTGGATAGTGGGTGTCTGAGCTGTCTTGTGAAGTAGTAAAATTAATTACAGGAAGGATTTGCCATTCTAAGATGTATAGTTAGGGCAGAAATAGGGTTAGAGTTAGGAACTGAGTTAGCATTCATTACAAAGGTGCTGAAGGGGGGTGTATACCTTCTGCCTACCATTGTAATGTGAGCCAACCCTACCTCTAACTTGCCCCTTATCCAGTCTTACCTGTATACCTTGTCTTAGGAAAAAACATCTTATAAAACCACTATTCAAACAAATTAGGTCTCAATGGAATGATAGAGATACAGTTTGTAGCTCTTAAAAGGAATTTATTTTCTTTTATGATCTTTTAAGTGTCTGGAACCTTGTGTGTGCGATGATATGAATGTTTCAAATCTTTTTGTGTCACCATTTAAGCATTTCAAACATTTATTATAGTATCTTTACATACATACATACATATATACATACATATATATATATATATATATATATATATATATATATATATATACAAAACTGTGAGTGTATAAATACATGCATGTATATGTATGTATACATAGCATACATACCTTCTGCATATGTCTGTATTATTATTATTATTATTGTTGTTATTATTTATACAATTGTTAAATGTTAAGTTATTAGGCATTTCACTTTTCACATTTCAGATCTCCATCTTTCTCTTCTTAATATCTACTGTTATTCTCCCTTAATCTCTTATTTCCATCCTCCACTCCCGTTCCATTTTATGACAACCAAGGCTGATCCCTCTGTGTATATTAGCTGAACAGGAACTGTCTACGAAACTGCAAAACATAAATAGTCAGTGTAGTGGGCTGGGATTCCTTCTGGTGCAGAAAAGCCGCACTGATGCCATCTGAGTTCATGCTTTTGCATCATCCCACTGAAGTTAGCTGATGACACGTTATGATGTAACTGTTGTGCTTATGATGTAACTCCTGTGCTTATGACAATCCTCCTCTGTGTAGATTTGAACATGTATGTCCCCCCCATTATTACTTTTAGTACAGAACGAATAAATAATGCACGTACTTCTAATTCAACTCAGTGAACTTAGACTCTCAAAAAATAGTAGTCAGCAACAGCTAAAAACGAATGCCCAACCACAGCAGTACTGGCTGCATTCTGATTATTTCTTCACTCCCTGTCTGAACTCACCACTTATTGATAAGTTGAAAACACATAAAACCATTGTGTTTCTATATATTATTTCCTAAAGAGAGCCTTACTATAATCTGTCCAAGTGATTATTACCAAAAGTAATAAAATAGTCATTACATACAAGCTACACAAACTCCTCTTTACTGGGATGATTTTATACTCTATAAAACAATCAGAATATTATTAAAACAGAGTACTGTTAAAACAGAGTATTATTAAAACAATCTGAGTATTAATTCTAACATGCTATTGTCAAAGACTTTACTTTCCCAGTTCAACAATGGTACAAGCTTTGTAGATGCCTTATGTACATTTAATAACATATACATTTAGTATTTGCAAAACATTACCCTAGTCTTGCATTAGAAGTCAAGAGTGTGAACAAGCTGATCCACTCCGACTACCCTCCCCCCATAAAATTAAGGAAAGGAACTAGTCTGTTGCACATTCCCAAAAATATTTCTCTCTCTCTCTTTCTCTCTCTATCTCTTTCACTTGTGATCTCTCCATCCATTTCTCTAGCTCTCTCTCTCGGTCTTTCTGTCTTTTTCTCACCTTAATTCTCTCTCTCTCTTTCTCTTCCACTCCCTCCCTCTTTCTGTTTTTCACACTCTCTCTCTCTGCATCTCCCAAGGCATGGCATAAGATGTTTGAATTCTTTTTGAATTCTTGCCTGTGACTTCTGCAGTGTTATGTTTCTCTTAGCAGGATACATAGGTTCTTAGGTGTGTACTACGCTAATGGCCCTGGGGCCTTTACAAGCCTAGCCCATAGGATTACCCTGGCATTGTGCCACCCGACCTTAATTCCCAGTGCCTCTGTCGAGTAAAGCCACTGAATTTTCTATTTCCCATCCACTCATCAAGATTTCTCTTGAAGAGGGCCAGTGAGGTGCTCTGCTTAACATGTATGCGAAGTCTATTCCATAGCATGGGCTGTCTCTGGGTTATGAACCTGTCCCTCCAGCATGTTCTATTGATTGTGGTAATGAGGTTGAGGTCTCTGGAGCATGCGGTGTGGAGGGATTGGGATGTCTTTAGATGTAGCATTTCTAACAGAGCTGGGTCAGACATGGCTTTGTAAGTCAAGCAGAGATCGCCTCTAAGTAGGCAATATGAGACAGAGAATAGTTGGAGATTTTTAGTCTGTCCATATAGTACAAGTGTTTAAGGCCTAGGATCCTCTTTGTGAGGTACTTTTGCAGCCTCTACAGTTGCTGTAGGTGTTTAGTGAGGTACATGGCAAATGGGGCATTGTACTCAATGTTTGGCCTAATGAGGGAAAAGTAGAGGGAGACAATGACCTCTTTTTTCCTGGATGCAAAACCCTTAGTAATGAGATGTGCCACATAGAAGGACTTTCTGACCATAGTGGCAATGTGGCGGTCAAAAGAGAGGTTGCTGTAAACCTGTGTTCCCAGATCTCTTATAATGCCTTCTGCATTCAGTGGACTGCCGTTGATGTAGTAATTAATGGGAACTGGGTTTTTCCCAAAGAGGATGACGACACATTTTCTGGCATTGAGCTGAAGGCCGTGGTTCTGACACCAATCATTGGTCTCAGGGAGGCCTTTCTGTAGGATGTCAACATCACTCAGGGAGTTAATAATAGCTCTCAACTTGCAATCATCTGTGAACTTTGTCAGCCAGAGTCCCTTTGTGTTGGCCTGGACTTCAGAGAAGTAGATACCAAATAGGAGAGGACTCAAGACCGAACCCTGTGGGATTCCTCTCGTGACTGGTCAGTAGTCTGACTTGGAGTCAGCTACTTTCACACTGTGGGTTGTACCTGTGAGCTAGTTTGCAACCCACCTAGTGATATAGAGGTTGATGCCTATCTTAGTGAATTTTTCTATGATCCCTGAGTAGGGAATGGTATCAAAGGTCTTGGCCATATCAAAGTAGGCTGTATGAACCACCTTGCTTTCATCCACAGCTCTGGTTTCTGACTCAGAGAAGTTGACCAGGTTGAACAGGCATGATCTACCCTTCACAAAACCAAACTGTGTGAGATCCAGAGTTTGGAGATCCTTGTTTATTAGGTCCATGATGATGCGTTCCATAGCTTTTTTATATCATACACATCAGGCTAATGGAGCGATAGTACCAAGGTCTGTAGTCGCACCTCCTTTGTGGAGAGGGATGACTGTAGCAGTGCACCATTCAGTAGGGACAAAGCCTGAGGTGAGGCTGTGATTGAACAGGACACACAGGTGAGGTGCCAGTTCACTCTGTAGTTCATGTAGAACACAGCCAGGGATATTGACAGGTCCCATAGAAGCTGTATTCTTGGCCTTGAACAGTGCTGTTTTAATCTGTGCAGCAGTAATACTGGGTGCCTGGCAATCTACTGGTATTGTAACTGCTCCCTTGGGGGGGGGGGGAGAGGGGTAAAGTTGACACTGAATCTGTCAGCCAGTATATTGGCAATATCTGTTGGCTCAGTATAGGAGGTACCATTGTGCAGTAACTCAGAGCAAATCTGGGTATTGCCATGGAGATTCTTTGCATAACTATAGAAGGCCTTGTGGTTGTCTTTACTTTCTGCTGCAATTCTGTTTTCATAGCTAGCTTTAGAGGAATTGTTGAGGGATCTCAACTTTTTATTGAGGCTGTTAAGAGAGTTTTTCCAGTCTTGGGACTTCACCTTATTCCGTATCAGTTTCCTCTTTCTGTTGTAGACTTTGTTTATGGCAGGGGACCACCAGATTGGCTTCCTTTTTTTGGAGGAGAACATCTTTGTTCTGTTGGGTATGGCGAGATCCATGCATTGTGTACGTGTTTGTACAGTGCATTGGTGTATGATTCGGTGGGCATGCAACTGATCTCCATTTGCATGGGTGCCGTGAAGTTAGCCATCTCTCTTTTTAGGAGCCCAAAGTTAGCTTTGGAGTAGTTTTTCATGGTGGTTACCTTTTCAGATGGGGTGGGGGGGCTGTGGATTTCCAAGGTGATTAGTTTGTGGTCGGATCAAACCAGGGAGGAGTTGACTATTGGTGTAGAGCAACAGTCGGCCTTGTTAGCAATAACCAGGTCAAGGATGTTGCTACCTGTAGTGGGGGTAAGAACAAGCTGGTCCAGGGTATTGGAATTAATGAATTCTAGGAAACGTTGGGCAAGTGTATAGGTACACGAGTAGTTTTTCCAGTTAATGGATGGGTAGTTGAAGTCGCGGAGTATGAGAGTGTTGGGTTGGACCCTAATATTCACCAGGGTGGTTACGAATGGGACATGGTTGGGGACCTATAGCAGGCTATGACCTGAATCACTGTCTTACCCAATGTTAGCTGTACCTGAAGTATGTCAGATGCATTATGTTGGGCTACTAGTCTGGAGGTGTGCGCATCTTTTATGAATATGGAAACACCACCACCTTTGGAGCTTTGATCCAAGTTCTGAGGCCGAAAGGTGTGGAATGAGTTATAGCCTGGTAGAGCAGGGGTGCTTTCTGCTACTTTGAATGAGGTCTCTGTTACAGCACAAATGTCAATGTTCTCCATTTTAAGGAGTGCTTCGAGCAAGTGCATTTTGAGATTTAGACTTCTAGCATTGAGCAGTATGACCCTCAGATTGCATTTGTTTGTAGCTGTTATGGTCTTAGGAACACCACCTAAAAAAAGGCACTATATGGGTTGCAAGAGCTCTGGCCATTATCCGGAAGCCCAGGGGTGACAGACGCAGGCCATCTCTGGCAAAGCATTGAGATCTGTCAATTATGTCATCGCAGGTAGACAGATACTGGATCCCCTTAGAATGACACCAGAAACATAGTCAGTTGTTAAAATCAATTATTTTCTGCTTGTACTGTGGTATCATTCTGGGTGATGGTAGGATGCTGCTCAGGGCTAGGGTCATACTCACCTGGGCTACATATGCTGAGAGCTTCTCCATGTCTCTTTTCATGTAGACCAGGGAGGTACATCTCGGGTCATTCACACCCACGTGTACAATGACAGAGTCATATTAGTATCTGTTGTTGAGGGACCTGAGTGCATGCGTTATGTGGTGGATCCTGGCACCTGACAGGCAGCTGACTGTTACTTTCTCCTTATTCAGCTTAGTGAGTGGGACATCAGTGTGTGTCACTATCGAGTCATCTATGACTAGTGTGTTGGGCATGCTGTTTTTCCTTGGGGGCTTTGGGTGAGTGGCACACTGAGGAGCGTTTTGTGTCTCGTGATTAGTGTTGTGTTCTGGTAGTCAAGTGCGTTTCTGCCTTGGAGGTCTCTGCTGTTTCTGTAGATTATTATTGAGAGCCTCAGTGAAGGTGGGTGTATGGTTTGTGTTTTAATGTGAAGGCAGTACTGGTGTGTTTTCTTGAGGGCTATGTGTTCTATGTGGTGTGGTGCAAGTGTTAACCTTCTCTCTTGACTAGCTATTCCGGTCTTGACTGGAGAGTGCATGGCTTCCATTGAAAACTTGTCATCATCTCATGAATACTAAACACTTTTCGGTCAACTCCTGATTCAAAGTAACCTCCCCAGCACTAATGTTCTCAGCTACAGTAAACACTATCCACAAGCCCACTGTACTACTGCTGCATTATTTTCATTAGTTAAGCTTTAACCAGTGAGCAGCATAAAAGGTCAGCACAGTATATTATGTGTGAAACAATTTGAAAAGCTACAGTGATTTCCTAAAGGAATAGTAACACCATACACCATAAAGGATTCAGGAACTCCTATTTTAGTTTTTTCTACAAGATTTCTAAGAGATGGTCTCTGGTTGTTCTGTACGACAATGCCTGACCCAGTTTTCTTTGAAAGTGTGTGTCTAAAAGGCTTTGTGGACAATGCATATCACCACTTTTGGGGAAACTAATCCTAAAAAATAAATAATAACTGATGAAAATGTGATGGAATATCACACAGTATCTTCCACGATTATAGAATAGAATAAGCTACTGCATACACACACCCTCACATACAACCACCCACCCACACACACACATATATATGCTTGTGCATGTATATATAACAAATGCTCAAATTATCACAAATTCCAACACTAGCAGTTTGCATCACAAAGATTCAAATGCACAGGACTTCAAATAACAAAGATTTAAAGCAAAACAAAAAAATACTTTTTTTTTGGGTGGGGGGCAAGCCCCCTGCAAAAACCCTATGCTGATTATATATAAACTTAAAGATTACAATACCATAAGGAAAGGGCAAATTTCCAAATCTGTTCTTTTTCTTCTTTCGGCTGCTCCCGTTAGGGGTTGCCACAGCAGATCAACTGTTTCCATTTCTTCCTGTCCTCTGAATCTTGCTCTGTAACACCAACCACCTGTATGTCCTCTCCCACCACATCCATAAACCTTATCTTAGGCCTTCCTCTTTTCCTGTTACCTGGCAGCTTCATCCTTAGCATCTTTTTCCCAATATACTCTGCATCCCTCCTCAGCACATGTCCAAACCAATGTAATCTTGCCTCATTGTCTTTGTCTCCAAACCTTCCAACCTGGGCTGACCCTCTAATATACTTATTCCTTATCCTGTCCATCCTCGTCACACCCAGTGCAAATCTTAACATCTTCAACTCTGCCACATAAAGCTCTGACTCCTGCCTTTTTGTCAGTGCCACTGTCTCCAACCTATATAACCTAGCTGGTCTCACTACCCTCTTGTAGACCTTCCCTTTCACTCTTACAGGTACTCGTCTGTCACAAATCACTCCTGACACTCTTCTCCACGCACTCCATCCTGCCTGTACTCTCTTCTTCACCTGTCTTCCACACTCACCATTACTCTGAACTGTTGATCCCAAGTACTTAAACTCATCCACCTTCACCACCTAAGTACTTAAACTCATTCACCTTCACCACCTCTACTCCCTGCATCCTCACCATTCCTCTGTCCTCCCTCTCATTCACACACATATATTCTGTCTTAGTCCTGCTGACCTTCATTCCTCTTCTCTCTAGAGCATATCTCCACCTCTCCAGGGTCTCCTCCACATGTTCCCTACTCTCACTACAGATCACAATGTCATCTGCAAACATCATAGTCCATGGGGACTCCTGTCTGATCTCATCTGTCAACCTGTCCATCACCATTGCAAATAAGAAAGGGCTCAGAGCTGATCCTTGATGTAATCCCACCTCCACCTTAAATGCATCCGTCACTCCCACCGCATAACTCACTGCTGTCACAGTACCCTCATACATACTTTTCTGACACTCCCGACTTCCTCATACAATACCACAACTCCTCTTTAGGCACCCTGTCATATGCTTTCTCTAAATCCACAAAGACACAATGCAACTCCTTCTGACCATCTCTGTACTTCTCCATCAACACTCTCAGAGCAAACATAGCATCTGTAGTGCTCTTTCCTGGCATGAAACCATACTGCTGATCACTAATCATCACCTCCCTTCTTAACCTAGCTTCCACTACTCTTTCCCATAACTTCATGCTGTGACTGATCAGTTTAATCTCTCTGTAGTTACTACAACTCTGCACATCACCCTTATTATTAAAAATTGGTACCAAAACACTTTTTGTCCATTCCTCAGGCATCCACTCACTTTCCAAGATTTCATTAAACAATCTACTGTATCATAATCTCATAAACTTACCTAAACAGTTGCAGATTTCAAAAAGTTAATTTCACACCCTGCAGCTAACAGTTGTGTTTGAACTGAACCCATACACACACACACACACACACATATATATATATATATATATATATATATATATATATATATATATATATATATATGTATGTATGTATGGGTCTGTTTTCCTTTATCGAAATTACACTTAGCCAAATTCCAAAAGAACGAGGTCACTTGTACAAAAGGCAAACTTTACGAAGCCTCAGATTACCAACAGGTATTTACAGGGTAAGTACACACTTGGCCACCAGAACCAAACCACTTACCGGAACAATCTCAAACCCACCCAAGTGGGAGGCTTCAGCCCCCCCACTAAATATACCAACTCCAAGAATGAACTGCACTGGAGAAAAAAGCAACGTTCACATGGTGGCCAAGTGGTTACTTAACTTGTGAATACCTGTCGGTAATCTGATGCTTCATAATGCAAGGCTTTATAAGTTTCGCGTTTCATACAAGTGGTTTTATTCTTTTGGAATTTGGGTAAGTGTAATTTCAATAAAGGAAAGGTGACATATATATATATATATATATATATATATATATATATATATATATATATATAAATGTAAATATATATGTGTACATATATATATATATATATATATATATATATATATACATATATATATATATATATATATATATGTGTGTTTGTGTGTGTGTGTATATATATATATATATATATATATATAGATATATATATAGATATATATATATATATATATATATATATATATATATATATATATATATATAGATAGATAGATAGATACACGCACAAATTTTTCGTACTTTGTCTATTCGTTCAGTGTTTCATATCAGTACTGAACTGGTTGTATTTATTTGCTTATCACTACTGCATTGTTTTTTTTTATTTATTTGAGTAACAGTTCTACACTAGTTAACTGCACTGTTTTTATTTATTTGTTTGACTACCTTATTTACTTTTCTGTGTCTCCATTTATATAATTGCTGATCTGTGGTTATAGTTTTGTATAGTTTGTGACTTTTGCTGTTACCCCCCCCCCCCCCACTGGGAATTTGTGGTGCACTCAGTCCAGAGAGGTAAAACTGGTCAAACAGCTTCTGTGTTTTCTCTTTCTCTCAGGGTGTGACTTTGGAAGGGTCTTTTATCAGCTGGTATAAAAATATTACATTTGAGTTGAATCCCTGCTTATCTTGCTGAGCTCCATTAGCGCCTGACGGAGAGTACTTCTTAAACAATCTGAATTACAGAGGTACATAAGTATATTTTTCGCACTTTACCTAATTGTTCACTGTTTCTTATCAGCACTCCACTGGTTGTATTTATTTGCTTATCACTACTGCATTTTTTTTTATTTATTTGTGTAACAGTTCTGCACTAGTTTACTGCACTCTTTTTATTTATTTGTTTGAATTATTTACTTTTTTTGTCTCCATTTATATAATTTCTGATCTGAGGTTGAATTTTTGTTTTCTTCCACCCAATTGCTGTTGTGCTTTTATAGTTTGTGGCTTTTGCTGTATCCCGCCCCTACTATAAATTTGATAAGGGCTACTTCTCCAAGTCCTAGCTCATTCTACCTTATACAGAGATCATTTTGGAAGGTCAAACCTCTTTGTTCCTTAACCTTGAATTTTCTTCTGTTTCTTCCTCTTTACTAACAAAAAAAACCCACTTTATTCAGCTTCTTTTCCTGTACTTGTGTTTCCTCCTCCTGCTCCGTTACTTCATCTTGCTTTTTCTGCAACTTGTTCTCTAAAGTGTACAATTGCATCTTTTCTGTTGCATTTGTTACTGCTTGTTTATAGCCTGTTTAAATTGTGTTATTTTAAGCCTCTTAGATTTGGCTTAAGCACTTGGGCTTTAGGCTTACCCCTGGCCTTCTCTCTCAAATTCTGAAAAACATGGATTGACAATTTCCTACAGTTTCTCCTGCCAGTCTGGTTAATATGGGCATGCCGAGACAGTGTAGCAAATGCCTTATGTACACAGACAACCACCTAATACTTACACCTAGGAACACAATTTGCAAGAGATGCAATTACATTAAGAACTTAGACTCCAAGCTCTCTACCTCATGAGCCAGTATATCTGGCACTGAGAAGGCTGTCAACACAATCACTACATCGCAAACACTACCTACATCTACACAACACACACCCACATATGTGGAGGTCCTCAACAAAAACATACCCAAACAGAGGAGACCTCAGAGGCAAAAACACACTCAATCTCCAGAGTCCCCCACACCACTTACCATGCATAGGTCACACACCTGTGTCTCACAACCACTAAGGCTTAACCATAAACCCAACATATTAGTCATAGGAGAATCCATTGTGAGACACACAGATGTGCCTCTCACCAGGCTGGATAAGGAGAAAGCCACGGTCAATTGTTTGTCAGGGGCCAGAATCCACAATATCACACACGCACTCAAGTCTCTCAACAACAGATACTGTTATGACTGTCATAATCCATGTTGGTGTGAATGACTTGAGACGTACGTCCCTGGACTATATGAAGAGAGACATGATTGAACTTGCTGAATATGTATCCCAGGCAAATACGTGCCTAGCCTTAAGCAGCATTTTACCATCACCCAGAATGATGCCTGAATGCAAACAGAAAATGATTGACTTTAACAATTGGCTTAGTTTCTGGTGTCATTCCAGGGGGATCCAGTAACTGACAGCCTGGGAATATATGATCAATGGCCTGCATCTGTCTCACTTGAGCTTCCGGGCTTCTGACAAAGGCTTTTGCCTCCCCTATAGTGCCATTTTTAGGAAAAGTGATGAGGTTAAAACTACCAGCATAAAAATTACAACAAAATACAAATTAAAGGTCATGCTGCTAAATGCTAGACATCTAAACATGAAACTGCACTCATTGCAAGCACTGCTAATCCTGGAAAATGCTGACATCTATGCAGTCACAGAAGTCTGGTTCAAAGTTGCAGAGAGCAACCCAGCCTTACTTGGTTACTCATCCTATCATACTTTCAGACCCCAAACTGTGGATAGTAAACCCAAAGGAGGCGGAGTTTCAATATATATTGAATATATACACACAGGCTGGTCAAACATTATGATGCACAGGAGACATTCCAGGTGCAGTTAACTATTGACAAGACCCCTATACAAATCATAGATATGTACCGGCCCCCAAATCTGACCCAAGATGCCTTAACTGCCTATCTAGACTTCTTCAAATCTATCAAGATTCAACCCTTTACCCTGATCCTGGGTGACTTTAACTACACAAACATAGACTGGAAGAACTACTCTTGCCAGAACACAAATGCCAAGAGATTCCTCAATTTTGTCAATGCAAATGCTTTGGAACAGCTAGTTGATGCCCCTACAGGTGGTGATAATATCTTGGACTTGGTATTAACCAACATGAGTAACCACTGCAGCATCCCTGCAGTTTCATCCTCCCTTATAAGATCTGACCTTAAAGCGGTCATATTCAGTCATCATCTCCCCCTGACCCCCCCCTCTAGCTAGGGTCAATCAAAATAACTTCTCCAAAGCTAATTACAGCCTCCTGTGGGATGGTATAAACAGCTTCACAGCCCTCCTCCCCCTCTCTAGGAACTGGCACCAGAGTATCCAAAACTGTACCAAATTACTATACAAACATTTATACAGATGCATGGAATCAGGAATACCTGACGGGACTAAATTATCCTCCGCAAGGAAGAGTAAACCTGTTTGGTGAACATCTGAAAACTTTATAGCAAAAGAAAAAATTGCTGTCCAGGACCAAGAAGGAGCAGGTGCCCAATTGGTAGCAATCTCTCCTTAGCCTAAACAATCAAATAAGAGCACTAGTGAAATCATCCAAAGCAAACTTTGAGTTGGAATTGGCCACATCTACTACAGACAGTCATAAGGGCTTCTTCACATATGTCTGTAATCTCAATGATAGTACCCAGATCTGTTAAGAACTGGTGATCAAGGAAACCACATATACAAATGCCATAGATATAACAAACTTGCTGGCTGAGAGATTCAGTGAAAAGTTCACCCCACTGTCCCCCCATCAGTAAATCAGGACATTCCTAGTACCTGCCCCCTTCTCCTTATATCTAGGCATCAAGTCATCACTTTTCTCTCAAAGGCAAAAAATACAGCCTCCATGGGAGCCAATAACATCCCAGGCTGTATCCTACATGAACTCAGGCAGGAACTTGCAGGACCATTAGGCACCCTATTCAACCAAAGCCTGAGTATTGGTTTTGTCCCAGCTGAGTGGAGGACAGCCACTGTCATCCCTTTATACAAAGATGGAGCATCCACTGATCTAGGAAATTATAGACCCTTCAGCCTAACTAGCCTGATCTGAAAGGCCATGGAATGGATTATCATGGATTTCATTAATAAGGACATCGGCAACCTCCAAACACTTGATCCCACACAGTTTGGCTTTGTAAAGGGGAGGCCATGTCGGCTAAATTTGGTTGACTTCTTTGAGACAAGACACCAAAGCCATGAATGAGGGGAAGACAGTGCGCACCACCTACCTTGACCTGGCCAAAGCCTTCGACACTATTCCCCACTCGGACATAATAGATAAACTCTCACAACTATGCATCAATCCATATGTTACCATATGGGTAGCCAAATGGCTCAGTGATAGAACCCACCTAGTCAAAATAGGGGAAGCCACATCAAGCAGTAGACCCATATCGAGTGGCATACCTCAGGGTTCGGGCTTGGAACCTCTGTTATTTGGGATATACTTTTCTGAGGTACAGGCCAAAACCAATAGGCTATGGCTGACCAAGTTTGCAGATGACTGCAAGTTGGGAGCTGTCATCAATTCCCCTAGTGACGTGGAAATCCTCCAAGAGGGTCTCACCCAAACAAATGACTGGAGCCAGAAACATGGCCTAATACTGAATACAAAAAATGCATCATCATCATCTCCTTTGGGGAGAGAGATGTCCCCACAAATTATCACATTGATAACAATGTTCTAAGCATGCAGTCAGTCCTGAGGGATTTGGGCACCCAGATTGATAGCAGCCTGACTTTTGGCCACAATGTTGCTTCCATTGTATCAAAAGCTTTCTGCATGGCCCACCACATAAGTAAGTGTATCTCATCCAGGGACAAGGAGGTCATAACATCAGTGTATTCTTCCCTTATAAGGTCTATTATTGAGCAAAGCACATGCAGCAGATGGAGAGACCACAGAGGTTCCTCAACAGGAGAATCCAGGGCCTCAAATATCTACCATACACAGATAGGCTAAAAGCCCTATCCCTCTACTCTGTTTCATAAAGACACATCAGAGGTGACCTCTGACTGGCAAATAATTCGATCTCTGATCCCGCCTTGATGGGACTTCTGCATATCTGCAAGTCAAGCTCCACTTGAGTAACCCGCACACGCGGCCTCATCCTGGTCTTTGACATCAATAGGATTTGCTGGTGGGACAAATTTGTGTCCCAGAGACTCCCCCATGTATGGAATAGACTCCCTGTTAACATCAAGCAGAGTACCTTTTTACCCCTTTTTAAGTGCAATCTGGATAACTGGAAGGGAAATAGAAAATACATCCCTGGGATTGGACCCATGCCGCTGCTTTACAGGGGTATCAGGTGCTGATTTGTCTATGCACGGGCTAAACTCTTGGCTAGGCTTATAAGGGCCTCAAGGTCAATAGCCTAGTAACTTCCTATGATCCTTTATATATATATATATATATATATATATATATATATATATATATATAGTGAGGGCATATGTGTGTGTGTGTGTGTGTGTGTGTGTATTTAAATATATATATGGGTTCCCTACATTAAACCGACAGCTCGGAAGACTGGCACTCAAAACAGACACCAGAAGAACGAAACCTCAAAAACACAAAACTTCACATGCCCGACACACCACAATCCTGACACTTAACAAAACAAAAAGTTCACTGTTACACACAACACAAGCACACCAACAACTTAAAAACCTACACTACACCGTACACAAAACTATCTACGCACTAACCTTAACACAAACCCTAACCCTAAGGTCCGTAACTATCGCACACTCACCTTACCTGCTCCCTAACCCTAAGGTCTGTAACTATCACACACTCACCTTACCCGCTCCCTAACCCTAAGGTCCCTATCGGACACTCACCTTACCCGCACCCTAACCATAAGTCCCTCACTATCGCACACTTACCTTAACTGCAGCCTAACCCTAAGTCCCTCACTATCGCACACTAGCCTTTCCCGCACCCTAACCCCAAGTCCCTCACTATCGCACACTTACCTTACCCGCACCCTAACCCTAAGTCCCTCTCTATCGCACACTTACCGGGTCGCGCTCACAAGTTACCCCTGTCGGTGTTTTTGCTGTCGGGATTACGACTTGTTGGTCATCTGCATTGTCGTTCTTCTGGCATCAGTGTTTTGCATGTCGATCTTCCATAGGGATCTAACGTAGGGAATATATATATAGATAGATATGTGTATATATATATATATATGTATATATATATAAAGACATAGATATATACATATATATATATATATTATATATATATATATACATATATATATATATATGTATATATATATATATATATATATATATATATATATATACACATAGATATATATATATATATATATATATAATATATATATATATATATACATATATATATATATATATATATATATATATATATATATATATATATATATATATATATATATATGTGTGTGTGTATGTGTGTATTTAAATACACACACACACACACACACACACACACACACACACACACACACACACACACACACACACACACATATGCACGCACACTTTAATACCAGAGTGTTTGGTCAGATGTGCACATAGACATGGGAAGAACATGAAAACTCTACACAAACAGTGAACCAGAAGTCAGGACTGAACCAAAACCTTGAAACTAGGAGACAGTGATCTTGCATTAAACCACTGTGCTTTAAGAAAGAAGCCCACATTTAACTGCACATTGTCCACTGCTGGTACTACTCCTTATATGACCTAAATTTGTATATCATGATCTATTATGCATTAGAAATCCTGGCAAGTACTCTAGCTGTTTTCGGAGCAAGCTCAGTCCAATTATAGCCCACAAAATTGAAATTGCCAACTTTCACATATTTTACCATTCAAAGAGTACCCTAAAACATTTGCATGAATTAAGTAAACTTCTATTATAGACCATCGTACATAAAGCAAATTCTCTTAGAGATAGGAACAGCCATGGTCGAAAAGGGTAAAACTCTCAGGAAAACAACTGCTGTATCATGCTGAAAAAAAAAAATGCCATCCAAATTTAAAACATCATCTTAGATCTTGATAGTGCACAATGCCCAAGGACTAAATTTTGATATTGTTAATATTTGAATAAAATCATGTATACTTACCTATGCCCTGGATTATAACCCTAACCTTTCAAAATTACAGCTCTGGGTTAATACATTTTGCAAGTATCTTATAAAAAAATATGGTACATTATTCTTAATGGATAACTTGCACTCTCTGTGTTGAATTTTCGACTAGAAACAAGCTTGTCTATCACACTTGGATTACTTTTGAATACCTGTTTACCAAAAATGTCCAAAAACTAATAGGCACAAAACAAGATGAGCGTACACTGCAAAGTCCAACAAGGTTTAAAAGCCGATTAGAACAAGCTTACAGCAATCAGAAGTCTGGTGCACACTCCGGTAACTGTCAAGCAATAAAAAGTTAAAAACGATCTGGCTGCACAGAATCCAAGTCCACAAAGTGTCACTTGAATTCTGTGCAACCAGATTGTTTTTAAGTTTTTATTGCTTGGCAGTTACCAGAGTGTGGGACTACTGATTGCTGTAAGCTTGTTTTTTTATGTGTTTTCATAAAACCAGTGGATACCGATTGGAAGCTGAATTGGGGGTGATTGGTGGGTTAGTTAGGGGTGTGGTTTAGGTTTGTGGGAGTTAGTTGATTTGCTAGGGATTGTTTCGTTTAAGTGAAAAAGTTATAAGCGGTGGCTATGGGATCAGGGGAGCTATTGGTGTGTTTGGGGTGGTAGAATGACCTGGATGTAGAAGTTGATTTAGGCCTGCCCAGAACTTTTGAGGGTGGTTTTGGTGGTTTTGTAGGAGATTTTGGTAAAAGCTTTTTTATCTAGTAAAATAGATTTTTTGTATAATTCCTGAGTTGATGATATTTTAAATGGTCAAGTGAGGCTTTAGTTGATCTCCAGCTGGCCCAAGCTTTGCTTCTAGTTTTGATTTTAGATTTGGTATCCTTTGTGAGCCATGGTGCTGTATTTGATCTAGATTTTATTGTACGTGCAGGAGGATGGGAATCTAGGATGCTTAGGAATTTATTGTTAAAGTAAGCTATAGCCTCTTCTAGTGGTAGATTTTTTAGTTTTGACTAGTCATCTCCTTTTAGTTTGTTTAGGAAAATAGGAGTGTCAAAGTTTTTCCTATTTCTAAGTGTTTTATATTTGGTCTGGTGGGGGTTTCCTGCCTTATGTTTTATGATATAGGTTAGTAGATGGTCACTAAGGTCATCAGGTAGAGTGCCAGCTGTGTATTGTTGGGGTTGGCTATTAACTAGGATCCAGTCTAGGATGCTTTCCCTGTTGGTCGGTTTGTTTATCCTGGTGGGAAAGGTTATGGTCTGTTTAAACCCAGACAAGTTTATTGGAGTGGGGGGGGGGGGGTTCAGAGGAGCAGCGGTGCCAGTCAGTGTTGAAGTCACCAAGGACTATTTGTTTCTTGGGGATAGGTAGTGGATAACTAGTGAAGGATATCCTCCCATGTATTTAAGTTGTTGCCTGGTGGAAAATATGCACAGACAATGTTCAAGCATTTGTTATGATTGATCTGTAGTTAGGTTATGAGGAGTTCTGCATTATTGAATTGGGGTGGTTAAATGGCTTCTCTATTAATAGGTAGAGTATTTTTGTATAGGACTGTTATCCCACCTCCTTTCTTTGTAGTGCGGTCTAACTGGTAAATATTGCATCCTGGAGGTAATATCTCATTGTCAGTAGTATTAGGTTTTAGCCAGGTTTCCGTAAAGCACATAATGTCTGGGGAGTGGGTTGCCAGTAGGGTGTGTAGGTTGGGAATCTTATTGTTAATACTTCTAATATTCAGGTGAAATGCTAGGAGGAAATAATAGTACATCTAGCAGAGACTTATGGCATGCATTCATACATCTAAATTAGTACCAGTTTAACCACACATGATGCAGGTGCAGAGCCATTTATCTATCAGGTGCTGCTTCAGTTAGCATTTAAAGTCTTTCATGTTGCAGGCTGTTCTTAATTGGAATGGGATGGTATTCCAGTTATTAGCAGTGCAGTGTGACTACTTTTTTAAACTGCTATGCTGAGAATGGGCTGGCAACTGGCGTTACTTTATTTTTACACATTTCTGCTGAGTCGGTGCCGACGTAAACGGACTTTGGGCTGCAGGCTGAGAGAACGGGATGAAGCAAGGCAAGGCATTAGGTAAGGAAACAAAGTGTGTGTGTATGGCTGGGTATTCACTTATTGTCAGGTTACAGGTACGATGCCTAAACACTACAGTTGTGCATGTACGGTGCGGATGAGTGCACACACTTATGAGTGTGTATATTCATGTGGTATGACCATATTTAGCTAGTATGAAATGTTGTGCCAGTATAAACTTTCTCACAGAAAATAATGTAATGTGTAAAATGATAATAATATGGGATGAGAAACATATATGCTTTGAAGAGAAATGCTGCTAATTAACTGTCACAGAAGCTGGTAGGGCTTGCATAAATATACACAAAGTCATTTAAAGAACAGAGGCAGGCAAGAAAGGAGCTATGAAAGCAATCGTAGCCTGGCTGCTTCATGTATTCAGTAATTGAGAAAGCACTGCCTTGGTCTAGAGATTACATTTAGGGTTTCATTCCAATATGCTTTTCCTGTTTTTAATAGTTGAATGTTTTTATCTGTTTTTCAGAAGCAGCAAAAAAACTGTTTATAAATTAGAAATGTCTTTTATGATGGAAATGTTCTGAATTGGGCAGTTTTATAATTATTGGTTCATGCATTTTCTTTCATTACCTACAGAACAGTCCACTGTAAAAATGTTCATTCAAACAATACATTTAAAATGTGCTCTGTCTAGCAAGTGTGCTGTATTATACAAGGACTATAACTTAATAAAGTCAGGAAGGTGCATCAAAGAAAAGAATGCATCATGTATGTTTCTTGTTTTGTGTGCAAGGAGCCAGTGGTTTGAAAACAGCCCAAAGGTAATCTTTATCCACCACTGGCATGATGCATTTTCTTTGGATGTTGTATGGGTTTTAATGCTGTTTCGACGAATGGATGAATGTGAGTTTCAAGGGCAGAGAAATATTAATGCCAAGTCTGTTTTCATCGTGAGACAGTATTGCTTTGTTTATTAGATGTCTGTTAGTGTTTGTGCATTGATGTGCTGCAAAATGTAAAAATAAAATCCAAATAATCATTGTAGAAGTAAAGCAGTATGCATGCACACATTAGTGCTTATGGTAAATGGGGTGAAATAGCCAGGTAATGGGATATTGGAATGGCTGCACGGGGACTCTGGTGCCATATTTTGGTTGTCTGTTCTTCAGTTTGTGTTCGAAAGTTGGTATCCCACAACTCCATTGGAGTGGGTGGGGTTATGTAATTATGTATGCAAATTAGATGTTAATCAGCGTACAGATTTGTACCTATTTTTCATGGGCCTTGTCCAGATTTTTGATATTTCCAGGTTGAGAGGTATGTAGGGAATATCCTGCATTGTTTGTTGGTGGAGAGTATCTGTTTCTTTGCAGTGTAAGGTTGAATGATGGAGTGCACAGATGAGCATTTTGTAGGGTTGTGCAGTAGATTGAAGGCTGTAATTAGTTGTAAGTACAAAGGAAAATTATTTAGTTTCAACCAATTTATTTGTTTTAGAGAAAGGTGGTGATGTGATATATAGTGCTGGGTGCAAATCTAGCTACTTTATTGGAGCATTGTTGTAGTCTGGCTGATAGACAGGAGTTGAGATTGGTTAGGAGAGTATAAGAGAGGTTCTTAATAGGGTGGGGACTAGAAAAGAAGTGGCAATGTTTTGTCTGTCAGAGTCAATAAGTTACTGGTTTACTCTATGGTGGCAACTTTGGTGCATCTTCTTTATGGATTGCTGATGGTGCAGATCAAATTTCAGGTGGTTGCCTACAATCACAGCAAGTAGTTTGGTATGTGATAGCAGTTTTACATTGGTCTTGTTGGATGACAGTAAATATATTATAAAGATATTTAAAAGTGTAATTTTATTGGGAAGAGAGAGAGGTGGAGGTGTACAGTAGTTTTTATTTATTTTGTTTTTGCATTCAGGAAGAGTTGTAAGTTCTGTAACCAAGCTACTATGAAGAGAGGGATTTCTGGGTGACTGGTTGGACCACTGGTGGTGTCCTAGCAACATGCATTAAAGTGGAGTCATTAACATACTGTAGTATGGTGGACTCTATTTGCTGTGTTTAGGTCATTGATAAACCAGTTAAACATCAATGATCCTAGGAAGGAGTCTTATGGGGCATTAAAGGATATAGGAAAAAAACAGGAGAGATAATCATCTTGCCCTTTCACAAACTGGACAAATTAGTGAGGTAACTAAAAAAACAGCTGAGGAGGGTGATAGCCTATATGAATAGTGTTTGGTTAGGAGAATTTGATGATTGACTGTGCCATATGCCTTGGATAGATCTAGCAATGGAGCTGAGGTTAGAATAAGAAGACCAGTGTTTTTATTGTGATTATATTATATCTTAGAACCTTAGAAGGAAAGTAGTTGTACCGTGATTGAGTATGAAACCATGCTGTGATGGAGAGATGTAGATTTGCCATCACCCCAGCTGATTGAAAAGAAGGTTGACAATAATTTTAGATCTTGTTTTTTAACCACCATCTCTGACAATGCATTTCATATTAAGAATATCCTGGAGAAAATTTGGAAACTGTTAACATGTGAAACAGATCTAAGGAGGATCATAGGGGAAAGACCAACCTGTGTCTTTCGGAAAGGGCACATGGAAGCTGCAGTCCCTGTGGGTTTTTTCTGGGAGGAGTCATAGCTTTCTAGAAGAACATGGATCACAGACTGCATGCCATGGCAGGGTTAACCACTTGACGATGCAAAATATGGCTTATGCCTATTTCTGCTTGCCATGCTACATGTTGCATGCTGTCTATGGTCACTCTAAAGGCTGCTAAAACCATGCTCTTATCACTTGTAAGCATATTCATGTGCTTTTCTGTGAGCTCATGGATTTGACAAATCTCTATGGCTTTGCTTAATGTTAAATTGTTGCCAGGAAGGAAAATCATTCTCACTACAGCATTATTAACACCGTGCACAAGCCTGTCATTTGTTAACTCACCTTACAAGTCACCAAATCTGCATGTTTTAGCTTTATTTATCAAGTCAGTGATATAAGCTGAAAAAGTTTCACCTGGCTTTTGGTCTCTTGTATAAAACAAATGCCTCTCTAATGTACCATTTGTCTGAAGGTTGCACATTTCTAAATTTACATTTTAAGCACTCAGGGTCCTCTCTGGATTCAGCCGGTACCACAATATGGTGTTTTCCCCTCTCCTGCATATACTTCAGGTGCATACACAAATGAACGCTCTCTTTCAATAGTTTCTGAGCCAGCTAATTTAAGCAAAATGAATGCCCTTGTGCATGCATCAGAAAAAGGTGCTTGTATGACACTGTCATATTCCTGCTTGAATACTCTCCAATTCCCTACTACATTATGATCAAACACAAGTGGAACTGTGAAATGCCTCTGCCATATCAACAGACAGTAATGAAGGTGCTAAAAGTTATGTATGAACACACACAAATATATATATATATATATATATATATATATATATATATATATATATATATATATATACATCAATTCATTCATAGTTTTGGATACGATACGCCCTTCATTTAGATGTCAGTACTGGAACATCAAGGTAGGAAACAGGGAGTAGGATATATGTAAAAGTGTGGGTCTTGCAAATTTTGTCTTTATATTTTAGAAGTTAATGAAATTATTATCAATTAAATTAGATTAAAAATCAAAGATAGGTTTTGCTGTAACACAGACAGAATAATCTACTGCACGCTATGTTAACTTTGCCCATGTTTTTATATTGGAAAAACCAAGCATAAACTTAAAAACACAATCAGTGAACACCTTAGGAACATCAGAGACCATTGTGTATTTAATGCCTTGGCCAAACACATTTTCCAACACGTTGAACATCAATTCATTCATAGTTTTGGATACGATACGCCCTTCATTTAGAGAGGGTATATGGCCATATTTATTAAAAAAAGCGGAATTAAGTTGGCAGATCCGTTTACATTCAACTCATTGGTCAGGTTTAAATGAGAGTCTATCTATCACCAGTCTTTTAAAACTAAAGGCTCTGAAAAGATAAAAGAATTGTGACTTAATGGATCAGTGCATATATGAATTTTTTTACATTTTGCTTGAATTTTAATTTACGTTTTTGAGGTATCAATACATGTTAGGTGTTTGAAAGTAAAAGGGTGACTCATTTTTATTAGTTGTCTATTTAATTGCTGTGGGTAAATTTTTTGAGAAAAAAAATGTTTTTATCTATAATGTTTTTTAGACACCGTACCCCTTTAACAAATGTTTGAGGAAGTGATGTCACTTTTTTAAAGTATTTAAATGATATTTTACTTAGTTCCTGTATTAAATTTATATTGGGACGAAAGCACTTACAAATTTAGTCTGAATAAACTTTGTTTTTTCATCTGGAGTGAGCGTTCTGGTGGACTTCATTGTCTTTGGGACTTGTTCATCGTTTCCAAATATTTAATTATGTTATCATTCATTAACAGGTCATTTTGAGTTGGACACCTGATGAAAGAGTTGATAATCATCAACCCTTTTTTTCTGGAATAAACCTGCAGTGTATACTTCACATATCTCAAATGGTGTCTCAGTGAATAGACCTATGATTCAACAAGTACTATTTCACTGTGAACTTCCTTTGCTTCATAAGAACATGACATTCTTATACTTGATTACTGTGGTGGTTAGACCTGCCTGTATAGCAAATCAGTGCCAGCAATGGTTTGCTAGACACTAGGTCTCTATTTTCTTTGGGCTGATCTTCAGAAATGGCAGTAGTCCAGGTAATATTACAGATGTGTCTGACTCATCACCTGTATTGACTCCAGTTCAATCTCCTCCATGCCTTCACCTAAAAGGATACCCTGCTCTGTTTTTGTCCCATTTTAATTGTGATCCAGACTGCCCCAGCCACTGTCATGTTGTTGGTTGACTGTTCACCAACTGCACTGTCACTCCTATAACAATTAGAATCCAGGTGTCCCACTGCCTGGTTATGCTAAATGCATCGCAAGGGTGCAAAGTTGTCCTGGTATCTTCTGTCATGCAATTTTCTTTGAAGTTTTCCACTATTCTACCTAACTAAATATTCAGATAACAGATGTCCCATCCCACTGACTTACTAACATTCTCTTCTAAAACCTTTCAGCCATGATTGTCCAGTCAAACTCAAGGCCCCCCCGATTCTAAAAAATTATGGCAGCATTGGTATTGCCTATTTGCAGAGATAAGAAGCTGCTTCTAGTTCTTTCATTATTTAAGCTTGTTTCTTTTTGTCCAGGGATGCTAGTGCTGTGACATCCTTGTCCCTGGTAGTAAGTGAATAACTTATAGATATTAGCTTGTTTTGCCAGTCATCATGTACCAAGACTTGCCTCTGTTTTCCCTCTTAATCCATTCCTCTACAATTCTACCTATTGAAGCCAAAACTGTTTCTGTTTATTCATCCATTTGACCATAACAGTCATAGTATGGGTGTACATTCCTTGAGATGGGTGACTACATAACTAAGCATAAATAATTACTGCTTGAAAACAGTTACAGTTATGGCTTAAATGCTACAACAACCTAACTGTATCACATGATTAAAAGACTTAAAATGCATAGCTGTTTTAATACAATAGATGCTGAGAATACTGGTCATAAGGAGTAGAGGAAAAATTCCAGACAGGGGAGTTGGAGATTATTGGATTATTGTACAGAATGCAATGCTTGCAAACCACACCTCTCAGCTGCCAAGAATTATGCTGAATGTCTTTAATTTCACCTTATATCTTTGACTAGTCCCTTGTACATGTTTATTAAACCTTGCAAATCAGTGAAGATTGCAGTCAGTCAATAATACCAAACATGAGTTTTATAGTACTTATTTGCTCAGAAATTGCATATTCATGTAAAAAATTGTTATTCTATTTCCTATTTTAAATGAAATAGAGTACTATTTAAAATTGCCTCCATAATATGTGTCTTTATCCAGAATTCTTGAGCAAAGAAAAGGTTAGTTGCAAACCTTTACACCCTTAACTATAATTTTACATCTCTTTCATGTTTTCTTTTCTTTTTGTAGTATAAACCACACCTGTCTCCCTTTGATCAGTTTTAGGCTATTAGGAATTTATATACTCTCTTCAGTTATCCAGTTAACCCATTAGACACAATCCTCATTCATATGAAAGTCTAGAGCACCATCTGGTCAATTATTTCTCTGAGTCACATGATTCGCTAAAGAAGACTAAGGGAATCAAACCCGGGACTACAGGACAAAGTTCTTTAGAGACTCCATACCTTTAACATGTGATCTAAGCTTCCCAACTGCTGTAATTCAAACCACTGAGGATCTAGCCCAAGAAACTCAAAGATATCCTGTGTTGTAATCTGACATTTTTATTTCTACTTAACTTGATATAGTACATACTACAAGTTTTGTAGTAATTTTAATAGATGTTCTTCATATCTCCTTAGAACCGATTTTGATATACAAAAGAATTAAAGTATAGTGATATTAATCCAATCAATTATCTATATTTTCTGTCTGAGATTAAACATGCTGTTATCTAAGCATTTCGAAATTATATATTCTGTGGAAGTCCAGCGCTGGATAAAAAGCACTTAATTTAATTACAGTAAAGTGGAAATTAATTCCGCACATTGGTGGTTTGTGTTACAGTTGTAGAGCTTGGCGATTCCAGATGGTGGAGTACAGCACTGCTTTCATGGCTCTGTTTTTTGGCATTTTTTTTAGAGTTGTGGATCCTAGTAAAGACGTATTCCCAGGTCTATATTCAGAGAATGCCAACTCAGAATGACTAAAGCTGACTTTCTTCAGACTCTGATGGCGATCATCAAATGTTATCCGCTTGTGCTTTATGTCAGTGATTTCAAGATAGCAAAGTAATTGTGCAGGTAGTTTATGGTCACAAAGAACCTGCAATAATTTCATTATTCTTTTTACCTGTTTATGTTTTTAAACTGCCTCTTCACTAATCTTCGGTCAGTAGGCCACGGTCCATATCCTCTAAGACAGAGCCATTACTCAACTGGATAAATACAAACATCTGCAGCAGTGCCACTGAGGTATGTCCATTCTATAAATTCTAAGCTTAATCCACACTGAGTCACCATTAGGAAGTTCACACAATCACTGCTAATTAGGTCAAATCAACAGACTCTACATAGATTTGTTTCAACTCTGCTTCCTTAAAAAGAGCCTCAATAGATGTGATCTAGCAGGAACCATTCAAAACTAAATCACCCTGGTCGTCAGTTGAGATAAACAAACTATATAACAAAAGAAAGCAACTTTGTAAATTGCTTAGCAAGATTGCAACTCCCTAGCATAAGAATAGAAAAAAGCACTTCACTAAGAACCTGAAAGTCACAATGTACAGGGAATTATTGCGTGAACTGATTCGTCTGAGACAAATGACAAATAAAAATCCTTCTCCAGGTACGACAGAAAATGAGGAAATGACTCGCGACATTGTACTGAACTTTTCCATAAAGGAGCCGCCGTCTCAACCTTAAATGACATTGCAGCCATACTTGTGAACAAGTTTGCTGCAATTGCTTGAAACTGCTATTATGACACCAGTCACCACAGAACCACTCTCACCCTCTAGCAAGTCTAAGAAATGACATGAATGTACTTTAAATGACCAATAACACTTCTTTCATGGGTCCTGATGGCAGTGATAATATACCTGGATGTCTAAGTAATAATCTCAAAACCAACTCACAGAACCCTTTCTTCCTTAAACCAAACCGCTACCATGGCTTTCTAAAGAAACAAAATAACTAATGAAACACAGAGAGGTAAGGCCTGGCCTCTATATCATATGACTAAAAACAACAATGCTCTCACCCTTTACAAACAACTTAGAAACCATGCTAAGAAAACATCATCAAGGATAAAATAACTATTTCCTCACCTGCCAACAAAAATACCAGCACAATCCACAAAAATTCTGGCAGGATATCAACCACCTCAACCCCGGTAAAACCCCTACCCCTGCCTCCCTCGCTACTAACTCCTGTGTGCCCTTAGCCTCACAATTCAATTCCCACTTCATCAACTCTATCACTTCTCTCCTAGACAACAAAACAATCCCACCACTCACTCTCCCCTCCCCAACCTCTAATGATGCAAACTCCTTCTCCTTTATTCCCATTTTCCCATTCTAATTTCCTACATAAAAAATTCCTATGTAAATTAAATCCTGCTGCTTAGCTGCTGACCAATTTCCAAACGAATACCTAAAACTAGCTGCCCCATCCATCACCTGCCCCATATCTTTACAAATAAACTGCTCTATCTCCAAACAGGACATTTCCAAATTACAAAAAATCTGTCATATCATACAACTTCATCAGGCTAGCCCATCTAGAGTCATAACTAACTACCATACCATTGCCATTCTATCCCCCCTTGCCAAAATTCTAGAGAAATGCATCCACCAGAAACTCACAAATCACCTCACTACTCACAACCTACTCTCCAGCACCCAGCATGGCTTCAGGCCTAAATACAATACTAACTCAACCCTCATAACATTTACAGAGACCATTCTCCACCTGAAAAATGAAGGACAACTAGTCTCAGCCATTTTCTTAGATATGTCAAAAGCTTTTTACCCAGTGTCCCATCAGCTGCTCCTCAACAAACTTGCCACTTACAATCTCAATACCACACCTCTAACATGGTTTTTCAGTTATCTATCTGACCATCAATAGGCCACTAAATGAGCAAACAGCGTCTCCCCAGTATTACCAGTCACTATGGGGGTACCAGAAGGCTCCATACTTGGGCCCGTCCTCTTCATAATATTTACCAACAACCTACATACTGCCGCCCAACATGCCACCATCATCCAGTATGCAGATGACTCCTCCTTTATCTACTCAGCCCACTCCCCACAAGAACTCCAACACAAAATGCAGTCATCATTCCAAGACCTTGAAAAGTACCTCACCAGCCACCAACTCATCCTAAATGCAAATAAGACCAAGCTCATAATTTTCTCTAATGGATCTTCCAAACCCAGTACTCACTCCCTCTCCATACTAATAATGGTAAGAAATGGAACCCACCGATCAGGCCAAGCTTCTAGGGGTACCCACAGATGACTCACTAAAATTTGATAAACACATCTATCTGACCATGAAAAAAAATCCACTTTAAACTAGGTGCTCTATACAGGGTTAAACCTTATCCTAGATAACAAGCTAGACTGACCACTCCAAGATCCCACTTACTATTCACCCTCCTATACTGCTCTGAGGTCTTTACTAACCTATCAAAAACTGACCTAAATAAACTAGATTCCTGCTATAACAGAATAGCTAAGTTTGCCACCAACCAATGCCACAGTACACACCACTGCACTGCTCTCCGACAGCTCAACTAACTAGAACTTCCCAACCTATTATTACTAAAACAATTTTCACTTGGCCATAAAATCATATTCAACCCTACTGACTGTCCAGCTCTATCAAGCCTAGTCCAGCCAAACACAAACTGTAGACTCCTCAGGTCATCCAACAAACTAACGCTAAAAGTAACCCAGTCTCACAACTATCATAGAGACTCCCTCTACTCCCATAAAATAGTCAAAGATCGGGACACCCTTCCTCAACATATAACTAAAAACCCCAACCTGTCCAAATTTAAAACTACCCTGAAAGACTATTTAAATGATAATTGGCTGTGCTCCTGTATTGCTTCCAACTAATATTCTTCCTATTTTTTCCCACTCATCTCACATGTTAGCCCAAATAGTACTCATCCCACATAGGGCTATCCTGCTGTCTGTCTTATCTTTATTAATCCTTGTTCCTTCAGATGACCTAACTTGAAAAAGTACATGACCAGTTTTGGTCTTTCAGAAGTATCTCACCTTGTAAAGCTACATGACGTATGTACTTCATACATATTGTAAAAAAAAATAATAATAATAGTATTCCTGTATGCCTGAAACATGCATGTTTATATTGTATTCTATTATATTTTGCTATAATATTTTTGTTAAGCACTTTTACATATTGTTAGCAATGTACTACTTAAACTAAGTTTACTGCTTGTGCATTAATAATGTTCTTTTTGTTGTGGAGCTTTTCTCCGCGGTCTCTGCTGAAAACAGTTTTTTTTTCAGTCCAACCAGACACTACCTGGTTAACAAATGTAAATAAATAAATGAAATAAATAAAATGTTTAACCTAAGCGTAGCTATATGCTATGTTCCTGAACCATTGTGCTCTGTTATAGTGATCTGCCCCTCAAGGAAGGTGGACCCACAGCAGGCACTAGAAACATTAGACCTATTAGTCTTTTCGGTTTGATTTTTAAAGCCGTAGAACACATTATTACCACACTCATAGATCATGATATCAGAAATTTTCTTTGATTTGACCTACAACAATTTGACTTGTTGTAGGGTAGTTCAGACTTGATACATTTTGTTTTTCTTTGAGAATGTCACTGAAGTTGTGGGAAGTGGGCATGTTTTTTATTTTGCCTGTCTTTGTCTGGCTAAGGAATATGACACCATACCACGTGCAGAAATTGTTAATAAAGCTAACTGGCTTAACATTGATCCCTTTAAGGTAAGATGAACAGCCAAATGGCTCAAGGACAGAATGTACATTGTCCATGTAAGTAATGTCTCTTCACACAAAGAGATAGTGATCAAAGGTGTCCCTAAAGACCTGTGCTTGGCTCCCTCCAATTTGACATTTTTATTCTGATCACAAAACTGTCAACAATGATCTTTGGTTGACCACATTTTTGATAACTGTAAACAAAGTGTAATTGTCAAGACCGCCAAAGTCACATTTATCATCAAAATAACCAACATGTGTTAATACCCAGTGTCTAGGAAAAACAGCTGAAACTAAATGTCAAGAAAACTAGTTATCTTTTTGGGAAATTGCTCATCAGTGAAGCCCACATCATTGACAATACCCCATTATCAAGTAAGACAATGATTATAGAGCTGTGCAACTGGCTATGTAGCTCTACTGTATTCAAGAAATCCTCCTGTATTTCACATCTAATTGCCAAAGACATATCTCCAAATCTAGAGAAATCATCATTTCCTTATATTTTGCCTTGTTCTGAACCATTATTGAATACAACACACCCTTTGGCATGTATCTCACAAAACATGTAAAAAAAAAGATATCAAAAATCTGCTTTCTTTGATCTCAAAAATCTTAGTTACTTGAGAGACTCGAAGCCTTTTCCCTGTACTCTGTGTGTTATAGACTCCTGACGAGAGGTTTGCACTTCACTTACTGTGCTCTTAGGGATCCTGTTATCTTTGACCTCCTTTTTCTCAGTAAGTTGAGTAGTGCAGCCAACAAAAGAGCCAGATATTTAAACTTTCATCAGGAAATAAAAGAAAATGAAGGGATAGGTTTATTACCTATCATCTCTCCCTGCTCTAGATTCCTTGTTGTCTTTCAAACATAGCTGGTCAATTGGATTGGCACCCTTAAGTTTACACCAAGGCTTACAGGCCTCACACTCTTTAAAAAAGGTGGTAAATCCTGAGGGTGGTTTTTAGCAAAGCACACATGGCCTCTGATCTGATTGCCTTGTATATCCTAAGATCTTATTGACATTTGAGTGGTTGAATCACAAATGTGTATAACTATATACAATATATATATTTATAATATAGTATACAGTGTATACTATATACAATATATATTCTGGAATGCTGACTGCTTATTTATTTGCTATTACTTCACTGTATTTCAGTTTCCCATGACCATTGCTTTATTCATATATTACTTTTGAAAATTTATCACTTCAAGGCTAGCAAATTTATCCTGCTGTGAGGTTTATTTGTTAAAACAGAAATGGCACAAAGTTTAATAAAATTATATGTGTAATTACCAGAATTATGTGTAAGATCTAAAGACAGACAGGAAGACATTTTTTTATCAGTATTTATAACTTTCTACTTTGTCATGGTCAGATGCAAATGTGTGACCAAATAGAGCACACAGCAGAGACCATGGAATCAGGGTCTTTCGCAACTCTATGAGGAGGATAAGGCAGAGAACTAATGAGCAAGTATGACCAGACAGCTACTTAGAGTCAAAAGCAGGGCATCTGTGGCCTTTTAAATCAGAATAACTTGAGCTCACAAAATTTTGTGTAACTGCATGTTGAGGAGGTTCATGCAACTTCCTACTGAAATGCTAAGACGCATAACAGCGGGTCTTGAAATTATAAAAAAAGAGCGAAAACAAGGAATGTCTAATATTGCTTGTCACTTTTCTCCTTTAAAACTGCTTTTTTGCTGGGGGCAAAAACTTTCCTTTGCACCCCCCCCCACAATGTGGGGGGGGGGGTGGGACCCTAATTCCTTCTATACATATATATATTAACTGTAAGATCACCATACCTTGGAGGAAAGGGAATGTCCTGAGGAACGATATTTTCGGTCGTTTAGTCTCACTATTCTAGGACTTATACTAATGAGGCTTGGAATTTCAAATGGCTACCATTTTATGCAGGAGAACATACTCCTATATTTTAACACCATTCATCAGAGCAAGCCCCAATTTGCTTTACTTGACAACGTTTCACTGACAGTCACAGTAGAAAGTGACTAGAGTTTTCTGCCTCAATTTTTTTTATCACACAAATAGACATGCAAGCACTATTAAGAAAAGAAAATGGTCCATGCGGGTTTTCTTTTCTTAGACAGTATTGGCCTAAACAGATAGATGTTTTTGATTTCTAACAAGTTTACTCAGACTATGAATATACTTCATAAAAAGGAATGTTCTGGGATTCAGAGACATTTTTCTCATTGTTGTAGGGAGTCATAAATAACAATTGGCCACAGCCATGATGTGAGATTTAAAGACACACCGAGCACAAACTGGGGAGGCTGAGAAACAGAGCTGGTTGCAGTATCTACTGATGGCAGTATAATGACATGGTAATGACCTACACTATTAAAATTAATGTCTCTCTGTTTGTGAATGACGGGAAAACATGAAGGGAAATTCAGAAATGTATCAGTCCCACAAGGTGATGTAACAGTATATGACTAATACTGACCTCAGTGAAGTCTGTCTGTATACAGGGATTAGAGGAAATATCAAAAGAATCATAGGGAATACACAGCTATTCAGCCAAAGACCATGTGCTCCTTACCAATATCCACTGTGAGGCTCAACAAAAGTTTTCAAGGGGTAAAGTCTGTAAGTTTTGGAGTGCATTCTAGAACACTCATTCCATTTGTCTAAGCTATGTTTAAAGGTTGACATGGTGTATGTTAGCAGTTACCATAACTATAGCAAGTGTGTATATGAAACAGGCTACTATTGCGACTAGTAGTCACGGAGGTGCTCATTGTTACACTCAGAGGTGCTATGTCATCTGACCCTGCTTAATATTACATGGCGTTCATGACACAAACATCTGAGACTGGTACCTTGTAGACAGGAACACTATACATGAACTGGTAGGCAATTCATGACCTCAAATGCAGCCTCATGGGAGTCATGACTTGCCGGTCCTGGTGGATAGTAAGGTATGTGAGGTGCTATGAATGATAGCTACAGGAGGCTTTCAGCAAACAACAGCGACACATTGGGGTTCTCCAAGCATGAGGCTTGAAATGACTGCATCAGTTCCTTTATGCCATGCTGCAGCATTTTGGGGAACCATATGCAATTTCCTTATACCACAGGTTCATAGGTATTTGGGTTCATAGGTTCATAAGTTGGTACTAGGCTATCAGACCTAGGACCTATACAAGCCTAGCCATACCAATTCCCTGGCTATTTCTTCCCACATTATTTACTTCCCTGGACCCCTGTCAAGCAGGGCGACTGATGTGATCCCCGGGTGAATTTCCTTTCTCCCATCCAATCGTCGAGGTTCCTTTTGAAGAAGGCCAAAGAGGCACTCTGCTTGACATGTATGGGCAATCTATTCCAGAGTCTGGGGAGTCTCTGGGTCAGGAACCTATCCCTCCAGCATGTTTTGTTTATTGTGATGACAAGGTTTAGATCACTGGAATGTGTGGCTCTGAGGGATTGGGATTTCTTTAAGTGTAGCATGTTCAACAGCTCTGGGTTTGACATGGCCTTGTATGTTTAGCAGAGATCGCCTCAGAGTAGATGATATGCAACAGAGTATAGCTGGAGTTTTTAAGGTGGTCAGCATAGGGCATCTGCTTTAGGCCTTTGATTCTTTTAGTGAGGTATTTTTACGGCCTTTCCAGTTGTTGCAGATGTCTTGAGAGGTACATACCAAATGGGGCATTGTATTCTATAATGGGTCTAATGAGAGATGAGTACAGTGGGACAATCACCTCCTTTCTTCTGGATGAAAAGCCCTTAGTGATGTGTGCCACATAGAAGGATTTCCTGACTGTTGTGGCGATGTGGTTATTGAAGGTGAGACCACTGTCCAGCTGTGTACCCAAGTCTCTTATCACACTTTCGGTGTTTAGTGTACCGCCACCTATGTGGTAATTCACGGGTACATGTTTTTTTCCCAAATGGGATAACTATACACTTCTTGACACTGAGCTTGAGCCCATGGCTCTGGCACCAAGCATCTGTTTCTGTAATGCCCTTTTGTAGAGTATCCACATCATTTTGGAATTCAATAATTTGCCAGGTGAATGACACAAGACCCTTTACAAGCCTAGCCAATATTACCAAGGATATGATGATATTATGTATTAATTCCCCAGATATGGGATGGGGTAGTATCGGGGTAGTGGGTCTTTGGGTGTTCGAGCTCTGAGTCAATTTACAAACTGCCTCTGTCGTAAAGGGACATGGGAAGAGACAGACAGCACCAGGTGAGGGTTTATGACATAGCCAAATTTGTCTAAGGTACTGGGACCATGGAATGCAGTCACATAGAAATGAAGGACCCACCTGGTGAGCTGAGAAGAAGGTATTCGAACTGTAAAGGTTATCACTCTTATCAACTGCCAGGTAGTCTGCAATGCACAGCGTATCAACTACAAAGTGTCTTCAGGCCACATAGGCAGCTACTATGACTATCTTACATGGCAAAGATATGGTTTGTATCAGCAGTTTATGTGGTGTGACTTTCCCAGGGACATTTATTGGTAATGCTGTAAAAGCCCTGGATCCTTGGTTGATGACACTTGAAAGAACACCAAAGACAGACAGAAATGTGCCCTATCACAAATGCAGGTCACTGTGCAGCATAATTTTAGGCTGCTGAAGGCATGTTTCCCTGCTTGGTTGTATCTGGTGGTGTCATGCAGTACAACCCCAGCATCTGTGCTAAGTTATTCTCAGTGTGTGCAATGTTACACAACATGATTTTGAGGAAACAGTTACCAAAGGGATGCCATATGCCAGATTAACATCTCCCACCACACCAGGCAGTGAAGAGTGAGCCAACTGGGGAGTCAGTGGAGGAGTAAGCAGTATGGGACAATTATGCCATATGGAGAAGGGCTCAGTATGCCATGGCACTGGCAAAGAGGTAATGGCTGCCACATAACCTTCATTTATAATATAGCGTATGCACTACAACAAAATATGATGCATGCAAACTCAGTGCCATACCATGCTTACCATACATAGATTGGCCACACTGTGCATCAGACATAGGCAAGCTAAGTAACAAAGTACAAAAAACGGGCACAACATATACCTCTCAAATGCCCAGATTTTCACAGAATGTCCAGATCTTTGGCTCATACTTTTTGGTCTGTTCCTCATAAAATGTGTTTTTTTTTCTGGCAAATCACTGGGATGATCTAAGGATTGAAGTCACTAAATAATGACATACATTCGAGTTTCAGATTTCAAATTCTTCAGAAAATGTATGTTAAAACAAACCATGCTACTAAGTTTATAAGAGCAATACTTTTAAATATATCCCTATTTTTGGGCCTTTGTTCCCCCAGTTTGTCGAGATTTGTCAAGATTTCTTGCAGTAAGAGGTTGAGTGGTACAGTACAGAATCATTCTAAGGTGGAAAATTTGCAATAACTTCAAGAGAGAAATGTGAGACAGCTATAAAAACTAAAAATAACAGATTGCAGAGTTGGTCAGAGGAGAAAGTGAAGGGGACTACTATATAAAATGCTTTGGGAATGACGACTCCCAGTAGATGAGCGTGTGTGTGTGTTGAACTAGGGAGTGTACTACTGTATGTGGGTATGCTGGGATACTACCAGATGGTGTGCCACTGTTGTCCTACAATGAATCCAGGGCGTGCATGGAAGAAATTAGAGCATCCTGTGCATATACCAGGCAGTGGGAGCTGCCTCTCCCAGGAGTCTCAGAAGTTAAAACACTGCCTTCACTGTGATAGCTGACCTTTGCCAGATGTAGCATTGGCACAAGAACCATGACCTTTAGGATGCTATCCCCTACTATAATGGTGTCATTGCATGACCCTGAACTAGGTCTCCCACAATCTATGTTGAGCACCTTCACTTGATACACAGGTGGACTGGCTTCATGATCCATATGTAGGATGCATCTTCATGGCACAAAAATGTAACAGAATATGTCAGTAAGGGATGAGCACTCCTAAAGGTTATCAAGTGCATCCTGCAGTACACGTACCATCTCTGTTAAGACAGAGGTGTTGTTAGCCTGAACCTCAATGATGGTCTTGCACATTTTCTGGGTTGTAGACATTGATATACGCAGTTCCACTGGAGGGTGTTACCCATCTACAGCCATCACTGTGCCCATCCGCATTGTCATGTTCACACCATATAGAGCTTTAACAGATGATGAGGTGTAACTCACAGACAGTCTATCTTTGCATACTTCATGTTTTGCCACAGACTTGTTCAATGTTTGCAGCGTGTGTATCATGTGTGGTGTCCACAGACCATGAGGTCATGCCACAGCATGGGCTGGGGATCTGGCTTGCATATTCCATGAACTGAACAATGATATTGTGATCATGGCAGTTCTGTTCAATACATCTGGTGCATTCCCAAGCAACACTATAGTGGCACAAACACATCACTGTAAAGATGTGATGAGGCCAATCATCTCCAGCACAGTAACTAGAAGCTTCTCCTTCTTTATTAGAGGTGATTTGATTAACAGTATGCCATCCATTACCCTCAGGCAACATGGAGTTTTCTGCATCATAAATCATGTCAAAGACCCGAAATCTTTCATGCTCCTAATTTCATACTCGGCTACTAACAGAGTTAGTATGTAATTCACCATTTTTCTAGGCCTGGTCATATTAGAGTCAGTCAGCGTTCTCCTGGCCAAGCATTTGTCGGCTATGGGGATAGGAGGCCTGTAACAAGACCTCATTCTCCACAGAGGAGAACTTGCATTTTGGAGCCTTCTGTTTGCCAGGTATAATGATGCATGAGGAAAGAATACTATTTGTGAGTATATGTTAGTATGTAATGCTCGTTAAATGTCTACAGGTACTCACTGTACCTCTGCTCTGGAGATAAGTACTCATAAGACTTGTATACATAAGGCAACAACTTTGTTAAAAAAATGTCCACTCCACAAATGAAAAAACAGAGTTAAAAGCTGAGAAAGGGTAGTCAGGCAAAACAATTGGACTAAATTTGACTAAAAGGAAACTTTAATAAACAACCAAAAAGCTGGTACTAAGTGCTTCTGTCTTTACATCAGACATCAGACTTCATCAGAGCATTAGTGTAATAACTAACATGCCTCTAAAACACACCTGAAATCCAGTCAAAAACATCACGATTATCATGTCAAAATAATAATTGGCTAAGAGTATATAATTGTATCTAAACTAAATCCACCTATTGTTGTACCAAAATTAATTTAAAATAATTTAAAGATAAATATATGTAAAACCATATGCAAACTTTATCTAAAATTCCTGCTCATAATCTAATAGGTTTTTGAACAGGCATGCTGGCTATTATACTTATGCTCTGATGAAGTCTGATATAAAGACAAAATAACGTAGCACAAGGGTTTTGATTGTTTATTAAAGTTTGCTTTTAATCAAATTTAGTGCAATTGTTTTGCCTATCTGCCCTTTCTCAGCTTTTAACTCTGTTTTTGCATTTGTGGACTCACGGGACTTGGCACAGTTGTATAACCATGTATATTGCGCATATACTGAAACACCTCCCCACACGCACACACTCACACTTACACTCAGGATAAATCCCCATCAAACATTCACGCAACTATGCAGTGCAGCAGCAGCATTCTGGCTGGTACACCTAGCCGGTAACTGGTACAATCGTCATGCCTATCATATACAGACCAACAGGCAAACAGATATCCTGCTGTATGCAGTGGTTTAGTATATACAATAGCAGACACCTAACTGCCTGTAGGCAACATGAGCAAGATGTTTACCAGTTATCAGCGTTGCATTGAACAGACAGCGCTGTGGCTGATTCTCCCTGCTCTGGCTTCAAGCAGGATTCTTAAGTATCTCTTTTTTGAACTCTGTATTTTTAATTTGTTACTCAATAATGAACTCAGAGCTTCATTATGCCAAAGTGTTAAACAGCAGCAGGCAAACCACAACTGTGGTGAACACCTTTTTGAATTCTAGAGATGGACTAAACTAAAATCTTAATCAATTAGAAAGGAATTTCAGAGGGCAGTCTATGTAATGTTCCACAAAGCATATGCAAGCATAGTACTTAAAATTAGATGTGATGAACTCCATAGATACAGCACAGGTTGGACAAGGTTGTTCTCTTACTTCACTATCCTTAAAACAACCTGTGATGTAAAACAGGGCCTGCACGTGAGTGCAAACTAGCTGTATTTCTGTACTGAGAATGTTGCCAATGTTCATGGCCTTTGACTTTGCTTTTTTTTTTGCTTTGCAGAGAAAATTATAAATGGAACATTGCCTAACCAGTATTAGTTGTTTGGAGCATGTTACAAGGTAAAGAAGAGAGGCATGTCCGGTACTCTTACAATGGGTTGAAAAACATGAGTCAGATAAGATACAACTCTTATACAATGGAAAGCATTTACATCCCTTCAGAGTGCATTATGTTCCAATCAAGACATTGAAATAACATTTCACACCAACTAATCCAGCACATATACTGGATAAAAAAAATGTGCAGCTAATAAACTGAAGTAATTGCTATATGTGTTTAATTTATAGCAAAGCTAAAATTTGCATTAATCAACTCCATAAATCAAGTAGCTAAACTGGATGAAAATGATTGCAGGTAGCAAACAAAAATCATATACATAACTGCCAGCCATGTTTATTTAGTTTCCACTAAATAATACCATAGCATAGCTAAATTTTGCATGAAGCTAACTCCCCTTTATTAAAGAATAGAAAAGGACTTACAAGCAGATAGTATAGTTCTCCCATTGCACATGCCTTCACCTTGTTAAGCCACCTGCAGCCATTTTTTTTGCCATGGCAACACTAACAATAACACAATGCCTGTAGCCAATGCACTGTGAATGCACCAACATGTTCCTTTGTATGTATGCATTCAGTGTCATCTGACTTGTGTCAATACATAATAATAAAAACAGCAGAGAGTATGGGGTTCACTATTCTTTTAAAATAAAAGGTAAGTTGTTTCTTTTTAAAATAATGATACTGTGGAATAATGAAGCATCATAGCAACATCATCAGTAGTCCATATGTTTACATTGGCTGAGTGGTTGTCATTTGGTCACACAGGCTATAATCATGCCTCAGCAACCAAATAAGCCCCCCCCCAAATTAAAATGTAAATTACACATTCTTTTCTCTGGTCTCTTTATAAAATACGAAACATGTCCCGTAGAACATGTGATGGTTCTTGGCAGAAAAAAAGTCTGTGGACCAGCAGACTTGCCCTGTTAAATGACAAATTATTAATAAAATAATTTGTTATAATATATATATATATATTATAATAATATATAAAATAATCCAACCTTGTTGGAATTTACAGTATATCCACCCATTGATGACTCATCCTACACCTCTCCCTCACTTATTGAACCAACTCTACAGTCTCAAGTAAATAGCCTATGTACCTCACAGTACTTCTTTAAATAACCGATGTCCTTCTAACTCTACATGTGACTGCCTGATCCCTAACTCTTTTATAAACTGAACAAGACAAACTCCATCTTTTCATTTTTGTCCTCCTTCCCTTTTGTTCTCTCACACCACTTCTTTCAGCTTTTCTTTCCTCATCCTTCCTCTTATATAGTTTATGCAATGATTTCTTTTTGTATTATATTACTGTTTTGTAATGCACATTGCAAAAAAAAAAAAAAAAATGTATTTGTTAATTACTAGTTATTTACTGTTAGTTTCATATTTTTTGTAAGATCTGCTAAAACCATGTAATCATTGGAGCTTTTCTCCCCGGGCCTCTACTGAAAATGGACATATATCCAGATAGACTAGCCCGGTCAACAAATGTAAAATAAATAAAATAAATAATAAAATGTTAAGGTATGTGAAGATAGTCAGGCAATGGCAGAAAATACGGCTCTATTTATATTCTTATGTTTAGTGTATCCCTCACTAGCTTGATGATTATAGCATTAAGGCATATTTGCTAAACCATGACCATTAAATTAATCCAGTTAGATTATAATGCTTGGAGGTAAAATGGCAGCCCTCTTGTAAACACTGTTAGCATGAGGGCTGCCATTAAATTAATACAAGTGGATTACAATACTTGGAGGTAAAATGGCAGCCCTCTTGTAACCACTATGTTAGCATGACTTTGATGGCAATGGTGGGGAAACAGTAACTAAACCAGTTCAAACATGATCAACTAAGCTCTGAAATTACTTTAAAGCTTACCTTAACCACCCAATAACTAGATAGCTTCAAAAACTTGGAAGGAAAAAAACAAAAGGTAACAAATAAATAACCATGTAGAAACTTACCTGTGAAGCGCGGATGACTTCCCTGATGAAACTCCAATTCAATGATGTGCAAAACAGAGGAACTATACACAGTCAAAGGGACTACTGAGATTGCAAATGAAACTCTAACATGGACTTACACATATCTAAATCTAAATTCTCAGCTATATCCACTCCAGAAAAGGAAATTGTAATGATTGAGAAGTAAAAGACAACCACTAGGCCAAAATGGTATTAATAAACTGAAAACAGAACATTTTCCAGACTTGGAAGATCTCAAAACTATGCTGCAACTATTACAAGCAGTGATTCAACAATTATCAGACCAACTGCAGACTTTTGGTATCACAATGAACCATATAGTGGACAGACTAGATAAAACAGAAGCTAAAACACTAGAAAAAGAAATAAAAATCAATCTGATATTAGAAACATCACAATCTAACACTAAAACTATTAAGGAACTGCAATAAAAAATCCTAGACCTATAAGCAAGAAGAAGTAGTAGTAACATTTTGGTATAAAGCATATCCAAAAAATATGAACAGTCAAATCTAACTGAAGTTCTACACCAAATTATTGGCTGTCTGCTAGATAACCAGTCCGAATTTTATTAGACTATTATTGGGAGAACACATAGTGTATTAGAGAAACACAATCACAGGACAAACCGAGACAGGTATACATGAGAGTCCTAAATTACTAAGATGCTTTTAAAATTTTAACAGCTGCCAAAAAGTAAAAATCAATAACATGGAATGGGAACAGAATTACTTTTGTCAGGATCTACCATACCAAATTAAACAGAAGTGACTGAGATGGTCACCATTCTGCGCATTTTTGATGATGAGTGGTATCAAGTGCCAGATAAGATAACCCTCTACTTTGGGTTTTCTGGAGAAGGGAATTAAATACTCTGAGTCACCTAAAGAAGCAAAATAAGCCTTTAGAAATGCTTTTAAAGGGGGGTTGGAGCTTAGATGGCCAAATGAAAACAGCATGTTTTAGAGCTCCACAAAACTAGTCTAAAAAACAGGAAAATAATTTCATCAAACAAAAAGAAGTGAATTCTACTGATAAAATTTTGAACTAACTACACAGCAAATTTTGAAATTATTCATTGATGTTTTCCTGTCAAAATATCTTAGAGAAAACATCTGCATTGTGGAAATGAGCAGCACAAAGAATTCTCACTCAGAAACCACTCTGAAAAAGAACTACAACTGATGTTCTCTACACTACAAGAGCTATCTCTAAAAATGGATGGATTTAAAGACAATCTAAAAAAATCTTAAAGAAAACTGTCAAAAACAAACTGATGGTTTTAGAGAATTACTACAGCAACAACAAACAAAAATCTTGGACATTGAAACCTCATTAAGTGACATAGAAGGGAGACTTAAGGAGGAAGAAAATCAAATTGAAACTTTACTACAGCAGAACAACTGGCTTATCAGTAAGGTAGATGACCTGGAGAACAGAGAAAGGAGAACAAACATAAGAATTTTTGGACTACCAGAGAGAACTAAGGGTGAGGACATTGTTTTATGTTTAAACTCTTGGCTACCTGAAATCTTAGACTTAAAAGAAGGCTTATCATGTGGCATAGAAAGAGCACATAGAGCCATAGGAAAACCAATACCTTCTTCACCTTCTGCTTCACCAAGATCAATAGTGGTAAAGTTCCTATCTTATCTAGATAAGGAACTTGTTCTTAAATCAGCATGGAGAAAAAGTCCATTGAAATATAAACAAAATCAAATCAGATTTGATAATGACTATTCCTCCAGAGTTCTAGACATGATGAAAAAAACTTGGTCACTTGTAAAACTACTTAAACAGAATGAAATAAAAGCTCAACTGGCATACCCTGCAAAAATAAAGATTTTTTTACTCAAATGAAATGAGGACTTTCAATACTAGAGAGGAAGCTTCCACTTTCATCAAGAATAACAATATAATAACAATCCCAGAAAAGATGGACCGGTCATCATCTACTTCACTGAAAAGATCTCCATAAAAAAGTGTATGGACTGATGTAAAGAAGAAAAAACAAAGGACTGATTTTAAAAAATGTAGCTTCTACAAATACTCTCAAAGAATCTACCAAAAAATGAGAAACATTTAAAAGAAAACAAAAATAAAACATATGTATAATTATTATTTTATTAAAATAGTAACCATATCCAGTTTATCTTGTTTTCCAGTTTCTTTTATATATTATCATACATAAACCAGCTTGTTACTTTTTTTTTCAATAATCCGTCTTTTATTGTTTTTCAATTACATAACTACACACTATAAATATATACAATATATATACAGGATTGCTTCCAAAAGTTACATAAACATTGTATATTAATGCAAATTATTAAAAAAGAAATACAACATGAAAAAGTCAACAATCCATATTATTGTTACGACCTATGTCAAATCTAAGATTGAATCAGTCTTATAAATATGTGTCCTGAGTAATAGTGGATAAGAACCTCTAGGCCAACACAATATTGAAGATTTGCTCCCATCTTTTTATATTATTTATGCTTTTTTTATGGTAATTGATTAACAATTTATGCGCTAATATGTGTCTGATTGCTAATGTTCTAAAATTTTCCCAAGATGTCCGAGTCGGGTTCAACCAGTTTGAGGCTATGTATAGTTTCATTAATAAACAGATATTCATGATTATGATCTTTTTTGATTTATCTAAGTTATCTGGAGGAATATGTAGGATCATAAATTCCCAAGAGAGTGTTGAATGCTGGTATCCCATTTTCTGTAATTGAAGTTTTAATGAATTCCAAAGTTTAAAAATGCATTTGCAACTCCAAAACATGTGGAACAAGTCAGCTGTCTGGTCTGTACAATATGGACATTTAGGCAAGTTCTTTGAGTCAAATTTATGAAGAATAAGACGGGTATAGTAGGCATTGTTAAATATCATCAATTGTGTGAATAGTAATTTCTGAAGGGACACAGACTTTAATGTTAGATTAAATGCTTCCAAGATCTTGCTGTCGTCAACTAATATTAATTTTTCCCTCCAATAATTCGATACGAGAATATGTTTATCATATTTCATCTCTTTTATCAGTTTATATGAAATAGTTATATATTTTTTTATCTTGTATCAGAGCTTCCCACAGATTACGACATATATTTAATTCCTCTTCATTAAAATCAAAGTTATTAAAATAATTTATAGCCAGATCTTTTTTCTCATGATAATTAGATAGGAAATAGGAAGACTTTTCTCTTTTAAAATATCGTGAACTGATACCCCAAGAAAGGGGTAGAGATCCAATACAATTAAATCCTTTATTAGGGGGAATTTTTGTAAGTCTATCAACTTATTCCCAATTACTAAATTTGGGTTCTTATGGAATGGTTGAAACACCATCATATAATTTAGTAGGTTTAATGAGGTAAAAAGATTTTGAATTGAAGTTACATAACTTTTAATATGTTCCATTAAGTCATATTTACTGAGTGTTCCTCTATTCAGAAAGGGTAGAGCTTTACAGTTAATTCCCACTTTAGTTACATGTCTGTAGGTTAAGACCAGCCATTTTGGCACCCATTTCAGACTGCCTCTATCAAAGTGAATCGCCACAAAATTCTGTTGGCATTAATTATCAAGTAATAAGTTTCAAAATCTGGTAAGTCTAAACCTACCCTATTCTTTGGAGCCATCAGTTTCTCATATGTTATCCTTGTTTTCCTAGGTTTAGTCCTATATGAAGCTGTTTAAAAAATTTCCTCATGATTCTAAGTTGTGTAGCTCTAAGTATATATAATACTCTGGGAAGAACATTCATTTTGATAATTGCAGTTCTTGCCATCATTGGTAGTTTCAGTTTACTCCATCTTTTCAAGTCCAGTGTTATCTGATCCCAAGTTGACTTAACATTGTTTATAAAAAAATCTATTATTTTTATGATATTAATCTTTCACAAATGCATATTAAACAAATTGCCATTTTTATTTGTATTTTTAGAGCATTCTTGATTGATAAATACATTTGTATATTTATTTATATATTTTTTTTAATGTTAGAATGAAATCGAAGGTATATTAAAGTATGATAACATATCAAATAGGTATACCAAGTTAACTCTGTCAAATGCTTTCTGTGCATCAATTATGAGTGCATAAATATTGAGATTTTTGTACTTGGCATATGAGATTAAGCGTTAATGTATTATCAGTGGTCTGTTTCCCATCCATAAATCCTGCCTGTTCCTCTGATATTAATAAATTTGTGACCTTTTCAGTCTATTTGCCAGGATGGATGTCATAATTTTTCTATGTTCAAGAGTGAAATGGGTCTGTAATTATCTGGGTTAAGTCACTTTTTTTTTTTTTTTAAAAAAAATAGTCTAGATTAATTAAAAGTGAGGATCATTGATTTTTTTTTGAATTATATAATTAAATGTGTGAGAGTATTTTACTCAGAATCTCATTAAAAGTTTTGTAAAATTCAGGTCAATCCATCATCGGGGGGGGGGGCTTTATGTGGTCTCAGCTTTTTAATTATCTCTGCTACCTCCTCCGCTGAAATTGGTTTAATTAAATCCCTGTGGGACTCATTATCAATATTCGGGAATATGATCTTGTGCAAGAAATCTTTCCTAACTTTATCTGGTAAAATTGTCTGCTGATCACCATATACCTGATTAAATATTGTTTCAAAAGTATTCATAATATCTGCCTTATTAGTATATGTTCTATTATTATAGTTTATTTCTGATATTAATAATGTTGATTTCGCTTGGTTAATAATGCGTGCTAATGCTTTTGAGGGAGTCTGAATATGATTTGCGTATTTCACTAAATTTCTCTGTTCATAAAAATGACAGTTTACTATTATGTAGTAAAAACAGTTCTTTTTGACACTTTAATAAGTCTATTTCTGTTTGTTTAATATAGTTCCTCATTAGCTCCTGGTCTAGTAACTTAATTTTGGTTTCCAAGTCTAGTAGTTCCTTATTTTGCATTTTTTTATAGTAAGTAGCTTTCTGAAGAAAAATATAAACCAGCTTGTTACTTAAACGTTTCTATAACATATAGGTTAAAGAAACACTTAATACTGTTAAATGTATCCTTTTATTTTAATTTAGCAAGGGGAAGAGAAGGAAGTGGAAAAGTTTAAGAGACATGCAATGTACATTACGGTACCTATCAATAAGCAACACTGAGAGTCATGTAAAACTATCATTTCTGTTACAATTTGATGTTATTCAAAGTATAAAAAATATAGGAATTGTAACTAATAAGGTAATCTGTCTGCCATATAAATGGGATTAGATTTCAGTAAACAAACAATTGCATGCACACAATAGCAATTAAACTTGTTATATTTTCCATTAGGTAAGCTTCATTTTAAATGTGCAACTTTCTAAGAAGTTTTCCATTGACAATAATCACTCATGGATGATGCGTGAGCTTCTCAGTTTCAAGACAGTTCATAGATATTCAAACATGTCCCTAACAAGTTTTGAACTGACAGACATTATTATTAATCACTTAATAAATAAGAAAAAAGTAGTGTACTGTCTGTACAGTAAAATAAGCATACTGATCTCGCACAAAATCAAGAGCTTGTGATGTTCTTATGGGAGTCCTCCGTGTTGTATTCTTTCCCTTTTAGAAATAGGAGGAAAAGAAGGATATGGATTTGTAGAACCAGAGCTGTCATCCCATTATTTAGACTAAGGTAGTTGTGCTAAGCCGGAGTGAGAAACAAAGCTAAGGGGAAGGTTTGTGATTATGCAATTCATGCATGTACGCACTTCCTTACAGTTTTAAAGAGACATGCAGTCTCTTAAATATGTTATACATGGAAGCACACCAATAAAAGAAGAAGGAGAACAATAATTAAACATTAGAATGACAACAAGCAGTATATAGGCTAATGAATGACCATACTTAAAAGTTATAAAACAAATGATAAAACAAATCAATGGTTGTATGACATATGGCTGCAGAAGCATACAATATTCAAAAAACAATAACCGCTTTCACTACATTCCCGGTTTCTTCCTCAAACCATTAATATCAACAGTAAAACTTCAAGTACAATAAATAGCTAACTACTCACATTAACTTGCTCAATTAGGCTCCAGAATGTAAATTATTTCCACCTTCCAATTTGAATCTCAGAGCTCATCCCTAGTATATTCTGCACATGCCCTTAACGTCATGCTATCAGCTCAGGATTCAGCTTATAGGGGAACCACATATCGTATAGCTTTTCATACCAAATTCCATTCATAGATTGCATAGCCCATTGAAATACTTATTCCATTCATATTAATTCATCAAAACAGATGATTCTCTTAAACAATGCATTAATTTAATTTCATGTTATTTCATAACATCCATCACAATTGCACTTACATACTTCTTGAACACAATAATTTACATTCATTCCTTTTTATTCACACCATACATATTGTCAGTAAAATGCAAATATATTTGTTGACAAAGCACCTATGTGTTTAAATAAGAAAATCAATATTCAATGAATCAATGCATAAATGTAAAAAACGTAAAATATACATGAAATATAATATAGTATGAATGTTCCATCTTCACCTCAATGTGTCCCTATATTATTATTTCCACCTTCCATTTCGAATCTCAGAGCTCATCCCCAGTACACTCTGCCCATGCCCTTAACATCATGTTACCAGCTCAGGATTCAGCTTAAAGCGGAATCACATATTGGATGCTTTTTCATATAAAAACATTCATAAATTATTAATTACATAGCCCATTCTAATACTTATTCCACTCAAATTAATTCATCATACTAGATGATTCTCTTGAGCAATGCATCCAATGCTTTTTATGTTATTTCATAACTCTCATCACAATCACACTTACATACTTTTTTAAAACAATTATTTACATTAATTCCTTTTCATTCACATCATAAATATTGCCAGTAAAATGCAAATATATTTGCTAGCAAAGCACTTTTGTGTTTAAATAAAAAACTATATTCAATGACTCAATATATAAATGTAGAAAGGCATAAAAGTATGTATGTAGTCAAATATAATATGGTATGAATGTTCCATTAAACCCCCTGTCCCATGTCAGATCATAATACTCTTATTCTCAAATTTCAAGTATATTTTAAAAATTAACATTTTTAACAAGAATACCAGCTTACATTACAAAGTTAAAAGAATTTAAACCATGGCTAATTTCAGAACTACAATACCTTGAAAGCCTATATATACGGTAACATTCTTGCATGGTTTAAGCATAAAACAAAAGAATGGGAATCAGAATAATATAATATGCAAAAACAACTTATAAAGATTAACAACAATGATCCAACAAATTCTAATAATAAAAAAAAAAAATTGAAAAACTGAATAAAAAATGTAATGAAATTCTAACTCATAAAATAAATCTAGCATTAGGGAAATGAAAACTAACCTCATATTCTACCTCACCAATACACATGCATAATTTAGCATCCAGAAGTAAAAGACAATGTAGATTAAATAACATCACAAATATCATTCATGAAGGGAAAAAGAATAATATAAGTGAAATTCTTGAAGCTTTTAAACATCATTATACGGAACACTATGGAACAAGCAAAACTTATATAATTTTCTCAAATTTAGAACTAAACTTTCCCAAAGTTACGAAAATACCAGAAAAAATAAAGTTAGATATACAAAAACAAATCACATATAAAGAAGTCACAAATAGTATTAAGGAAAGTAAAAGTAATGAAGCTCTGGGAATAGATGGTATTATAATAGAAATATATAAAATTCTTCCAACATCCATAATATCAATTTTTCATAAAACTTTACTAGAAATTCAAACACAAAATATAATACCACCTTCATGGAGATATTCACTAATCACACCAATAATAAAAGAAAATAAGGATCCTACTCAGTGTAAATCCTATACACCAATACCGTTACTTAATAACGATTATAACATTTTTATGTCTATCTTAGTTAATAGAATAAAAAAATCCTTGATGCACATTATGAACAAGGATCAAACTAGTTTTATATATAACAGATGCACTTATGATAACATTCAAAGAGTATTAACCCTCATAGCTATATTAACTAGAGAAAATCAGGAAGCTTTAATAATAGCATTAGACATAGAAAAAGCTTTTGATTCACTAAATTGGGAATATTTATTTAAGGTATTAGCTCTTCATGATTTCCTCAATCCTTTATTTCATTAATAAAAATATATATAAAATAACTTTGCATAGGTAAAATTAGGACCATTTACCTATGACTCTATAGCTCTAACAAGAGGAACAAAGCAAGGATGTCCCATGTCCCCTAACTTATTTGCACTTGCTATTGAATTATTTGCTTCCTCAATTCAGTCGAATGCAAAAATAAAAGGTATTGATATATATACATGGACAATACAACTCTAAAATTATGTTATTTGCAGACGACATCCTACTTACATTATCCATCTCAAAAGAAGCTATTAAAGAATTAGATGAACAAGTAAAAAAATATTTAATGTCTTGTCTTCATTCAAACAAAACAAAGTCTAACTTCTTAACATTAAACAAAAACAATGATTTACTAGAAGGGAACCATATAATAGGCAAGCAAGTTTCCACACTAAATTATCTAGGCATTGTTCTATGTAAAAACATAGAAGAAACACTTACTATAAATTACAAAATATCATAGATAATATGAACAATTATATAATAAATTGGAATAAAATATATTTAACCTTTGAAGATAGATTGCAAATAATATAAATGATGCTTCTACCCAAAATTGTATATATAGCACAAGCTATTCCTAAGATTCCAGAAAAACACATTTTAAAAGAAATAAATACACTGTTATTAAAATTTTTATGGTACCACAGTAAAAGTAGAGTAGCCTTCATACATCATAATAGACCATGGGAAAGACGGAGAATTAACTTTCCAGACATATAGACACATACATAAAAGCTTCTATATTCAGAATAATTATAAACTGGATAGATCCAAATTATTCCTCTAGTTGGAAAACCTTACATGCTGCCATTTATTTAAATGAAAATCCTATAATAAACCATCTTATGTTAGATAATCAAATTAATAAACCTTGACACATTTTATGTATAGGAATCCAATATAATATAGTAAAATCTACTACATTAGAATTTACAAATTACATTTTTGACATATTTAGGAAAATTATTATTGCCAATACAGATATACAGAACTGGATGGATTTAATAATTGATTTTAATTCTACAAAAACTTCCCTAATAAATTTCATAAGAATGCTTTTACCACTTGGGAAACAAAAAACTTTATTTGTTGGAAGCAATGTTTTAATAATCAAAAAATAGTTGACAGTCAACAAATCTTATTCTTCTATTGGCTTTTCCCGGTTAGGGGTCACCACAGCGGATAACCTGTCTGCTCATGATTGGCAGTGGAGTTTTACGGTGTCGAGTTGCCAGCCCGGCACCTAACCTACCACAGAAGGCACACACACGCATACACTCATGCCTAGGGCCAATTTAGAGTGTCCAATCCACCTACAGCATGCCTTTGGGATGTGGGAGGAAACTCACGCAACCACAGATAGGACATGCAGACTCCACACAGAAGGCACCCCAGCCAAGGATTGAACCAGAGAACCTCTTGCTGTGAGGCGGCAATGCTAACCGCTGCACCACCACTGCCTCCCTGCCAACAAATAATAAATACATATGATCTTTCACCTTCAGAATGGCTAGTTTTACAAAGTGTGTTGATATACTCACAAGATCTATGCAGAATAATAAACAATTCTCCTTTCAAAAATAGACCTACATTCATAAAATATTTAGATGAAATTATACATGATAATAATAGTTGGAAGAGTATAACATCAAAAATATACAAATTATTAATAAACTATAAAATTAAAACTCAACAGAACTATTGGGATTTCATCACCAAAGGACATTCAATAAATCTATCCATGGAGAGCAAAACAAACTTATTGTATTCTGTTATGTTAATATCTAATGTACAATTTTGAAGAATATAAACATGGAAATTTCTGCATAGATCATTTTATACACCCAGTAAACTAGCCAAACTTGGCTCTTCCAACAATGTTACCTGTTGGAAATGCCAACAAACATGTAAAGCAGATCGGATACATATATTTATGATTGTATTAAAGTCTGAAAATACTATGAAGATATTGATAATTTCTTTCAAGCCATATTCACAGATTCATTTACTTTAACTAAATCTTTTATTTTACTGAATATAAATGAAAAAAGTGAAATGAATAAAAAAAGATCTATATTTATTATGGACTATACTAGCACTTGCTAGGAAGTGCATAACTAGAAAGTGGAAATCCATTTTTGAACCTTCCTTTGAAGAATTTTTAACGTTATTAAATGAAATAGCAACGATGGAAGTCAACGTCAAGGAGCTAAGGATTGCTCCTAATACATAGACAAACAACCCACGGAAGAAGATTTCAACACTTAGTGAGACATTAAAAATTAACTCAGACTCTTCTTAAGAAAATTGAAGAAGAAAAACATTTGTTCAAGGTTTGCACAAAATTGACTCAGATTGATTTGTGTAATAATTTGTCTTCAGGCTAAATGTAAATAATGTATATAGTTGTCAATATGTTTTGAAGTACTACTTAAATTTCAATTGAGTTATTTATTATATTTTGAAGTAAATCAATAAAAACTTTTGAGTAAAAAAAGAAATGCTTTTAACAAAACACCTGAATGAAGTATGACTGTTGAATCATTATAAGAAGACCACATATCAAATGCTAGTGGACATATTGGTAGAGGTGAAAACCAAGATGTGTTAACTAAAGAATTATAAGTTTGGGACAAAATAAGATATGTAATGTGTCTAGTATTATAGTTTTATCTATGCTGCTTTTTACATTTTTAACAATCATGAGGTCACATGGGTTATGTTTATATTTGACAGTGTTTCCACAGTACACTTTCTCACATTTTCCATAGGGGGGTCCCTGTGAAAGTGCTCTCATGTACCGGAATTGTTTTCTCTATGGAAAAGTTGGTCTTGAATGATGACTGTCTGATAATAGCATTATTTGATGACTGTGTAATAAATATCAGTGGATATACTGGAAAAGGTGATTTCCAAGACTTGCCAAATAAATAAATGTAATTTAGGATCAAATTAAGGGTATAATTGTGTATGTGTCTTGTATTGGAGTTTTGTTTGTGCTGACTTAACATCATTAAAGGTCAGTAGGTCTCTTGGCTCCTGTATATACTCAACAGTGTTTATGCAGTGCACTTCCTACCATTTTTCATACTGTACCACCCGCAAAGTACTGTCATGTTTTGGAACTATTTTCTATGAAAATGGAAGCATTAAAATTGATCTTTGCTTTCAAATTGCATTGGTTTTATCATTTATAATATACTGTTACTGATTTTATAATTCAAATAAGAAAATCACCAGGTTAAATGCCAACTATTGTACTAAAATGACTTGTTTACTTGTTTATAATCAACTTGTTCAAATTTAAATATTGTTTGAAAAGTGTCCCTGCTGCCTTAAATATACTACAAGTTTGCTTTTCATAACATAGCTACACAATTTGTTTTTGTGAAGTTTTTGGGGTAGATATGCTATTTTTGATGTACTTAAAAGTATTTTTTTATATTAGACTTCAAGGTGAATATGTTAAGAAATTAAAGAACATACATGGGTGCAAGACTATAATGCATTAACTTACATGGTTCTTTATGTACTGTTAGTTTATTTTCTTCCTGGCTCTTTTGGAGTGTGATTAGGCACAGGTTAGTAGCAGGAAGAGTTGAGTGCAATATGTCATTTTTCTTATATTTGAACTTATTTTCTTCCTGGCTCTTTTGGAGTGTGATTAGGCACAGGTTAGTAGCAGGAAGAGTTGGGTGCAATATGTCACTTTGCTTATATTTGAACTTATGCAATAAAAATTATTCTTATCGTCTGCTAAAATATTATTTCACCATCCCTTTCCACATTTTAATGGGTGTATCGATGTGGACAATTGATTCATAGAATGTGAAATGTATACAAATGAAAATGAAAAGAAGCGTATTCTTTCATTTAGTTAAACCAACGGCTGAAATAATTTCTGTTAACTCACATGATATTGAGTCAATGGACTCAAGAGTTGGGTAAAAATGTATAGGGGCTATAGCTGAATCAGGTACTAAATCTAATAGCACAGGGGTAGCAATTATTCTCAAAAAATCTGTAAAGGATAATATATTAGAGTATAAAAAAATGAGAAAGGGAAATGGTGTTGCTTAGTTCTAAACAACTCATTTCTTGACATACCTGTACTATTATATTACCCTGTACTAAACAACATGAGTTTATAATGTCAATCTATAAAATTATATGTCACTTGCTTAATTATAATTATATTTTAGGGGGAGATTGGAACACAGTAGATGATTCTATGCCTAGCAGAAGTAAAAGATATAATATGCATGCTTCAACAGCATTCTCTGACTTAAAAATAGATTTTAATTTATTTGACACCTTCAACTTTCAGAAGAGAAATGAAGCATCAGAGAAATTTACGTTCTATTCACATTGTTATAAAACTTGGGCTAGGTTGGACTTCTTGATCTCAGAAATAGTTTTGAGATCTAACATTGACTTATTCATTGAACCATGATTCTTGTAGACCATTTTAGTATTACACTTACTGTTAACTAGTCCAATGCATCAAATATTTATTTATTTTTATTTATTTATTTTACATTTGTTGACCAGGATAGTCCGACTGGATACATGTCCATTTTCAGCAGAGGCCCGGAGAGAAAAGCTCCAAGGTACAAACAGAAAGACATTACATAAAACTTAAAACATGTTAGTAACTGTCAACAGTCTATAGTAGTAAGAAAGTTGTACAATTAAAAAAGGTTAGATAAGGTAAAAAAAAAACTTAGAAATTGCAATACAGTAGAGTTAATACCATTAAGAAAAGCTAAACTGGGCTCTTAACCCTGTACTACTCCAGAAAGAAGATGTTATTAAGGCAATTAATGAGGTACTTGATGAGGTTATGAACATCCCTTATGGACTTAATAGGTATTTAATGGTGTTAATAGAAGCCATAGGCTGTTTAAGTCATGTGATTCAAGGGGATGTGTATAAATGAGAGGGGTATGGTTGTTTTATTTTATACTGATATCTGATGAAGTGGGATTGCCCACGAAAGTGGTTGTGTTCATTAAAATTTGCTTGTACTGGATCTTGCAGCTGTCTCTGAGTCCTGGTGTTTCTGTTGGAATTTTGTCTCTAATTATAAACTTAATATGAATAAATCATCTATTTTTCCTTTAAACCCAAACTATAACTTAATTAATTATTTTCCAGGGTCTGGGATTAAGCTAAATGATATTATGAAATGTTTGGGAATATCTTTTTGTCATGACCAAAAAAAGTTTTATCAGATTAACTTAATGAAACTTTAGTCAAAAGTTGAACAAGATATGCTTAGACAGAGCAAATTAAAGCTCCCTTTATTATCAAAGGTGGCTTTTATTAAAATGAAGATACTACCAAGATTACTGTTTCAATTTAATGAAACTAATATAATACCCCACAAAATATTTAAAACCCTAATTGTAAAACTTTCTAAATTTCTATGGGAACCCAAATCGATTCTTATTAGCTACTAAAAATTGATTTGTCCCATAAAGATTGGCGGCTTTGGTCTCCTCACATTTTAAAGTATATTACGACATAATAAATGTTAGTAGAATTATAGCACTTTCTGATTATTGTCCAGTAAAAACAAAATGGAGGCCTATCTGGGTAAAAGTATGGTATAATCTAATAGTTGGTTCCAAAATTAATCCCAAAGCCTTACCCTTCCTCAAGAAAGAAAATATTGGTAGAATCAAGCTAAATAACTGTCTAAAAATATAATAACTATCTTGCAAAATATAATTGAATTATTAAATCTAACAAGTCTTTTTAACATTTTCCAACCAAGCCATCTCAATCCAAATCTTAAACTAAGTAACTCTATGTTAAACTTGAACAATTACCCCTTAATTAAAGAAAATAAGATATTAGATATTAACTATTAGCAAAACCTTTCTATAAATGATCTCAAAATTGCCTAAAACTTATATTAAGACAGATTAAAGAAATAACTTTAATCCTATTAGGACACCCAAAGATAGGCAACAACATAAATCTCTGTAAGGAGTTATGGAATATGTTTACAATTATGAAGAAAATGCTAGCAAATATCTACAAATTAATCATAGCTATTAAGTATCAGTATAATATCCTATATTCTGAATATTTGTCCAGACTGCGACCTGCAGCAGCAACAAACAAACTCATCAACATGCCAGACAAAGAGTGTTTAATAAATGTGAAATAGAAGAACAACATTTTTGTGCTTTCACAAACACTTCTTCAGTGTGTAAAACCTTATAAAAGCAATGCCATGGATTTTATAAAGTTTTTCACAATGAAGAAGGATTTGTGAAAGCCTGAAAGCTTTGTTCTTTTATCCAACATTTATTAAACACTATTTGTCTGGCATGTTGTTGAGTTTGTTTGTTGCTGCTGCTACATTTTTGTATGAGTCTCCACTTTACCCAGTTGCTTGTTGTATTTTGCTCTCCAAACTGCAATCTACAATTCAAAATATTCAAAAATCTCAATCAATTCAGCTATCTTTAAAACTAATCCATTTAAAAAAAAAACTCATGTATACCCAGTTCATAATAGTAAATAATTGTTTAACTCCTGTCAAACTCAATACATGCTATTCTACCTCTCTGCCAAACTGTCTAAACTGCATTGCTCAAAGTATTGATATTTTGCATGTATTTTGGAGCTGTAAATGTTCATATAATTTATGGCGCTTAGTAAAGGTCAGACTAGAAAAGATAGGGTATGAAAAGACTTCTGTGTCAGGAGAATTTGCTATTTTACACATTCCTCCTATGGGGACTATACAAACAGAAACTACATACCTTAATTACCCTTTTCTCATTGATTAAGCTATACATCCCATAAAACTGGTTTGACAGATCAAATACATCATGGGATGGTTTTAAACCAATGATGATTAAATATATAACAGCTCATAAGTTAATGGTTAGCAAGCAAAGGAAATGCTCTTATTATGCATGATTTTGGAATACACTTTTGACCACATACTCCAATAATTTCATTTTGACACAGCTAATGTTAAGTTGAATTAACAAAGGGAAGATTTATTATTATTTATTATTAATTTTTTTCACTCCTAAGTCCCAAATGCTGTGTAATATTATCATTGTACTAACTGAACTCATGTAATGCCACTTAGCACTCGGTGTACATAGCTTTTATGTTATTAACTGTTTTTTTTTTTCTTCTGGTGACTTGTCAGTGTGTTATAAACAAAGCATTTTGTATGTATGTATGCTCACCACATAAAGAACACGTTTTTGATATATTTTTTCATGGAAATTCAAATAAAGATATTGGGGAAAAACAGTTATCTTATAATGAAATGCTCAACAGTCATGATTCATTTGTTGTTTTCCATGGCTGGCTTAGTTTTGAATAGTGTTTGAAAAATGATTGACTGAAGTATCAATAAACTCATGTAATCTCTAGGTAAGAAGGCACATAAAGTGACAAATCTAAATGGTTAGTTCAAGCACAAGTATGCAAGGGAATAGAAGCAGATTTGTCATTTATTTATCAGAAGTAATTAGATTCACCATTTTAAAAGGTATGTTACCCTATGGTAGATATTTTTAGCAGTTACAACACTGCATTCCAATTGATGAAATTTCCTTGTGAGTGTTTGTGAGAATAAACCACATCCTTGTTAAATTATTTACTGATGCCAACTTGAAGATCATATCTAGATAACACCTGCCCTAGAGTAAATAAGACAATTGTGACATAAATTCTTCATATCAATTTGTACTGCTTATATTGAGAGCCTGACAATATACTTGCACAACATATTTACATACATGAGACAGTTTGTATTAATAACACTTTGGTAATGCAGAATGCTTTAGGTAAATTTTATATTTATTTTTATTCTGGTAACTGATAAATAGGCTATTAAAGGCAACTCATCTCCAGTCTAACTGAAAAACATTTAAATAAACTTTTTCATGTTTCATATTAAGTATAGTTAGAGCTCTTACCATCTTCATTAAAGAGTTCAGATAAAAGCCAAAAAAAGATAAGGATACATTTTGAATGTTCGTAATTTTCAACCAGACGTTGCTAAAATAAGTTGACTTCTATTAATATGAATTTTGTGAAAAAATGGGGATCTATAAATATAATGCCTGCATTGTCTAATCTTTGTAACCTACTATGCTTTCTTCATAAGAGCAAAATCATAGGAATTACATAAAAAGTCTTTAAGGGCAAATCAGCAATGTCTTAGAACATTTTAGAGGCAATTTAAAAGTATTTCCTTGATTATAAAGCTGCCAGCCATGTGAGAAAAGCCTGTATCATTCAATAAAAAGAATCAAGAGCATGTTTAATGAAGTATACATTATAGATGTAAGTAAAATGTTTACTGAAGTATACATTATAGATGTAAGTAAAATGTTTACTGAAGTATACATTATAGATGTAAGTAAAATGTTTACTGAAGTATACATTATAGATGTAAGTAAAATGTTTACTGAAGTATACATTGTAGATGTAAGTAAAATGTTTACTGAAGTATACATTGTAGATGTAAGTAAAATGTTTACTGAAGTATACATTGTAGATGTAAGTAAAATGTTTACTGAAGTATACATTATAGATGTAAGTAAAATGTTTACTGAAGTATACATTATAGATGTAAGTAAAATGTTTACTGAAGTATACATTGTAGATGTAAGTAAAATGTTTACTGAAGTATACATTGTAGATGTAAGTAAAATGTTTAATGAAGTATACATTATAGATGTAAGTAAAATGTTTACTGAAGTATACATTATAGATGTAAGTAAAATGTTTACTGAAGTATACATTATAGATGTAAGTAAAATGTTTAATGAAGTATACATTGTAGATGTAAGTAAAATGTTTAATGAAGTATACATTATAGATGTAAGTAAAATGTTTACTGAAGTATACATTATAGATGAAAGTAAAGTGGTTTCAAATTGTCACAATTCCTCACTGATACTCATGTAGCTTGAGTTTAAATGATGCAATAAACTACACAGAATAAGAGAGGAGACAGAGGCAAAAGGCATATGAAAGTGATGCAGACACAAAGACTAAAATGCAATCATTTTAATATCATAAAACATAGGAGGAACAGAATGTGTAATTGTTTTTCACTATGCTGCTGTATGATTCATATTCCAGTGGAACATAAATTCAGAGGTACGGGGCACGAAAGTGTAAGATAAGATAAGAGTAATCAAACAAATATAAGTAACAGAGTCTACTACATGAATTCACGTGATGCATATAATTTCAATATACTGCCAATGAGACAGGAAGTTCTATATGACTTTTTCTATGAGCAATTGTATGTTATCGTCCCTTTTGTTAATTCATTTTGCTGCATTAGTGTCATCAGTGTCAAGCTGGACAAATGAAAGACACTTGGTACTAATTTATAATGCAATTACTTTTTTCATTTGCAAATTATTTCTGACCAGTCAACTAGCCAATAAATCTTTAGAAAATACCAAAGCAAAAAGGCACAGCTCCTTAAATTTATCCAGATATTACAATTGCCATAAAACACCCCTACACTACCCAACTATTCTTCTCTCTATTTCAGTGAACCTCAGACAACTCTGTAGATGTATGCTGTACCCCTTCATCTGTATTCTATGCCTCCCTCATCTCTCTGTGAAGTAATGCTTCTTAAATACAATATTATCCTCCCATTTTATATTAAGTCCATGCATTCCCCTTCTATGCTCCATCCCCTCTTCTACCCCTCTCTCTTACTACTTCCTATGTAAAATCCAAGTAATAGCTTACCTTTCTATGCTTTACTTTGTTGTTACAATGCTGCATATATGAATTTTCATACCCTACCACCTGCCTTCCTCTTCATTGTTTTAATAACTCAATAGATGTGATCTAGCAGGAACCATTCAAAACTAAATCACCCTGGTCGTCAGTTGAGATAAACAAACTATATAACAAAAGAAAGCAACTTTTTAAATTGCTTAGCAAGATTGCAACTCCCTAGCATAAGAATAGAAAAAAGCACTTCACTAAGAACCTGAAAGTCACAATGTACAGGAAATTATTGTGTGAACTGATTCGTCTGAGACAAATGACAAATACAAATCCTTCTCCAGGTACGACAGAAAATGAGGAAATGACTCGCGACATTGTACTGAACTTTTCCATAAAGGAGCCGCCGTCTCAACCTTAAATGACATTGCAGCCATACTTGTGAACAAGTTTGCTGCAATTGCTTGAAACTGCTATTATGACACCAGTCACCACAGAACCACTCTCACCCTCTAGCAAGTCTAAGAAATGACATGAATGTACTTTAAATGACCAATAACACTTCTTTCATGGGTCCTGATGGCAGTGATAATATACCTGGATGTCTAAGTAATAATCTCAAAACCAACTCACAGAACCCTTTCTTCCTTAAACCAAACCACTACCATGGCTTTCTAAAGAAACAAAATAACTAATGAAACACAGAGAGGTAAGGCCTGGTCTCTATATCATATGACTAAAAACAACAATGATCTCACCCTTTACAAACAACTTAGAAACCATGCTAAGAAAACATCATCAAGGATAAAATAACTGTTTCCTCACCTGCCAACAAAAATACCAGCACAATCCACAAAAATTCTGGCAGGATATCAATCCA